>NC_052158.1:141337622-141637883 GCF_902713615.1 Scyliorhinus canicula | reverse complement strand
ACTGAATTCTGACAAGGCCAGGTAAAGCCTGACTGGCTACTTCTGGTTGAAACAGCGAGTGGCGATGACGCCGTCGGGAGGACATACGTGCAAGGTGTTCGATTGTGGTGGGGGGGGGGGGGGGGGGCAGACATTCAGAGAAAAGCACCAATTAACCCTGGGCGCTCAGTGTCTCGTCATGTTAGTTGCGTGTGTTAATTCAAGTCCCTCCCATTCAGCCGCTCCCCTGAAGGCAACTCAATGTGGTGGCGTCAGCAGCATTCACAGTCCAAACAAAAGTATTATTCGGAGAAAAGGTCAACAAAGATAATGCAGGGCCTAATTACAGCTCCTCAAAAAAAACTTGTCTAATCAAATACTGTTTACCAATACGGTAATTGTGACTCCTGGTCAAAGACTAACTCATTGGATGTAAAGCATTTTGGGACCCCTTTGGTGATGGGGGTGTGACTCCATCTTTTAAAAAGATCTTTCAAAGAGGTCCTGCTTCAAGGCACCTTGAAAATTATTTCATAGAGCAAAAATGGACAATGAAAAAATAATGGGGGGGGGGGGGGAAGAGAGGTAAGTGGTGCTTGAAGGAGATCAATAGTCAACATCGCATCTATGAGTGGATCCAAATGCATAATTAGAATTAAACCAGTCAATATTCACCACGAGGTTGGATTAGTTGAGTTTATGAATAGGATCCTTTGAGCATGAAATTTATAATTTTTGCAGTGGTTCAATATCCAAATATTTCAATTATTAATAGAATATTCAATTATTAAAAGATTCAGCTGGCACAGCTGTACATCATTCATTCAGCAGGACTAATACAAAATATTACCCTAAAATTTGTAATGAACCCCCTTTTGGGAGGAAAAAAACCCCAAATCCCTGATTGTCAATGTCACTTGTGAATGTCTACTTGTGTTTCACTCTCAGGATTAAATATGGTCCTGGAGCTGCTCTTCGCATCGGTCTTGAAGGATTGCTAGTTTTTTTTTCCCCTCTCGAAATCTTTGATGACTTCAAAACAGAACATCTTTTGAAGTTGCACTCGGTTCCATGACAAAGCCAGGCTCTAATCAGCCCTGGACATTTATGTCACACGCACGCGCGCACACACACACAAGCGGCTCTCGAAATTAGACACAATGCAAAGGTTTTATAAAGTTTCACGCCTCTTTTTTTTTCCCGCAATTAAGGCAGCACGTGGGCGCTTGCTGTGCGCGGTATTTTCCTGCTCCAGATTCTCGGCATCCACTTTGATGTGCCGGGGCGGAAAGGCGAACTCTTTTCCTTCGCGCTGCGTTCCTCCTGGGTCTTTGTTGCAGCGTTCAGCAGCTGAGTCCAGTCTTTTCAGCCCCAGCCTCATTTGAAGGCAGATGCTGCAGCTGCCGCTGTCATTTCAGCTGATTCTCTGCTTTGATGTCGGCTTGGTGTTGCAGTGGTTCAGCAACCCCCTCTGTTCAGGACTAGAGAGAGAGAAAAATACCCTTCCAGTTCAGATTGTGTGTGTGTGTTTTTTTTCCCCCACTTGCCTTTCAATGACTAAAATTAAAGCTTTGATAGAGGAATAACAGAAATGACTTGCTTGTGTAGCTGCCAGAGTTAATTAACCATTTATATGCATGTGCGGGTGGCTTCATTAATGCAGAGTATCTAATGGCTGAACGAGCATCTTTAGCTTTCCAACGGTGCCGACCAGCGCACGGCCTCCACAAGACAGTGTGTGCTGCATTGTTTTAAGAGGTACTTACCAACTCTATCTTGCACTGCAGTCAAGAGCAATGCTCTCCAAACTGAGAGATGAAATCCACATAATGGGGCTTTCGGTGCACCGTCCAAACATCAATAGCTGGCTTTTAAAGCAGACTAAGGCAGGCCAGCAGTGTGGGTTCAATTCCCGTACCAGCCTCCCCGAACAGGCACCGGAATGTGGCGACTCGGGACTTTTCACAGCAACTTCATTTGAAGCCTACTTGTGACAATAAGCGATTTTCATTTCATTGTATTTTTTTAATGCCTAGTATGGCAGTTAAACCTGCCGTATTATGGTTTGAGATGGACCTTTGCAATGTTCCACAAAAAGCTCATTGAACCATATCTAGCAGTTATATCCTGTACCCTGCTAACTGATCTGTAAATCAGACTCTATATTCCCCAACTGCCTATTTTTTTTGTTGCTGGTTTGTTTGGGCGGTTACATTGCTACAAGGAAGGGGGTGAGGGATGCCACAAGTGCCTCATCAGGGTGGCACAGGGGTCAGCGCTGCTGCCTCACGGGACCCGGTGTGGAGTTTGTACATTCTCTCCGTGTCTGTGAGGCTTTCCTCCAGGTGCTCTGGTTTCCTCCCCCAATCCGACAGTGTGCAAGTTAGGTAGAATGGTCATTCACAATTGTCCCTCAGTCTCCAAAAGGTTAGATGGGATTACGGGATTTGGGAGGGGTAGTGGGTCTAGTATGGGGGATCTTTCAGAGGTTCAGTGTGGACTCTGGGGCAAATGACCTCCACTGCTCTGTAGGGATTCTATGATGTTCCAGGACCATGGGAATGGAGCAGGCTTGATGGACCAACATTTTTGCATGTTTCAATTGTTTGGGTGCCACAACAGCACTTGTTCGAAGGGCAGTTGCAGGCATACAGCATTTAATCTCCCATCAATCAGTGCTATAACCAGGATTTTTAGGATGGCAGGATTTCCCATTCCACCATCTAAAGAGGCGACGTGGACCAGCCATCACTGTCTGCCCCGCAGTGATTTCACGTTCGAATGAGCATTAATTGGCTGTAGGCATGACCTTCGCCCCTCACTCCATCAGAGGTCACACCTTAGAGAGCTGCCACTCAACCTGATTGGACGACAGCTGTCGAGATCAATCAGTGCCAGAAGTGGCGGTGGCCAGGACTGGGAATGCGTGCAACCCCTGGAGCCGAAGTCCTGAGATTCCAGGGAAAGGTACGTGTTGGGGGTCTCAGGATAGGGGAGGTCATGGCAGTTGGACAGGGTGGGGCAGGTGGGTGGGGTGGGGTGGGGGACAGTGGGAAGTCAGTGGACTGGGGTCTCAGGGGAGTGGCCGGGGAAAAGTCCTGCAGTTACCGAACCTAAAGGAGGGGGTCACCCTTATTTAAAAGGGGGCGGCTTCTGATGGAGCCCCCTTCCCCCCATGGAGACCCGCCCCCCCCCCAATGGCCCCCAAGGCCTGAACCCTGATTATTTTGGGTCTTCTCCCATATCGGGAAACTGCCCCCCCCTCCTAAAAATTGAGCCTGGGTGGGAAAAAGCCCTTAAGTGGTCAATAATTGGCCACTTAAGAGCCTCAATTAGGGCAAGTGTGTTATGCCCATCCGTGGTCATGCCTGCCCTAGCATAAAATTGCAGGGAGGTCAGGGAGGTGGGAACCCAGTTACACCCACCGACATCTACAAACCTGCTGGAGGTGGAGTGGAAAATTCAGGCCTTAAAGTTTGTCTGAATGCCACCAATATAACACCATGAGCTCCGGCCAATCACTGTGCCCCATCGGAAGGATCTCGATGTGAAATCAGTGTTCACTCAGGCTACCTTTCCACAACGTTAGAAGTTTGGTCTTTGCAACAGCACTAAAGCAGTTGGTATAAATTGCTCATGAAGGCATTAGCTGTCTCCGGGATACTGTTTAGCACAGGTGTGGGCAAACTTTTCCGTGCAAGGGCCACATTCAGAAATTCACAATTTTAAAGGGCTGCATAGTATATTAAGTAAAATAATTAATATTTAAAATAGCCAAAATAAAAGGTTTTTAAAGAAAAAAAAGCAATTAATTTTTATTAATTAATATTTTAAAGTAGAAACTTTACATGAAACACATTTATTTGAAAAACAAAGTAACTCAGTTTAAAGAAAAAAAAGCAATTAATTTTTATTAATTAATATTTTAAAGTAGAAACTTCACATGAAACACATGTTGTGCCGAGCAATGATCACCCTACTCAAGTCAACGTATCCACCCTATACCAGTAACCCAACAGCCCCCCCCCCCTCCCCCCCCCCATTAACCTTAAAATTAAAAAAAAATAAAAAATAAAAAGAATTGTTTTTTTTTAATGACTTGATCTTGGTGGGCCACATAAAGACCTTTGGCGGGCTGCATGCGGCCCGTGGGCCGTAGTTTGCCCACCCCTGGTTTAGCAGATCATGGTCTGCTTCTGATAGTTTATCCATTATTTTTCTGTGGATCTGGACACGGAGGGCTCAATTTTCTTCCTGCTGTGTCACACTTTACCAGACAGAATAGTGATGGTGAGGAGGCTACAGCCAGAAGTTTGCACTCCAAACACTGCCAGATTTTTTCCTTCCTCCTTCATGGATCTGTAGTTTAAAGGGTTAACAGATGGATATGCTAATGCATGATGTAGATGATGTTGTATCACTGATATCAGTCAGTATTGTCATGTACTCAAGAGAGTGAGTGAGA
This sequence comes from Scyliorhinus canicula, assembly GCF_902713615.1. Taxonomy (NCBI): domain Eukaryota; kingdom Metazoa; phylum Chordata; class Chondrichthyes; order Carcharhiniformes; family Scyliorhinidae; genus Scyliorhinus; species Scyliorhinus canicula. The sequence goes on along the minus strand of NC_052158.1, from coordinate 141,633,439 downwards.
GAGAGAGCGAGGTTGGAACAGCAGGCCTGTGTGCAACATGGCTACTCTGTAATCTGGTTAGATGTTAACAGAAATAAATAAGTGTTAAGCAAATACCAGAGTATGGCTACAATGTGCCTGTAATCTACAGACAAGAAGGACCATCTTAGAACAGGATTCACATCTGCCTCTCTGGAGTCTGATAGGTTTCACCTTGAGGAGGGGAACTCTGGTTTTGGGAGTATCTGCCCCTGGCTGTGCACATTTGCCATCATTTGCCTTGTAAGATAGCAGATGAATGTTTAATTCCTTCCCAATCAGTCTGGAATCCACCCAGATGCGGATTTACACTTTGTGGGGCCCCGTGCTCACCTTAATTTCTACCCTTCCTGACCCCTCGCCCCACAGAATGCAAAGGTATAAGCTACAATTGAGCTGCTTTAGTGTAAGTCTGCAACCCTAGTTAACACCTCTCCCCCCACCCCTCACCCACCCTCGTCCTCCGGCCCCCCCACACCTCCCACACGGTTTCCCCCCAGCACCCCATCCCCACACAATTTCCCCCACCGGACATGTTCTCTCATTCTCAAAATCTGGCTAACCTCACTCGCCTGAGGTCTTTAAGGTGGCCTCTTGCCTCACTCGTTGTTTCCTCGAGTTGGTGAGGTTTGATTCGCTGCCTTGCTGTTTCTGGCTGGTCTGCCCACCCTCAGCCCATGGGAATCAAGTCACCCTCCGCCTGCTACCCTCGCTGCTCGATAGCTGCTGACTGGCTGGCTGAATTTGCCTCGTGGCCTTCGCCCAGTGCCTCGTGCGTAGCCTCACAGCATGTTGGCTGGCCTTCCCTCCTCAGCCCTGGGAGTCAAGTCATCCCTCGCCTGCTCCCCTCTCTGCTCGATAGCTACTGACCGGCTGGCTCACCACCTTGTGGTTTTTGTCCGACCCTGGCGCCTCGCGCCTTGCCTCCCTGCTGCTAGCTGGCCTGCCCACAGCCCTGGCAGGGTTGAGTTGCCCCTCGCCAAAAGATATCTGCTGACCCCGAGTGGCTGGCTCACCACCTCGTGGCTTTCACTCAGCCCTGGCCTTCACACCTCACCTTGCTGTTGCTGGCCAGACAGCCCTCAGGCCTGGTTGACAAATCTGCTGGCTGTTGCCTTTTCCCGCAACAGTAAAACACAGAATCTTCTGCCTCTGCCCCTCTCATTCCTCGCCTAGCGTTTCTTGTTCCTTGCGCACACACGCCCTAACTTTCGGACCAGTCTGTTTTCCCGCTCTATGGGGATTCAACCAATCAGAGTCTGGTGTCGCTTTGTGCTGCCTGCTGATAGGTTCATTGTTTGGGGCCCCGTGACTAGGTCCAGTGTATTTAATTGTAAATCTGCCTCTGAATCCCAGCAGATGGGCCATCGATGTGGAAACAGTGGAATATCAGGGCCGTTATTTGTGCAGTTTTTGCTGTTGATATCACTGCCCATCTTTCCATTGTAATGGATGATAAACTGCGTGAGTCTGAATTGAGCTGCTTGCTTGTGCGGCCAATTTCCAATATGTATTCCTGCCCCTGGAGGCTTTGAAACATAACATTTAGCCTGAAAACATCTAATTTGGTAAAAGAGTTGCACATAACATGTGACATTTCTGTCATCTTCAAGGTAATCTGTTAAAAGATCACTGGAATATTTTTATGAATGAAAATCAACTGCAGACATAAATTAGTACCCAAGTTTAACTACAGTAAAATCTATTTAAAAACTGGAGCTTTACACTTTGAATCAATAGTGAGTAGTCAGGGGTACATGGCACACAGAATTAAGCGAACTCCATAACGAAGAATTACCCAGTTATATTTAACTCACCTCATTCCTGTAGGTTTCACCCCTTATTGTCAAAATATGATCCCTAGTTCTGGACTCCCCCACCATCGGGAACATTCTTTCTGAATCTGTTAAGAACTTTATAAGTTTTTAACAGGATTGACCTTGTATTGGCACTTGCATACATCTTACTTGTAAAGAGTATTAAGGAACTTAAAGGGGGAGGGATGTGATTGCGTAGTCCTTATAAGGGGGTGGGCTTTGTAGTCCACATGAACAGCTTGGTACGAATGGCGCGGTAGCTCGCAAACCCCGACCAAAAGAGAAAAGTGCGGGTCGTGGGAGCAGGGACCTGGGTAGTGAGGACCCCAGAGCCGGAGAGTCAAGACTTCCCCAGCATTGCTCTGCGCCTGTGTATAGTTGCTTTTACCTACTGCTAATAAACCCCTTTTTAGTTGTTACCAGAAGTCTCCAGTGTATTGTCTCACGCTTCCACACCTTGCAAAAAAGAAATTCAACACTGAACAGGTTGAACAAACACCGTCAAGAATGATAGTCAAGCTTCTATATAACAACTGCCAAATTATCCAACTGAACTATTCCTCATTCATTTTTTGTAATCTTCTTCAGGCAGCCCTATATGCTTCTAGTTAGCGGGCAGCACGGTAGCACAGTGGTTGCATTGTTGCTTCACAGTGGCAGGGTCCCAGGTTCGATTCCTGGCTTGCGTCACTGTCTGTGCGGAGTCTGCACGTTTTCCCCGTGTCTGTGGAGGTTTCCTCCGGGTGCTCCAGTTTCCTCCCACAAGTCCCGGAAGACGCACTTAATAAGTAATTTGGACATTCTGCATTCTCCCTCCGTATAACCCAAACAGGCGCCGGAATGTGGCGACAAGGGGATTTTCACAGTAACTTTATTGCTGTATTAATGTAAGACTACTTGTGACAATAAAGATTATTATTATTATGTGATGGAATTAGATTCTGGATATAGGAGTTCACCTAAAAGCAGCCATTTTGTAGTTCTATGGTAGAGACTAGGGCAAAACCGGGTTAAAAAAGTGAACTCGACCAAATATACTTGCATGAAAAAAATAAGAAATCTGTAAACAATGGAAACAAGCATCTGTAAAGTGTCCTGCAGCATTAATCAATCTATTCTCAATACAGATGCTGATGAGTGTGTTGTGAAAGGGGCTGGTTTAGCATAGTTGGCTAAACAGCTGGCTTGTAATGCAGAACAAGGCCAGCAGCGCGGTTTCAATTCCCGTACCAGCCTCCCCGAACAGGCGCCGGAATGTGGCGACTAGGAACGCTTCACAGTAACTTCATTGAAGCCTACTTGTGATGATAAGCGATTATTATTAATTATTATTATTTGTTGCAGTTACAACAAATTGCTCTATTATTGGGTTCATCCAGAAAACCTGCCTCTAGAACAGGTCTGTGATACATTTCAGGTCTGACAGCTATTTTGCTTCTGCTGGCAGTGTGGTGCTGGAGTCAATCATTTCTTGGCTGCCGTTTGGTCAGTTGTGCTTCAGATTAGTGGTGACAGAGGAATGAGGAATATAGTCTTCAATTGAAATGCACAGATGTAACTTGGCAGTCTCGGAACAGTATCTCAGGTTTTCAATAGGGCTCCGCATCCTGTGTAGGTCAGATTTCACAGAAGCAAACCACATTATAGCACAGCAAATGGAGAATGCAAAAACAGTGAGAACTTGTTGAGAAACATGGTCTTCCGGCACATGTGCCAAACAGAGAACATGTCACATGCTCTCTCCAACAGTAGCGATCTTCTATCGCTCTTAAAACACTCTTCCTGCAATGTCTCGCAACTAATAATAATTAATGTTACCATCACCATTGAGATAGGTATTTGGAAAGTAAGAGTGAGCAAGGTGTGTGGTGATTAGCTGATCCAACGTTAGCCCACCACAGTGGAATTTCACCGACGTATAGAGGGCTGCTCTATAATAATGCCTAGGTTCCATTTCTGCTCTGGCTGAGGTACACTTGGGACCTGCCTCCTTGCCTTGCCCCTGAGGGTGGAATCAAATGTCAAACTGCCAGTGACAAAAATTGGCAAATGGCTGAGGATGAAGCATCAGCAGATAATGAGCTGAGGACCTACCTTTAGGCAGAGAACTCGTGGAATGGAATTGTGTCCTTATTCTATTACATGTATTGCGTTTACCATTCTAAACAGAGCATGTCACATGAACAGCGTTGAATTTTAGGAACAAACAATAAATAAAGAAGAGTGCTATTTCAGAGAAAAGACAGTGCGCAGTGTGCCTTTGTCAACTCGATGGAAGGTTGGGGAACAGCCAGTGCCTGGTTCATTTCCCACGGCAATACCTTGACCAATTGGTGTCAACCTGTTTGGTCTGAATTTAAACAAAAGCTTAGCAGCTAACTGTTCCCTGGTACATTCTCCATGGCAACACCCACCGATCAGTGTCAATCTGCTAATGAGGCAGTACCCTTGATTCATGCAGTATAAATTGTTGTGACCTTTGAGATTGGGTATTGCTGTGTCCGTTCTGATGAGTGCAAGACACAAAGCTTTGTCAACATTTCTCTTCTTTCAGAAATAATGGAAAAAACAGCATTAATAGACCTGTCCTCTTCGGATGGTGGTGTGGTGATTGTATATCAGTGTAGATGCAATACAACTGAGCAAGCACTAGAGGGAGCACGGGAGAGCTATAAATACAGAGGGACAGGAAGTGAGGACACACTTCACAGAAGGGAGAACTGGGAGCAGGACAAGCAGGCAGCATTTGAGGTAGCTGTAAGTTAAGCTCTGAAGACAGAACGAATTCACAATAAAACATCTTCTCCACCTTTGAGACTACGAGCTTTATTAAGACACAAGGAACAACACAGGTGGGACAAATCTTATTAAGCCCAGCCATGGCGCAGTGATAATACTCCCAGCTATGAATCAAGAAGGTCATGTGTTCTCGGGCTCTAGAGCTTGAACATAATCTAGACTGCCACTTCAGTGCAGCGCTGTTTTAGGTGCTGTTTTTCAGTGGAAACAATAAATTAAGTTTTCTCTGCCCTCTCAGTGTTGACATGTTTGCGTGGTACAAGTTAAAGAAAAGCAGTGGCGATCTCCTGACCAATATTTATTTCTCAGTTTTAAAAAAAGTCCAAGAGTAACTAGATGGGTCATTCACGTCATTGCTTTTTGTGAGACCATGCTGTGTGAAAATTGGCTGCTGTGTTTATCTGCCGGGCGACAATCAGTGATTTGTTAGCTGTAAAATGCTTGGAAGGTCCTTAAGAATCGAGAGTGCTCAGGCATCGGCATATAGTTCAGTGGTTGTCTTACCAGTACTTTTGACCGTAACAAAGAGTTTCTTTGGTGGACAACCATACTCATTAACGGGTGAGCACCAAAGAAGAAGAGTTCTCTTACCTCTGAGTTAGAAGGTTGTGGACTAAAGCCTCACTCCAAGACTACATCCCATATTCTCTGCTACAACTCTGCTCTTGGAGAGTTTTGTGGTGCCAGTCTTTTAGTGAGATGATAAACCAAGGTCCCATTTGTCTCCTCACGTGGTAATAGATGATCTCACAGTATTATTTGAAAAAGAGCAGATGAGCAACCCCATCCTTCAGTCCAAAATTGATCTGTCGACCAGCACGACCGAACAGGCACCGGAATGTGGCGACTAGGGGCTTTTCACAGTAACTTCATTGAAGCCTACTTGTGACAATAAGCGATTATCATTTGCGTATCTAACCCATTGCTATGAATGGATCTTGCTATGTATAAACTACTTCACAGCAGTCACTGCACTTCAAAAGCAAACAGTCTGCCCTGAAGCGCTTTGAGGGACATCATGAAAAAGCTACAGAAATACAAGTTTTTTCTTCCACTTTATGAAAAGAAATTCTTTATTTATATTAGTAGTGAGAACAAAGACAACTGAATTAAAATATAGATTGAATGCAGATTCCCATCAATTGATGTCAATTCCACATGTGCAACCATTTGATTCTTTTTGATAATTCCATTGCAAGCTTCCAATATTTTTCACATTGCAAGGTTGTGGTGGGTAGGGGTGGGAGGAGAATTATTGCCAAATAAAACTGGCTTAAAACAGAAATAAATCACAGATTGCGTAAAAATATGTGATGTGAATGAAAGTGATGTGAAGACGTTATTGGTGAACATGAATACCTCTGATTGTAAGCAAAGAAGAATTTCATTTAGCCATGCTGTCACATGACGCAGACATCTTTTAAATAGTAAAAATGTGAGCTTTATAGTGTGAGAAATAATTAAACTTAAAATGAGCTGGCTTTGAAAAGACTAGCTCCACCACAAGATCTGCTAGGCTACAGGATCGCAGACAGATATTGAAGTTATTAAGAAGGCAGAATTAGAATGCATACCTCAGTCATTCTAGATGCTGTTAACAAGTGGCAAGTTACATTTGCCCCACACAAGTGCCAGGCAATGACAATCTCCTCCAAGAGAGGATCTAACCATCACCCCTTGATATTCAATGGCATTATCATGGCTGAATCCCCCACAATAAACATCATGGGGGGGGGGTGTTACCATTGATCAAAAACTGAGCTGGACTAGCCATATTAATATTGTGGCAACAGAGCTGGTCAAAGGCTAGGAATCCTACAGTGAGTAACTCACCTCCTGCTCCCCCAAAGTCTATCCACTATCTACAAGGCATAAGACATGAGTGTAATGGAATACTCCCCACTTGCCTGGATGAGTGCGTTCAAACAACACTGAGGAAGCTCGACAGCATCCAGGGCAAAGCAGCCCACTTGATTGCTACCCCTTCCACAAACAGTTTAAGCTGTCACATGACGCGAACATCCGGAAACACAGTTAAGTGTTTTCAAGGCTGAGATAGACAGATTTTTAATCGGTAAGGGAATCAAGGGTTAAGGGGATAAGGTGAGAAAGTGGAGTTGAGGATTATCACATCAGGTCAGTCATGATGCCATTGAATGGCGGAGCAGACTTGCTGGGCCGAATGGCGACTTCTGCTCCCACGTCTTAAGGCTTTAAGATTGTTGGGCGAGATTCTCCGCACTCACGACGGTGCGGAGAATAGCGTGGCTCGTAAAATTTTACGGCCACGCTGTTCCGACGCCCTCCCGCTATTCTCCCCCCCCCCCCCCACGCCCGACTCCCGATACGAATCGCTGCCGCCGTTTTTTTACGGCCGGCAGCGATTCTCAGCTGATGGATGGGCCGAGTTCCCAGCCCTTTACGGCTGTTTTTACAAACGGCAAACACACCTGGTCTGGCCGTTCGTAAAAACGGCCGTAAACTGTCGATTTTTAAAACCATGGCACCGATTGGCACGGCAGTACCACGGCCGTGCCAAGGGTGCCATGGGCCCGCGATCGGTGCCCACCGATCGCGGGCAGCGGGCCCGATGCCCGCGCACTCTTTGTCCTTCCGCTGCCCCGCAGTATCCATTTGCGGGGCGACTGAGGGGCATCCCGGCCCGCGCATGCGCGGGTTTCGCGCAAATGCGCGATGACGTCATCCGCGCATGCGCGGGTTGGAGTCTTCCAATCCGCGCATGCGCGGCTGACATCATATGACGCGTCAGCCGGCGCTAACTCTGGCAAGCGGGCTTAACGAAATTCGTTAAGCCCGCGATGCCGGAGTTTACGGCGTCGGGATGCTAGCCCCGACCGGGGACCAGAATCGGTTCCCGGTCGGGAAGGGGGGGGCTGTCGTCAAACCCGCCCGGATTTGACGCCAACCTTACGATTTCTCCCCATATGGGAGAATCGCGCCCGTTGTTTTTCATAGAATTTACAGTGCAGAAGGAGGCTATTCGGCCCATCGGGTCTGCACCGGCTCCTGGAAAGAGCACCCTACCTAAGGTTAACACCTCCACCCTATCCCCATAACCCAGTAACCCCACCCAACACTAAGGGCAATTTTGGACACTAAGGGCAATTTACCATGGCCAATCCACCCAACCTGCACATCTTTGGACTGTGGGAGGAAACCGGAGCACCCGGAGGAAACCCACGCACACACGGGGAGGATGTGCAGGCTCCGCACAGACAGTGACCCAAGCCGGAATCGAACCTGGGACCCTGGAGCTGTGAAGCGATTGTGCTATCCACAATGCTACCGTGCTGCCAAAACTTTTTTCCCAAAACTCTCAAATGAAGGCAAAGAGTTGGGCAATGCTTTCGATTCAAAGTTCCCTCCCCACTGAAGGAAGAAAAAACATTTGAATCACCTCAAAATTAATCAACATTTAAAAAAACGAAATTTTAGCACCATTGTGGACCAATGACCATGTAGCACCCTGATCCGAGGATGGGTCTATGTTACTGCAAGACCCTCAGACTCTTGCAGGAAGTGTCTCAGAGCAAATATATTGCCAACAGAAAGTATATTACTTCAAGTCAACCCAGATGAACAAACGCTAGACCATGATCGCTCTGGAAAATGGGCTTCGGCCTTGATGAGTAATGAAAAATCACTTGTGATGGTAGTGGTGGCATGCAGGGAATGGGGTGTGGCTGGCTGGAGGGGTTGCAGGATTGAAGGCATGGGCATTTAAATTAACAATTTAGAATAATTGATACTGATCTGAAAAGGAGAGAGCATTGAATTGAGCTAGAAAGGAGAGAGCTACAGAAACATAGAAAAATGGGAGCAGGAGTAAGCCGTTCGGCCTTTCGAGCCTACTCAGCTGTTAAACACAATCATGGCTGATCGGCCAACTCCGTAACCTGTTCTCACTTTTAGCTCCATATCCATTGAGCTCCAAGAGCTACATCTAACTCCTTCAGCCACGCTGACCATGCTGGGGGCTCAGAGGTGGGGAGAGATGTAGCTGAGCAGAGCCCTGGCACAGCTCCCTGGCAGGGCCTGTTGGTAGTGCCAGTGGGGGCAGTGCCAGGTTGGCAGCACCTGGGGTTTGGCCTCTCGGAAATCCCATTGGAGGGGGCTCCTATTATGTGGGGAGGGCAATGGTGGAGGGAGTAGGGTTGTGGCTGCATGGCGGGGGATGGCGGTGCCTTTAACTTCACTTTGGGATCTTTTAAAAGGTGCCCCGATTTCTGAATCCCAGCTTTGCTGGTAAATTGAGGCCCTGCAGGGCCCCAGCTGGCTGTGTCATCCTCACCAGCACTTTGAAATTGCACAGAGTGCCATTTGAAATGGCTAGAAAAGTTAGCTGTGAAGCCAACGAGTTGCACACTGCTTTCCTTAACTGCCCCAGCACTCTATGCAATATTTGAAAAGGTCCACCCAATATTTCATGTGGAGTCCCACCAAGGACCTGTATTACTGTAGCAAGATATCCCTGCTCTTGTACTCAAATCTTCTCACTATCATTTGCCTTCTTTACCGCCTGCTGCAGCTGCATGCTTACCTTCAGCGACTGATGTACGAGGGCACCAGGTCTCATTGCACATTCCCCTCTCAATTTATAGTCATTCAAATAATAATCTGCCTTCCTGTTTTTGTTACCAAAGTGGATAAGCTCACATTTATCCCCATCTGCCATGCATTTGCCCACTCACTCAGCTTGTCCAAATAACACAGAGCCAGCTCTGCATCCTCCTCACAGCTCACCCTCCCACCTAGCTTTATGTCATCTGCCAATTTGGAGATATTACATTTACTTCCCTCATCTAAATCATGAATGTATATTGGCCGGAATTCTCCGGCCATTAATTGGTGGTGGGATTCTTTGGTCCCGCTGGCAACACACCCCTTACCCATGGGCTTCCCAGCGGCGTGTGATGGCTTCAATGGGCATTGCCATTGATAGTGACGGGAGCAGAGAATCCCGCCATCAGCAAACGGTGCGCAGCTTACCTCAGCCGAGAAACACGTGGCTGGGTGTTCAGAGCATTCCGCCCATCGTGAAGAGCTGGGTCTCAGCACTGATCCCTGCGATACCCCACTAGTCACTCCTGCCACTTGGATAAATACCCATTTCTTCCTAATCTTTGTTTCCTGTCTGCCAGCCAGTTTTCAATCCACCTCAGTACATTACCCCAATCCCATGCACTTTAAGGTTACACGCTAATCATGTGGGACTTTGACGAAAGCCTTCTGAATGTCCAAAGAAACCACAACCATTGTCTCTCCGAAATTGTATCCTCAAAGAATTCCAGTAGATTTGTCAAGCAAGACTTCCCTTTCGTAAACCCATGCTGCCTTTATCCGATCCTGCCACTGTTTTCCAAGTGCTCTGCTATTAAATCATTTTTAATAAACTCGAGCATTTTTCTACCTACCGATGACAGGCTGACTGGTCTATAATTCCTTGTTTTCTCTCTATCTCCCTTTTTAAACAGTAGGGTTACATTAGATACCCTTCAATTTGGAGCGACTAGTCCAGAGTTGATAGGCTCTTGCAAGATGGCCACCAATGCATCCACTATTTCTCGGGATACTTCCTTACGTAATCTGGGATGCAGATTATCAGGTCCTGGGGATATATTCGCCTTCAATCCCATCAATTTCCTCAACACTAATACTGATTTCCTTCAGTTTCTCCCTCTCACTAAACCCTGTGTTCCCCAATATTTCTGGTATGTTATTTGTACCCTCCTTTGTGAAGAGGGACCAAAGTCTGTATTTAGTTGGGGAGCCATTTCTTTGTTCCCCATTGTAAATTCCCCTGTTTCTGACTGTAAGGGACCGACATTTGTCTTCACCAATCTTTTTCTCTTCACATATCTTACAAGTTTTTACAGTCAATTTTTATGTTCCCCACAAGCTTATCCTCAGACTCTATTTTCTCCTTCTTAATCAATCATCTTGTCCTCTATTTCTGAATTCAAAACTGCTCCCAATCCTCAAGTCCGCTGCTTTTCATGGCCAATTTATATGTCGCTTCCTTGGACCTCATACTTTCTCTAATTTCTCTTATAAGCCATGGTTTGGCCACCTTTCCTGTTTTATATTTGTGTCAGAGAGGAATGAACAATTGTTGCAGTTCACTCAAATGCTCTTTGAATGTTTGCTGTTGCATATCCACTATCATCCCTTTAAGTAACATTTCCCAATTTATCATAGCTAACTCATGCCTGATACCATCATAGTTTTCTTTATTTAGATTCAGAATCCTCATCTCAGAATCAGCTATGGCAATCTCCACCTTGATGAACAATTCAATCATATTATGGTTGCTGTTCCTCATGGGCCGGGCACAACTCGACTGCCAATTATTCCTTTCTCAGTCCACATCTCTAGTTGGTCCCTGTTATGTATTTAAGTAATACATACTTGCTGGTGGGATGTCACATGATTATAGTGACATCAGCAGAGTGTTTATGTGAGCTCTATAGAATCCCTACATTGCAGAAGGAGGCCACTCAGCTCACCGAGTCTACACCGACCCTTTGAAAGAACACCCTACCTAGGCCTGCTCCCCAGCCACATCTCACAACCTCACCTAATCTGCACATCCCTGGACACCAAGGGGCAATTTTAGCACGGCCAATCCATCTAACCTGCACAACTTTGCAATGTGAGAGAAAACCCGCAGGAAGCCCACACAGACACGGGGAGAACATACAAACTCCACACAGACTCAAGGCCAGAATTGAATCCGGGTCCCTGGTGCTGTGAGGCAGCAGTGCTAAACACTATGCCACCATGCCACCCCCTTCAGTTCTCAATCTTGGTATTGTATGTGCAGCATCTCCTGAATAAAGCTTGCATCATGTTTGGAAGAAACCCAAGTGTGTGACACCTCCATACCTTTTGTCTTTGCGCCATTGAGAATTCCTCATTGTATTGGTCCAGAAAACCATCCCTTATACACTCCAGGAATTCCTCCTTCACGGTAATGTTACTAATTTGGTTTTCCCAATCTACATGCAGGTTACAGTTACCCATAATTACAGATGTTCCTTTGTCGCAGGCATCTCAAATTTTCTGCTTATGACCATTCAGAACATCACCGTTACAGTTAGGGGGTATTTATAGGGGGTCTATATCCAACCACCACTAATGATTTTTGTCCATTTGCATTTATCAACTCCACCTACACAGATTCCACATTGGCAGAGCTAATATCCTTCCTCATTATTGCGTTAGTTTCCTCATTAACCAGCAATACAACCCTACCGCCTTTTTCTTTTTGTCTTTCTTTCCTAAATACTGAATACCCTGGATGTTCAATTCCCACCTGGTCACCCTGCAGCTATGTCTCCGTAAGCCCGTATATCATACCCGTTTACACCTATTTGCGTGATTAATTCATCCATTTATTGCACAAGTCTTAATTTTCTAACGCTCCTTGTTCAGTTCCCACTATTTCTCACTGTAGCCCTCTTCGATTTTGGCCCTTGATTTCTCTGCCCATCACTTCCTTCCTCCCCTTTCTGTCTTTTGTTCTTGTCCCTGTTTTCCCCCTCCTCTGACTCCTGGCACAGGTTCCCATGCCCCTGCCATTCCGCTATAGCAGAAAGAGAATGGCAGATGAGACTGATGGCATGTGTCCAGATTCAAGGGAAATGCTGACAATTTATCTTTATCACATGATGTGACATTCTAACAGGTGCAATGCCCCTTACTTGAGATCCGCCAAGATAACGGGGAGAATGGGGTGGGGCTTGGGCAGTCTTGGGGGTCTGTGGCTACCGAACTATAAAATTGTGAAACGGTATGTATGATAATCTGTGAAGTTAATTTAACTCTCAGAGGCTCAGAGCACATTTCACTGAAATGTAGCCTAAGGATCCACTTGCAGAATATCAGTCAGAGGTTAGAAATACAGATTGCCATATTGCGTGACCAGAAGTGCCCTGGGGCAGAACTGTTGCCTTTTGATTTGACCTCATAGTTTTACCCTAAATCCACAGGAATGGGATTAGAGGCAGGGTCCCACACCAGGAATGGGCCATCTGGTATTGCTGCACTGAATAATTCTGCGTGATAATTCTTCCCCCAAGAAAGAACCAAATTTCCGAACGTTGTTTTTGTAACATTACTACAGTTATTCTTGACCAGGTGATGCTAAACTTAAATAATATTTAAGTCCAGGAATTCCAGTCCAGAATAAATAGCATGGATTTACATTCTCATAGTGTATGATGGTGTTTGAATCCCTCAATTACATACTAACTTAATAACATATTCCAACACAGCAGTTATTCAACACATGTGTCCTTATATATAATATAACATTATGGTTATAGGCTGACCTCACAACCTACTACAATCCAAATGGGAGGAGTTAAAAAGTCTCAGGGAGAAGAGCAAAGGGCTTGTTAGGTAATATTGATGAACTGAAAATGACTCCCGTTTTATACTGGGAGCAAGAGATAATATCTGATGTGGTGGCACGCTAAATACACACTCAAATATTTGTTATCAAATAGTCCTAAACTTCACAGTTTTAAGAATTGAGATTGCATGAAGGATTACCAAAGTTTACCAGGTCAACGGGAGGTCTTTGCTTGTCAGGGAAATGTTAGATTCCGACAGAACTTAGTGGCACCTCCAGGGCACCCACCATTGCCCTGAAAAGCAGCAGAACTGTCTGCCAGAGAGGCAGTAGGTTTCACATGAAGCCTCTGCTGAAGATTCAGGTAGGAATAAGAGGCCTTTCATTCCATCTGTTGCAAATGTCAGGGAGACAAGGCCTTCAACCACAACACCAGAACTAAATACAAGCCCTGGGAAATATTTCCTTTCAAGTGAGCCCCAGGACATGCTTCCTTTCAAATTTGTTATTGTGCATGGTCAGTGTTTTTTTTTCAACGCACAGCACCTTTAATTTTTTTTTGCACAGCCTCACATTGTGGTACTTACCACGTAACAAGGCCTCCAAGCTATTGTGCAGAGGGACTCATACACAGCTTACTGCCCGAGGATACATATTCACCTTACGTTATCGTGCAAACCAGGCAATAGCAAGCTGGCAGCTTGTTTCACACTGTCCTATTTCCCAACAAAGTCAGATGCTGCATTTTTGTAAGTGAGCTGCAAATGAAAATATTGTGGCCAAGATCTCAACCTTGACCTTCTCCCCCCCCCCCCCCCCCCTACCCATAAGGTGTTTTGTTCAGTGGCTTGGCATGCCTGGCTTCACCAGGTGCACAAGCTTCTGATCCTGCATATCAATACCTATGCACGACTGCATCATTGTTCCTATTAATATTGTTAAATATTTAGCTCACCGTAGGATAGAAAATGAAAGCAAAGACTTTGAATATTTTAACGCCTTATCTCATCTCTCGCACACAATGAAGCACTTTGAAGTGCGATGGCTATTGATATGCAGGCAAACACAGCTGTCACCTTCCACACAGCTAGATCTCACAAATGGTTGTATTAATTGAGAGAAAAATCTTGACCAGGCATTCTGGCGAAACTTCTATTATTCTTTGAGTGGTGCTATGAGACATATAAAGTACATCTGGGAGGGGTTCGGTTAGCTCAGTTGGTTGGATGGCTGGTTTGTATTGCGGAATGATGCCAACAGCGTGGGTTCAATTCCTGTACCTTGGTGAGGTTATTTATGAGGGTGGCGCCTGAGGTGTGGCGACCCTCAGGTTAAATCACCACGAGTCAGCTCTTAAAGGGGAGAACAGCCTATGGTCCTCTGGGACTGCAGTGACATTTAAATTTGACTCACCAGAATCGGTAGATGCTGCCTATTTTGGAGACCACATTCAGTAATGCAGCACTCCTGAGGTTCGGCACTAGATTGGCTCTGGTTCTGGAATGGAGCCAATGTTTCAACATCACTGGAATAGTGTTATACCTTTAGTGGGAGCATTGGGTAAGGCCTGGACCTGGGCACTCTGGATTTCAGCTCCAGTTGTGTAGGATATTCCTGAACAGCATTGTCAGGGGCCCAGTTTAGCTCAGTTGGCTGGACAGCTGGGTTGTGATGCAGAGCGAGGCCAACAGTGCTTGTTCATATTCCCGTACCAGCTGAGGTTATTCAGCCTTCGCAACCTTGCCCCTTGCCTTGAGGTGCGGTGTTTCTCAGGTTTCATCACCTGTCAGCCCTCTCCCCTCAAAGGGAAAGGCAGGCTATGGCCATCTGGGACTATGGAGACCTTTCTTTACTTGTAAGGATAGGAACTTCAGAGCCGACAAGGTCTCCAAGCTTTGCACTTCCTCAACTTCTCAGCCAAGGGGAATGGATGGGCAGTTGGTGCATCTGATGAAGGTAAGTGGAAAGTAAAGCCAAGAAGTCAACCCCACTCCATACGTTTTGTACTTTGGGGTAGGGGTGGAGGGGTTAGGTTAAAATGACCCACCCGCAATTAAGTACATCTGAATAAATGAAATTGATAGGTAGGAAAATTGCTACTGATACCTCAATCTTGTCCCACACCAGAAAGTCTTGCTCTCTGGAAGAAACAGAACAGGAGCAAAACACTTTGCGTGTGAGGAATGAACACGGTTCAGATGGTGATTGTGATGAATGTGCCTCCAGTCCAACAATCCTTAAGTAATCATTAAATTTCTTCCGAAATGGAGTATTCCCATGAAGGAAGCTGAACATTTATTGCCAATAATGACTGACAGCCACTGTTGCCATTGAAAACAAGTTGCAATCAATCTTTTCCACAAGGCTGTTTGCTCTCAGCATAATTGTGGGCCTCTTGAACTGATTCAGACCTCAAAAGAAGTTCAGTATCAGTTATGTCACTAATCCCCACTAAATAACAGACTAGTAAGGTGAATGCTGTTTCTGAACACAAAAGGAAAA
This sequence comes from Scyliorhinus canicula, assembly GCF_902713615.1. NCBI lineage: Eukaryota > Metazoa > Chordata > Chondrichthyes > Carcharhiniformes > Scyliorhinidae > Scyliorhinus > Scyliorhinus canicula. The sequence goes on along the minus strand of NC_052158.1, from coordinate 141,617,926 downwards.
TAACAATATTTCCCATTTGTCATTTTTTTTCCTTTATGAAGTGTAAATAGGTCATTACCAATGACAACAATAATAAATTACTCTTATTAAACTCACAACCTGATGTAGCTATAGGCCCAGAAATCTGGCACTGGGCACAGCCAACTGCAGCCAGTGATGGAGGGCTCTTCAAATCAAGGTTAAATGATGAGGAAATGGCACGACCTCCTCGACAAAAAGCAACCCGACCAGAAGTGGCGTGTGCCTGTTGTGTGGGGGGCTGGGCGACAGGCTAAAGATCACTGTGACAGAATTAAGCTTTCAATGTCAGCTGAAAGGTAGTTACAGAAAAATACATGCTCAGGTTTGATTTATGCTTTTGGGAAAACTAACTAAGGAATGGATTCCGCAGTTGCTTCTAATTCCAGCGATTAATGTTTAAAATGGATGGACATTTTTTTTTTGCAAACTGCACTGAATTGTAAGGGTTGCAATGTATCTGAATTATTTCATCCTCTCCTGTTTTCCAGTTGCCCTGATTTTTGCTCTACATATTGTTTTTATTGATTACTGAATAAAGAAGAACCCTTCAGACAAAGAAAATCAAAGGCGACCCAAGGACTTCATAGCATTTGAATTTCATTTCTTTTTTATTAACACCGTTTTTCTGCGCACGCTGAACCCTTTCTCCTTATCTGATTTTGTTTATAGAATTATTCCTTTTATCCAGTATTCCACACAGCATATCGACCTCATTAAGGTTTTGAAGTTTTCCTCTAATTCAAACAAAACATCAAGGAGCCTATATCCTGAGTATCGGTAATTTTTATGCTGACTTACTGGCCTGAGGAAAATGGAAGTCCATGCATTGAGGCTATTTTAGACAGGATTAACACCAGTTCATATACTTCAATATAGGTTTAACACATTACCACCAACGAGCTGAACATAGCAATTCAGCTAGTTCTGAGGATCCAAAGAATTTAGTAACACTGTATGCACTGAATTTTAAAACACAATATTTATCCAGTGCTGTACGTGGCAGTATTTTGCAATACAGAATGTATGATGTATATCATGAGGATCTTAAGTTCCTCCCCTTGTGTTGAGTGGTGCAGTATGTACAGAGTCTTCTGTATATTGTGTTGTATTCGTACATTATTCCGAATAGGGATTTGAATACAGGACTCCTTTGGTACCCTAGGGGAGACTGTCTGCAGGGCCTGCACACAAGTGTGATTCTTTTAAATGTTGTAAGATGGGGAGTCAAGGGTAAATGTTGCCTAATCCTTCAATCAGAAAAATCAATCTCTGCATCTTCGAGCTTCACTAAGACGTACTTGATACATCACCCAGAGCTGTTTTCTCATGTGAAGGCTCTGAGGTCCTTATTTCTTGGCTGATGATTCAAAGGAAGAGGATTCCTAGCAGTTCGTGGGATTCCACATTGGTAGGAAGTGGTGAAGGAAGTGGCTGCTCTTCCTTATTTTCCATTGATTCTTAGAGTTGTGATTCAGGAGAAAGTGAAAGGAGCTCACAACGGTATTCGCAGCGAGAGGTGGCTTGAATTTGGAGCTGTTGGAAATATTGCCATGGAATCAGAAGGAAGTGCAGCAGGATGTGATGGCAAACCTTCAGCAGACAGCTCGCCTTTGTCCATTCCCAATAGCTTTAGCATTGGCCTTCCCAGAGATTCCAAGTGTTCCTCCCCATGGGGAGTCAGAGGTTAGATATACCTACAGCACACCACCAGTGGCTTTTCCGTCCCTCATTTTCAGTAACTGTGGAGGTAACTACCAATCGGCAAGCTGAGTACAAAAGAGGTTATGATTGATGCTACTTGCAAACTCCCAAATCACAGACATGCTTTCAAAAGAAGTACATTGGTAGGATTCTGCAAGAAGAGACAGGTGCATGCCCGGGATGTGGTGACAGGTAATTGTGCATTTGGGAAAACACAGATAGCTCACCAGGAAACCTGGATCACACTGTGGATTAGTGGTGCAGAGGCACATATTTTTCTCCAAGTGAATTCCCGTTCCTTGTCCACCCTTGTCAGATCATTGGACTTTTTCTGTCACTGTACTGCTGAATGTATGAGGCACTGTGTAACATCAGCAGCAGAAAAATGCTAGACACACTCTGTAATCTCAAATCCTCAATCTACCATTACCATCAAGCCAGGGAACGAACACTGGTACAATGAGAAGTGTAGGAGAGCATGCCAGAAGTAACACCAGATTATACCTAAATATTAGGTGCCGGCCCTAATGAAGCTACAACATAGTATTACATGCATGCTAAAACGTGGGTGGAGCATGTTATAAACAGAGATAAGAGAGACCACAAACAGCAAATCAGATCAAAGATCTGCACTACAGCCCAGTCATAAATGATTATGGGCAATTAAAAAAACAATCGGAGGATGAGGCCTCACAAACAGCCCTATCCTCAATGATGGCAGCACGTGAATGCAAATGGCATTTGCAACCATCTTTAGCCGGAAATGCTGAGAGGATAATGACGGAGGCCAGTCTTAAGTCAATTAATGGGCGGCATGGTAGCACAAGTGGATAGCACTGTGGCTTCACAGCGCCAGGGTCCCAGGTTCGATTCCCCGCTGGGTCACTGTCTGTGCAGAGTCTGCACGTTCTCCCCGTGTCTGTGTAGGTTTCCTCCGGGTGCTCCGGTTTCCTCCCACAATCCGAAGACGTGCAGGTTAGATGGATTGGCTATGATAAATTGCCCTAAGTGACCAAAAAGGTTAGGCAGGGTTATTGGGTTACGGGGATAGGGTGGAAGAGAGGGCTTAAGTGGGTCGGTGCAGACTCGATGGGCTAAATGGCCTCCTTCTGCACTGTATGTTCTATGTAATTTGATTTACTCCATGTGACTCCAGAAATTGCTAACTGCACTGGACACAGAAACGTTACTGAACCCCAACAACACCTTGGCTGTAGTGCAAAGTACTTGTGCTCCAGAACTTGCCATGGCCTCTCGTCTACAACACTGGTATCTACCCGAAAAATGGACTATTGCCCAGTGAAAACAGGAAATTCCTGCCCCTTCAGTCTTCATTAGCAAAGTAATAAAAGGTGTTATTGATTTCAGATGGCACTTATTCACCTGCTTATCAATGCTCAGTTTAAGTCAATGGGAGTCAAGGGAAACTCTCCACTGGCTGGAGTCATACCTGGCACAAAGGAAGATGATTCTGGTTTTTGAGATCAGTCATCTCAGTCCCAGGACAGCACTGCACGAGTTCCTCAGATCGGTGTCCTGAACCCAACCATCTTCAGCTGCTTTATCAATGTCCTCCCCTCTATCATTAGATCAGACATAGGGGAATTTGCTGTTGATTGTACAGCAGACTTGTTCAGTTCCACTCCCATATCCTAGGAGACTGAAGCAGACCATGCTTGCTCACAGCAAGGCTGGGACAACATTCAGGCTTTGGCTGATTATTGCCAAGTAAAATTTAGGACACAGAAGTGCCAACCAGTCACCATCTCGAACAAGAAATAATCTAATTACTTTCTCTTGACAATTAACAGCATTGTAATCATTGAATCACTCACGATCAACATTCTGGGAGTTACCACTGATCAGAACCTTTACTGATCCAGCTTTATAAATACCAAGGAAGAGCAGATCAGAGTCTGGGCATTCTGTAATGAGTGACTCATTTCTTGACTCCCCAGAGCTTGTCAACTATCTGTAAGGCACGTCAGGAGTATGATGGAATATTCCCCTTTCGGATGAGTACAGTTCTGTCGAGACATAAGAAGCTGAACACCACTCAGGAGAAAGCAGCCCGCTTGATTGATAACGCATCTGAACACCACCTGAAGACACCTCCTCCATGCCAATTACCAATGCATTCTGGCTGCAGTGTGAACCATCGACAAGATGCACAACAGCAATACAACAAGACTCCTTTGGCGCTACCTTTCAAAGCTCTGCCATCTTAAACAGCAAGGGCAGCAGGCACAGGGGAATGGCATCACCTTTCCCTCCAAGACGTACATCATCCTAATTTGGAAATTATCGCTGTTCCGTCATCTTAGCTGAGTCAAGACCTTGAAACTCCTTCCGAAACAGCACTGTGAGCGTGCCTACACTGGATGGGTAGCTGCAGTTCAAGGAGGCAGCTTCACCCCCATCTTCACAAGGGAAAATAGTGATGGGCAATAAATGCTGGTCCAGCACATCCGATGAATGATTTTTAAAAATCGCCCTATTATATTACAATATTTCACAATATTTAATTGTTATTGTGTAATGTATAAGGCACGGGTGTGGTACCCAAGGTTTACAGTTAAATGCATGTGCAGGAATAAGACAGGGAAGGCTATTATAGACCATCAACAGAGCATTGTTGTAGTTAAATCCAGGTTACTACACAAGGAATAACTCTTATTAAAACCATCTTGCTGGCCGGACTGGGAACTTCGGCAGAAGGCATTAAAAAAAAGAGATGTGTTTTCCCGGACAATGATTTTCTGTCACGGGGTGCACCCACGTGGAAGGCAACACATCGCCAGCTGTTTGGACATGGATTCATACCATGACTCGCACTGCAGTCCCCTTGTGTTCTCGGCTAGCCTGTCAGGGAGAGGCCGCTGTGCAGATCTGAGCCACTCAGTTCTTCACAGGGGAGGGAGGGTTAGAAGTGTTGGGGCGGGGGGTGGAGGAGATGGGGGGAAGGGAGGAAATAGGGGAGCATGGTACAGGGGAAGAGGAAGCGTGTGGAGAAGTCAGCGGACACCTCCCAGCAGCTGACAGCACAGCAGTACTGCTAGAGGCAGGCGGCAGGTCACCAGGAACACCCTCTCAAGTGGAGAATTGGTTCTTAGGCAGAAAGGGATTTCTTTTTTGAATGGGACGGGGGGGGGGGGGGGCAAAAGCAACATCCAGGTTTGAATGCACGCTTGTGTAAACAACAACAAAAAAAGGGTCGATTCGTAAAATTCGCTAGACGCAACAAAAACTAACTTGTTTTGAAATAGACTTCCTGATATCTGTGCCCCAAGCATGCATTTTTATAAAGAAATGAGGGGGGGGGGTTGCAAGATTGTTGCGTGGCTACGTTTGAGTTGAAATGAATGCCTGCATCGAGAATTACTAACTTCTCTCCGCAGCGTGGAAAATACAAGACAAAGATGGAAATGTCTCTCACACGCTGAAAGCGGGGTGAAATTAAACTGCCAGTTTGACCCAGTAACCAAGCGCGCCTCTTGAAACATTGATGGGAATTGAAAATAAAATAAATGTGCTTGACAGATATAATAGTTTAAGTGATTTCAAATTAACCACATCCCACTGACCATAAGTGAAGAATGTGTTCATTCTTCTGCACTGAAACAGACTCGAGGGAGTCATACAGAGTGCAGTAAGTAAAACCAGTGTGTAATAACTGATGCCGGAGCAAAGGAAATAACATTTATTTAATGATTCTTAAACAAATACATAAATATATCAGGGGCAGGAATATATTACCAGCCCACGGTTTATGGACTCATGAGGCAGGCCTGTCAGGTCGATGCAGAGAGAGCTTTCCAGCCGTGGCGCGCCTTATGGGCTGTTCCCTGGTTTTATGTGACAATGCTCTGCCACTTTCCTCTTCGAATCTGATGCAGTTGCGTCCCATTTATTTATATGCGGCTTTTGTTTCAAAATGAAAATGCCCCTTTTTCCTCCTGTCATAATATACACATTAGTATATAATGGTGCAGACACACACTGACTGACACACTGCAAGACCAATCAACACACACAACACAGCAGCCAATCACCAGTTAGGGCACGCTCACGATAAAGCCAGAGGGCACTAGTTTTCCCGCTCATTCGGGATGCAGCCTCTGAGACGGACAGAGCTCGCAGCTAGTAGCACAGACCTTCACCATGTGCTAACAGTTTAGACTGGTCAGGATAGGCATAGGTCTTCAGTTAATCTAACATAGTGTCGACCCACAGTGCAAGTATGTTCAATAGTTCCTAGCTTAATAAAATAGAGTTGTACTATTACCAGTGTTGGTAGCCTGTCTATGTTACTGCTAAGGTAAACGCAGTCTCCACAGATCCAGAGTACCCAACATATCACCTCCAAGGAACCATCTTCACGGTCTGGACTGCTTGCATCCATTGGTAAACATGAAGCCCATTTCCACCTTCAGAAATCGTTTACCATTGGTGCGGGTGAGTGTGCACCTGATTCTTGCACACACACACACACACAAAAAAAAACCGTTGCAACTGGCACTTCCTTTCGAAATTATTTTGCTCACGCTAGGGATGTGAACTTCAGTTTAAGGCCAGCATTTCTTGCTCATCTCCCTTTCTCCCAGAAAGCAGGGACAATTCATTCAGAAATGGTAGAGACACTCATATTCTTGACCCACCTCCATAATGACATTGTTCATTATCTTTCAGGCCAGGTCATCTGCTGAACATTCTCTCATCAGAGTTAGCATGTAGCTTACAGATGGTGCAGTCAGTATAGTCAGATGATAGGGGCTGGCTTAGCTCACTGGGCTAAATCGCTGGCTTTTAAAGCAGACCAAGCAGGCCAGGGGCCTGGTTCAATTCCCATACCAGCCTCCCCGGACAGGCGCCGGAATGTGGCGACTAGGGGCTTTTCACAGTAACTTCATTGAAGCCTACTCGTGACAATAAGCAATTTTCATTTTCATTCATTTCATGATCACTAGATGGCAACACTAACAGGAACTATATAAGGAATTTCCCGCTCTTTCTTAGTGTTAGTGTGTGTATATTGCAGCAAGAGGATAGAAGTGAGCATTAGTGTACTATATTAATTGTTAATTTAATCTAATCTTAGTTAATTCTATTACTAGTCAAAGTACTAAAGTAAAAGAACTCACAAGTATGTTATTTTGCTACTCAATAAATAATTTGGCATCAACTGGAAGACTTCGGCTGTTTATCATCAAGTTAAATACAACTCGGCAAGAGAAATGAGTAATATTTAAATTACTTCTCTGTAATATAACAGTAACGTTTCAGAGAACCAATGGAAAATGACTCGCAGTCATAGAGGATGCTGTGCTGTATCATGTTAACATCAATTTCACACCGGCCCAAAGGAGGGGGAAGTGGTGGTGGGTTACAGATCTCTCAGGGAGAGTAAGTTGCCGTGGCGACGTGCCTTCTCTTTTTACACACATCTTGCCATCTGGAGCTGCTGATAGAGATGGTAGAGGCCCCCCATCTCCCTTCCCATCGCCCGGTTGACCAAGAGTCTCACCCACTTTTACCACCAGCAATTGGCACACGTTGGAAGGAATCACAGGTTTGCTTGTCAAACTGTTTAGTCACTTTCTGAAAGGACTTCCCTTGGCCTTCACGAGTCCAGAGAGGTGCGGTTTCAAACCTGGGACTTCTGACTCAGAGGCAGGGAGGAACGCTACCCACTGCGCCACAAGACCTCCTGCAAGGTAAATAGGCAGACATAATAACACACCTCTGCGCTGCTCTTTCCCAGACTGAAATAAAGAGCACTAATTTTGTACAATGCTGGTATTTGTGCCTCTGAAATCTTTAATATAAAGCCAGGTGCTGACCTGGTCACAGAAATAAAGTACAATAAAGTACAATAATAACATAGTTTGAATTCTGGAAATCAGAAATATAAACAGTAAAATGTTGAAAGGTCATCCACCTTAAATGTTAACTCCAGAATAATAAGAAACATGCGCGTGTGTATTATTAGTCTTAACAGGAGTGACTAATGGAGAATATTAGACAGCAGCAATTTAAGGTACACAAATTGAATCAGTATTCCACTATAAAGTGGGTGCTTCATCTCATTGTGTGAAATGCTTGAGCTTCCCGCCTAACCTTTTTTAAAATCTTACATTTTGATTGTACTTCCTCTTTCTCAACATAATTTTGCCCTCTTGCAAACAACCCACCATTCTTGTTGATGTCAAGTTGAGACTGACCCAGTTGAATGCTGCTCCGGTTAGGCTGTTGTATCATTATCCAGCAGGAGGTGCTATTCCAGTAGTTTGAGTCTGACAACATCATGTTGGGAATAAACTGTGAGTTTTTCATGAAATAACTAAATGGAACTAACTAACAGAAATATATACAAGTTATGTAGTGCAGCCATAAGTGATATATCATCTTTTATATTGATTTGATTTATTATTGTCACATGTATTAGTATACAGTGAAAGTATTGTTTCTTGCATGCTATACAGAGAACGCATACCGTACATAGGGAAGGGAGGAGAGACAGCAGAATATAATGTTACAGTCATAGCTAGGGTGTAGAGAAAAGATCAACTTAATATGAGGCAGGTCCATTCAAAAGCCTGATGGCAGCAGGGAAGAAGCTGTTCTTGATTCAATTGATAGGTGACCTCAACTTTTGTATCTTTTTCCTCACGGAAGAAGGTGGAAGAGATTATGTCCGGGGTGCGTGGGGTCTTTAATTATGCTGGCTACCTTTCCGAGGCAGCGGGAATTGTAAACAGAGTCGATCGATGGGAGGTTGGTTTGCGTGATGATGGATTGGGCTACATTCACAACCTTTTTGTAGTTTCCTGCGGTCTTGGGCAGAGCAGGATCCATATGAAGCTGTGATACAACCAGAAAGAATGCTTTCTATGGTGCATAATAAAGGTTAGTGAGAGTCATAGCTGACATGCCAAATTTCCTTTGTCTTCTGAGAAAGTAGTCGTTGGTGGGCTTTCTTAACTATAGTGTTGGCATGGAGGGGACCAGGACAGGTTGTTGGTGATTTGGACACCTAAAAACTTGAAGCTCTCGACCATTTCTATTTCGTTCCCATTGATATGTTCTCCACTACACTTCCTGAAGTCGATGACAATCTCCTTCATTTAGTTGACAGTGAGGGAGAGATTAGTGTCGTCGCACCAGTTCACCAGATTCTCTATCTCATTCCTGTACTCTGTCTCGTCATTGTTTGAGATCCAACCCACAGTGGTGTTATCAGCAAATTTGAAAATCGAGTTGGAGGGGAATTTGGCCCCACAGGAGTATAGTAGGGGGCTGAGGACACAGCCTTATGGGGCACCGGTGTTGAGGATGATCGTGGAGGAGGTGTTGTTGCCTATACTTACTGATTGTGGCCTGTGGGTTAGGAAGATCAGCATCCAATCGCAGAGGGAGGAGCCGAGGCCAAGGCCATGGAGTTTGGAGATGAGTTTCATAGAAATAATGGTGTTGACGGTTGAGCTGTAGTCAATAAATAGGTGTCTGACATAGGTGTCTTTGTTATCTAGGTGTTCCAGGGTTGAGTGCAGGGCCAGGGAGATGGCATCTGCTGTGGATCTGTTGCAGTGGTAGGCGAACTGTAGTGGATCAAGGCAATCTGGGAGGCTGGAGTTGATTTGTGTCATGACTAACCTTTCAAAGCATTTCATAACGATAGATGTAAGAGCCACTGGACGATAGTCATTAAGGCACGCTGCTTGACTTTTCTTTGGTACAGGGATGATGGTTGTCTTCTTGGAGCAGATAGGGACCTCAGATTGTTGTAAAGAGAGGTTGAAGATGTTTGCAAATACCCCCACCAGCTGATCCGCGCAAGACCTGAGTGCTCATCTTGGTACCCCATCCGGGTCAGTGACTTTCCATAGGTTGACCTTCGAGAATGCTGCTCTGACATCTGCAATGGTGACCTCAGACACAAGTTCATCCGAGGGTGGAGGGCGTGCTGTTGCTGACCTCTTGCTCAAAGTGGGCATAGAATGCATTGAGCTCATCAGGGAAGGGTGCGTTGGAGCCGGTGATTTTACATGCCTTCATCTTGTAGCCCGTTATGTCTTACAGACCTTTCCATAGTCGGCAGGGGTCCTTGTGGCTAGCCTGGTACTCGAGCTTGTGGCTAGCCTGGTACTGTCTTTTGGCATCTTTGATGGATCTCCTTAGATCATATCTGGCTTTCTTGTATACGTCAGGGTCGCCTGATTTGAACGCCTCAGACCTAGACTTCAGCAAGCACTGGATATTCCTGTTCATCCAGGGGTTCCGGTTGCGAAACACGCGGATTTCGTTCTTTGCTACACAGTCATATACACACTTACTAATGAAGTCAGTTACTGTCGTGGCATACTCGTTCAGGCTGGTCACAGAGTTTTTAAATAATGACCAGTCCACTGACTCTAAGCAGTCCCATAGGAGATCATCCGATTCCTCAGACCAACAATGTTGTATTTATTTCACACATTATAGGTATTCATATTAAGGTACATAAACAGACTGCATGGTAAAAAGCTTTATGCATTATCTTCCACTGTTTGATATCACAGTTATAAAACAAATGTAGTTTATATGAGTATGCAGACCAGTTCCATGTCACGCTGACACATTTGCCAAGGAGAGAGAAAAAGACTGGAGAAGTTTGACTTCTGACCAACAAATGGCTGCGCTATCTGCTTGTTCTTCCAGACTGTATTTGGATTTGGGAACAAAGGAAATGGGAATAGGAGTAGGCCATTCAGCCCATCGAGCCCATACTTCCACTAACTCAATGATGGCTGATCTTCTATCTCAATGGCATTTTCTTGCACAATCTCCATATGCCTTGATATCTTTAATATTGACCCCATTTGCGGGTAGAGAATTGGGCATCATTACCATGCTGCCAGTGAACTATGTAAAACAAACATACAGCAAGGTAGGTCTGGGATAGTGCAAAGAAGTAGAGGGGTGGTGGGGATAAGAATGGTGAAGAGAGTAATGCTAATTGTGGAGAAGAAGGTGGGTAATCAGGATGACTCCTACTTCCTCTTGATTTTATAAATATAACTTTTTGCTTACCTTTAAGGGACTTTAAGGAGCCTGGAATCAGATAGGGAATGGGTGACTGCCAGGCAGTCCAAGAGAACTAGGCAGGTAGTGTAGGAGTCCACCAGGGCCATGCCCATCAATCGGTTTTCCGTTATGGATATTGAGCATTGGATCCTCAGACGATTGCAGTCAGGGCTAGGTTTGTGGCACCACAGGTGCCTCTGTTGTACAGGAGGGCAGGACGAAGAAAAGAAGAGAAGTCATAGAACATAGAACAGTACAGCACAGAACAGGCCCTTCGGCCCTCGATGTTGTGCCGAGCGATAGGGGATTTGTTAGAGGAACAGATAGGCTTTTCTGTGTTCGTTGACGTGTCTCCAGCAGGATGGTATGTTGCTTCTCTGGTGCTAGGGTCAAGGATGTCATCGAGCAGCTGCAAGATATTCTGAAGGGGGAGCTTGATCAGCTAGATGTTGTGGTCCTCGTTGATAACAATGACTAAGGCAGGAGAGAGAACAATAGTCATTGGGGATTCAATTGTGAGAAGAATAGATAGACGTTTCTGTGGGCACACAGAGACTCCAGGATGGTATGTTGCCTCTCTCTACTATCAATGGTTGTAGAGAAACACCAGTCCTGTGATCAAAGGTGTTGTCCAAACCCCTCTCTGTGACAGTAACAATAACACTTGCCATCGCCAATCAGACAAAATAGTCTTCCCCTTTTCATCTTTTCAAACTCTTCAGTAATTTTAAAAGTCCCTTGGATCTTCTCTATCAGCTATCTCTGCTACATTGAAATTATTCTGGACATCACAACATGTTCCTTGTTTCTGGCCTGTTGCTATGAATCTGGCAAAACTTGGTATGCTGTCAGTGTCTTGAATATAAGTTCTATGACAGGATGCCCAAATAATCTAACTCTTGCCTAACTGACAATTTGTACAATGTTCTTTATACTTTTGGATTCCATAGACCTTTTCATAGAATCATAGAATTTACAGTGCAGAAGGAGGCCATTCAGCACATTGAGTCTGCACCGGCCCTTGGAAAGAGCACCCAACCTAAGCCCACACCTCCACCCTATCCCCGTAACTCCACCCAACCTTTTTGGACACTAAGGGCAACTTAGCGCAGCCAATCCACCCAACCTGCGCATCTTTGAACTGTGGGAGAAAACCAGAGCACCCGGGGGAAACCCATTTAGACACGGGGAGAAAGTGCAAACTCCGCACAGATGGTGACCCAAGCCAGGAATTGAACCTGGGACCCTGGAGCTGTGAAGCAACTGTGCTAACCACTGTGCCCCCCCTTTTCAAATGATTTCTTCAATGTCTTCATCAATAAATACCTATCCCTGTTGTTACTGCGTCTGTTTTCTTAAATACGTTATTTCTCCAATTATCTATAATAAAAAACTGAACAAATATAACCCTTTACATAACCATTCCCCGGACCATAAACCAATACATAAATTGTTCCTGTGTCCCACATTCTCCTTCCCACTTTCAATTAAATAATAAATACTTTAGATTTTTCACTAGAATTAAGTCACTTGCACTCATGTGGTTCCCAGGGTGAGGGACTCCACCCCAACAGTAAAAGGATACGCAAATAATAAATTTACCCATGATCCTTGCACCTCCCCTTCCCAAATTAACCATCATGAATTATTACATAAAACCACACTTTTTGACATGCCATCTTCTGATCGCTAAGCCAAACCGAATGAATGCTGAAGGAGATCACCTCTTTTTTCCTCTCAGTCCATTTCATCAATTAATAAATGAATCAAGTTCCACTGCTCTCCCCTTTTATGCTTCAAACCGCCAATGATTATATTCTTTCTCCCCCTCTTGAAATGAAATGAAAATCGCTTATTGTCACGAGTAGGCTACAATGAAGTTACTGTGAAAAGCCCCTAGTCGCCACATTCCGGCGCCTGTCCGGGGAGGCTGATACGTTATACAGTCTTTATACAGTAATTCAAATATTCAAGGAAAAAACACTGGCCAACATTTCTTTGGACGATTAGTTTAGGTTTGATTACTGCCTGCTCTCTGTTTCTACTGCTTTCAAGGTTCATTGCGTTGATTCTATCATAGAATCCCTACAGTGAAGAAGGAGGCCTATCAGTGCAAACTCCGCACAGACAGTCACGCAATGCCGGGATTAAACCCAGGTCACTGGCGCTGTGAGGCAGCAGTGGTAACCACTGTGCCACCATGCTGTCTAATCCTTCAGTGTGCGGTCCCAGTATTTGGTCAGGAAACCTGTCACTCCTGTCAAACCCCGTTCCGCCCATCGTCCAGCAGCTCCCTTGACTCATGCGGTCTCACTACGTTAGAAGCTTCTAATAACCTTTCATACCTGTCGCTTTCAGCTTTTGAAATGAAATGAAATGAAAATCGCTTATTGTCACGAGTAGGCTTCAATGAAGTTACTGTGAAAAGCCCCTAGTCGCCACATTCCGGCGCCTGTTCGGGGAGGCTGTTACGTGATTTACTCGAATTACTTAACATTGAGAGGGAGGAAATAGTCACAGTTTTGGTGGACCTAAAAGTGGATAAATACCAAAGGCCCAGATGAGATGTATCCCAGGTTGCTGTGGGAGGCAAAGGGGGAGATTGCAGAGGTTCTGACAAAAAATTCCAAATCTTCTCTGGCCACAGGAGAGGTGCCCGATCAGCGTGCCCCCCGTGGCAATTCTCCGGCCCGCAATGGGCCGAAGTCCCGCCGCTGACAGGCCAATCCCGCCGACGTGGTTTCAACCACCTCTGTGCCGGCGGGATTGGCGGCACGAGCAGGCACACGGGGTCCTGGGGGGGACGCGGGGCGATCGAACCCCAGGGGGTGCCCCCACGGTGGCCTGGCCCGCGATCGGGGCCCATCAATCGGCGGGCGGACCAGTGCCGTGGAGGCATTCTTTTTCTTCCTCCGCCGCCACGGCCTCCACCATGGCAGAGGCGGAAGAGACCCCCTCCACCGCGCATGCGCCAGTGGTGACGTCAGCGGCTGCTGATGCTCCGGCGCATGCGCGGACCAGCGAAGGCCTTTCGGCCAGCCCCGACGCCGGGTGGCGTAGCACCAAAGGCTGTTGGCTCCAGTTTTGGCACCATCGGAGGAGTGGGAGCCGCTCCGACGCGGGCCTTGCCCCTAAATGTGCAGAGAATTCAGCACCTTTGGGGAGGCCCGATGCCGGAGTGGTTGGCGCCACTCAGCTACGCCGGGACCCCCCACCCCGCCGGGTAGGGGAGAATTTCGCCCGGGCTGTTTAGATGAGCAGAAAAGTGGCAAATGGAATTTAACCAGGAAAAGTGTGATGTAATAAATTTTGGGAGGACTAACAAGGTAAGGGAATATCCAATGAATGGTCGGACCTCAGGAATTACATATTACTTGTTTGGAATTTGTTTAGAATAACATCAAACTTAGCTTTGTCCTGATCAGCAGAATATTAAAAAGAGTTGTATATTTCTATCACATGTTGACCAGCCACATTTAAAAGCAATGCAATTTTGCGAGCATCGTTAGCTTTAGTTAAATCTGATGCTTCCAGATAAATTTGAAACTCCTGTTAAAACAGCTTCCAGTTTGCATTCAAATTACTGGTTATCCTTAGGTGTCGAGGAGCTTGAGCATGGTCCGTCGAGGCATTTGTTTTCAAAGGTTTTGTTTGCTGTGATGCTTCTCATGCCAAAAGTTGCTGAGGTTTTCTTCTTTTTCTGATCTTACTATATTACTTTAGCTGGTTTACTGAAGCCAAATCCTGGTTTGCTTTATTTCCAGAATGGTCTGATGGTTAGATTTCAAAGAAACTACCAATCTTCAATTCAAATCAAAATATGTTTAATGAATAAGGAATTAAATACTAATGAGTTTGTTCACTCTTAGGGAACTGTAACTGGTGATAAAGTAAATCAGAATAAGTATTAACTATATTTAACTATAAGTATTAACTATGCTATAACTCTCTCTCTAACTGCTGTCTAGTCACTCCTGGTTCGAAGAGGACCAAGATCCTTTGAGTTCACCTATTTATACATGAATCTAGTGCTGGCATCTAGTTGTCTTACACTATGAAGTAGTTGTTAACTCTTTATATACCAGCATATATACATATCACTACACAGAGGATCACCGGGATTTTGGTGTGCATGTTCACTGATCTCTGAAGACAGCAGGGCAGGTTATGAGATGGTTAAGGCGGGCTATGGGATTCTTGCCTTTATTAACCGAGACATTGAATATAAGAACAGGGAGGCGATGCTGGAGCTGTATAAAATGCTGGTTAGGCCCCAGCTGGAATACTGATCGCAGTTCTGATCACCACACTTTGGAAAGGAAGTGAATGAAATGAAAAGGGTGCAGAGCAGATTCACCAGGTGTTTCCCTGGACTGGAGCATTTCAGCAATCAAGAGAGGTTGGATAGGGGGTTCTTTTCTCTGGAGCAGAGAAGGCTGAGGTGTATAAAATTATGACGGACATAGAGTGGACAGCAAGATACTTTTCCCCATTGGGTCAATACCTTTTCCCCCTGGGGTCAATGACCAGGGGCAGAGCATTAAGGTAATGACAGTATGTTCAGAAGAGATGTGAGAAAAAGCTTTTTCACCCAGAGCGTGGTTGCAATCTGGAACACACAGCCTGAAAAGGTGATAGAGACGGGAACCCTCACAGCTTTTAAGAAGTATTTAGATCATCACTTGAAATGCCATTGCGTACAAGGCTGGAAAATGGGATTAGAACAGGTAGGTGCCTGATGGTCGCCATGGACGTGACGGGCTCTTTCCGTGCAGTAAACGCCATGATCCTATGACTAACTGGATCCAGTGAATTCCTAAAGAAAAAGAAAGGCTTACATTTCTTTAAGTAAGCAAAATACTGTGGATGCTGTAATCTGAAACAAGAACAGAGGATGCTGGGGAAACTCAGCAGCTTTCAGGATGTTCCCTAAAGCACTTTACAGACAATGAAGCACTTTTGAACTGGAGTTACGGTATAGGAAATGAACAAACCAATTTGTGTACAAGGGCGTCCTACAAAATGACCGAATTTTAAAAATTGATTTTGCTTATTGGCCAGGACACATCTTTGAAACAGTGTGATTGGGCCGATTAATAATAATAATAATAATAATAATCGCTTATTGTCACAAGTAGGCTTCAATGAAGTTACTGTGAAAAGCCCCTAGTCGCCACTCCGGCGCCTGTTCGGGGAGGCTGGTACGGGAAATATATCTACCTGCAAGAGCAGAAGGGATATTAATTTTAATCTTCGACAAGCACGCACCTAAACTAACCGGAAATAATTTCTCGAGATCAGCAGTGACAGCAGAGCCAGTACAAATCCCACTTCACACAAGACCAGAGAGTTCTGCTGGACGTCTCCAAATGTATCAGGGGAAATGGTGGGATAGTGTTAATGTCACTGGACTAGTTACCCAGTGATCCTGGGAGGGCATGGCTTCCAATCCCACCATGCCAGCCCGAGGAATTTAAATTCAATTGAAAGAAAATCGGGAATTGAAGGCTAGTGTCTGTACCAGTGAACTTGAAACCACCATCGATTGTCATAACAAGCCACCTGGGTCATTAATGTCCTTTAGGGAAGGAATTTACTGTCCTTACCTGGTCTGGCCTACATGTGACTCCAGGCACACAGCAATGTGATTGACACTTAACTACCCTCAGTTCGGGAAGGGCAACAAACGCCGGCCTTGCTAGCGACACCCTTATTCAATGAAGGAATAAAGATAAATAAAATCTGCAGCTGGCACACACTGTCATTTATAAAAATAATGGCTTGGATTTTGAAGTAAGTGGCAAAGTGTCCTTTGCTAATGACCTAGAAGAACGTTGCCAGTAAGATCTAGCAATCTCACACTTCCCGCCATTAATTTCAATCTGGTGGAGTTTGAGGGGAATCTTTGGCATCAAGCAACATGTATGCCAAGCAGCCAATCACATTGAAGAAATCGCAAATGGCAAATCAGGCAGTTCAAAATAAACAATAATTATTCCTCCCTTTGTAATTATTTCAAGGGATGTGAAATAAAGATTTGCACAAATACATGGCATGGGGGATGTTCGCTGATAACTGCACAATGAGCAGCACCATTCACAACTCCTCAGATACTGATTGGATTGGATTGGATTGGATTTGTTTATTGTCACGTGTACCGAGGTACAGTGAAAGGTATTTTTCTGCAAGCAGCTCAACAGATCATTCAGTACATGGAAGAAAAGGGAATTAAACAAAATTCAAAAAATACAAGAAAATACATGAGAATACATAATAGGGCAACACAAGATATACAATGTAACTACATAAGCATTGGCATCGGTTGAAGTATACAGGGTGTATTGTTAATGAGGTCAGTCAATAAGAGGGTCATTTAGGAGTCTGGTGACAGTGGGGGAGAAGCTGTTTTTGAGTCTGTTTGTGCGTGTTCTCAGACTTCTGTATCTCCTGTCCGATGGAAGAAGTTGGAAAAGTGAGTAAGCCGGGTGGGATGGATCCTTGATTATGCTGCCTGCTTTCCCCCGGCAGCGGGAGGTGTAGTGTCCATGTCCAAATGCAGCAAGACCTGGACAATATCCAGGCTTGGGCTGACAACTGGTAAGTAACATTTATGCCACACATGTGCCCGGCAATGATCATCTCCAATAAGAGAGAATCAAACCATCGCCCCTTGACATTCAATGGCATCATAATCGCTGAAACTCTCACTATCATCATCCTGGGGGTTATCATTGACCACAAACTGAACTGGCCGAAGCCATATTAGTACTGTGGCTACACGGAGCACATGGCAGGTTGGGCGGCAAGTCCCACCCATTGAATTGCTGCAGTGCATAAGGCCATTCAGCCGATTGCCGATTGAGCAATTCCTGTAGTACCATTCTTCCACTTTCTTTCCTGACCCTGCATATTTTTTCCTTTTCAGCTAAGAGTGTAATTCCCCTTTGAACACCTCAATCGAACCTGCCTCCATAACACTGTCAAGCAGTGCATTCATATTCCAGTCCTTACCCGCCTGAAAACATTTCTACTCATATTGATTTTGTTTCTTTTGCTAATTACTTTATATCTGTGCCCTCTCCTTCTTGATCTTTTCATGAGTGTGACAGTTTCTCCCTATCAGCTCTGTGCACAAAGATTCTGGAAGATGTATGTGAAAATCCCTCATATGGCCCCAGGTGTGTGCAGTTGACATACTCCAGCCCACCTAACTCGCTGCCATAAAGCACTGCGGGAGGGAGGCACGTGGCACAGTGGTTAGCACTGCAGCCTACGACTCCGAGGACCCGGGTTCTATCTCGGCCCCGGGTTCGATCCTGGCCCCGGGTCACTATCCGTGTGGAGTTTGCATATTCTCCCCATGTCTGCGTGGGTTTCACCTCCACAACCCAAAGATATGCAAGGTAGGAGGATTGGCCACACTAAATTGCCCCTTAATTGGAGGAAAAAATTGTTGGGTACTCTAAATTTATAAAAATAAAATAAAGCACTGTGGGGTTGACTAATGAGGTTGGGGTGGGACTTCTACCCTCCCCACTAGGGGAGACATCTCACCCTCCTGATCTGCTGTCCAATCATATCGATCAGCTGCACCGGGAAGGCGTCAGTAGCAGTTGCTGGGCCTGTTGTTGAGGAGAGAAATTCAAACTCTAGGGTCCCCAGAGCTGGTACGTCTGGGGTCTTGGGTCAGGAGGATTTGGGTGCCTTGGCGAGAGGGTCAGAGGTTGGGGGGGGGGGGAGGATGGGACGGGACGCAAAAGGAATGGTGGGAAGGGTGTATTTAAGAGAATGGGTACCCAGGAAAGGGGGGGGGGGGTGGTTGTCAGTCTAAGTCCCCATGATAAGCAAAGGGCAGCTCCCAAAGAGCGACCCGCACCATTTCCCAGTCTTTAAACATTTTGTGTAAAAAGATTGGGCTACCCTGGTGCCCATGCCAAACGATTATCAGGGTCAGTATGCTTGACAGCAAGCCTAATTGACTCTTGCTGGCAAGCTGCTGATTTTGATGTCTGCCCTTCCCTCCGTTCCCTCTTCTGTATTATTAGGGTGAGCTGGGATTGGCGCACATCCCGTTCCATGTGTTCCCCCCCCCCTCCCCACCCAAGGGAAACATGCCAGCCCGGGGCACCTAAAATTCAGCCCCATGCCTCCCATTCCTAAAGACAAGTTGGCAGAATCTTTTTCATATGTACAGTGCTCTAAAATAAAGGGTTCTCCTAATCTCTAGTCAGACGTAATTCTTTTTCATTTGAAACATGTCAACATCACAGTGGGAACACAAACAACACTTTTTGATTTTTGCACCTAACTTCAATATCACTTCAAGATAGTCTATTAATGTACCAGAACATCAGCTTAGGAAGAGCAACTCCCAAAGGTCGTGAGGCATAGATAGTGTCAACACAAACAAGATATTGACCTGGAGGTAGAGGATGCACGCTTTACTCAAAGTAGTGGATTGATGTCACTCAGACCCTTCATAGAGGAGCTGGAGAAATAGTTGGGAATTAAATTGGAGGTTAAGATGTAAACTGTGATGAGTAAATATTCCGCAACGCATGGTGGAACCTGGGGTGGGAGGAAGCAGACAAAAGTTGTGCAAGTGGGGCAGCACATCGGGATTGAAGAAAATAGGAACATAGGAATTAGGAGCAGAAGTAGGCAATTGAAATGAAATAAAATGAAAATCGCTTATTGTCACGAGTAGGCTTCAATGAAGATACTGTGAAAAGCCCCTAGTCGCCACATTCCGGCGCCTGTCTGGGGAGGCTGGTACGGGAATCGAACCGTGCTGCTGGCCTGCTAGGTCTGCTTTGAAAGCCAGCGATTTAGCCCAGTGAGCTAAACCAGCCTCACAGCGCCAGTGACCTTGGCTCAATTCCCACCTCGCATGACTGTCTGAATGGAGTTTGTTCTCCGCGTGTCTGCGTGGGTTTCCTCCGGGCGCTCCGATTTCCTCCCGCAATCCAAAGATGTGCGAGTTAGGTGGATTGGCCATGATAAAACTGACCTGTAAATTCAATGGAATTATGGGGATGGGGTGGGGGAGTGGGCCTCAGTGGAGTACTCTTTTGGAGGGTCAGTGCAGATCTGATGGGCCAAATAGCCTCCTTCTGCACTTTAGGGATTATATCAATGGCTAAATTCTCAAATCCCACAATCTTTGGTTCTTATTTTAGCTCACTCAAATGTCAACTGCACAAAGTTAAAATCAGGCCCCTAGGGTTGTGTTGCAGTGAACAGAGCATGTATAAGAGAGAAGGTACCAGCATGGGATTGAGGTTTACTTGCTCCTGCTGGCTTGTTTACTATTTGGGGTCGGGAGAGGGGGAGCATGTAATGACGTGGGCGCCCATTCCAACAACTTCCTGACCTCTCCCACCAATCTGTTCCCCATAATACGACGGGTGGGAAAGCACCAAACTCGGCAGCCCGCCTGCCATCTTCGATTGAGTAATTAAGGGTCAATGAGGTTTGTTTAGCGTGGGCAGAGGATGGGAATTGGAATCCCATTTTTTTTTTTAACAAACAATTTTATTGAGGTATTTTAGGCATATAGAAAAAGTGACATTGTACAGTGCATAAAAAAGAAGTTAAGACACAAATTACAAATTAAACATAGTGCAAACCAAGGCTCTGTTCACGCACGGAGCTGCCTCAATATCCCCCTACTCTACTCTAGTCTACCCTTGCCCCCCCCTCCCCCCCTGCCCCCTGCTGACACTTACTCCTCTGTGAAGAAGTCAATATATGGCTGCCACCTTTGGGTGAACCCTAGTAGCGAACCTCTCAAGGCGAACTTGACTTTCTCTAGACCAAGAAAGCTAGCCATGTCCGATAGCCATACCTCAGCCCTCGGGGGCTTTGAGTCCCTCCATGCTAACAGTATTCGTCGCCGGGCTACCAGGGAAGCAAAGGCCAGAACGTCGGCCCTCTCTCTTCCTGGACTCCCGGGTCCTCCGAAACGCCAAAGATTGCCACCTCCGGGCTCATTACCACCCCAGTTTTCAATACCTGGGACATGACATCTGCGAATCCCTGCCAATACCTCCTGAGTTTAGGGCACGACCAGAACCTGTGTACATGGTTAGCCGGCCCTCCGGTGCATCTAGCACACTTGTCCTCCAGCCCGAAGAATCTTCTCATCTGGGCCACCGTCATGTGGGCCCGGTGCACGACCTTAAACTGGATCAGGCTGAGCCTGGCGCATGTTGCGGTCATGTTTACTCTGCTCAGGGCTTCTGCCCAAATACCATCCTCCAGCTCCCCCCCGAGCTCCTCCTCCCACTTAAGCTTCAGGTCCTCGGTCTGCGTATCCTCAGCTCTCATTAGCTCCTTGTAGACATCTGAAACTCTACCCTCTCCCACCTCTCCCCAGGAATCCCATTTTTTAAACTTAAATGTTTGAAGGGCAGGATGGAAGGGGGGCTCACTCTTTGGGGGCTGACCTGGGCCAATCGCAGGACGGCCATCCGTTAGCCTGACCCACCTTCCTTACTATCCGCTTCCTCTCTCTGAACTCCTCTTTATCTCCACCCCTTTATCTAACTTCCCAAACTGTCCTGGCCCAAGACCCTAGACTTACCTGCCCCAGGGATCCATGAGCCTTGATGTTAGTTTTTTACTGTAATCTGAGCAACGACCACTGACATCTTCCTGGCATTACTGGGACGCGTGGAGCTGCCAGCCAATCGGCGAGCTGTTGATCCCCTGTATTGTTCCATCTACTGACTCTACAACATGCTGGGAGCATGAAATCAGCATTTTCTGAAATGTATTCTTTCACGGGATGGCTCGGCCTAATTGGCCTCAAAAAGGTGGTGGTGAGCTAATCTCTTGAACCACTGCAATCCATGTGGTGTAGATACACCCACAGTGCTTTTATGGAGGGAGTTGCAGGATTTTGACCCAGTGACAGTGAAGAAACGGCGATGTATTTCCAAGTAAGTATGGCCTGTGACTATGAGGGGAATTTGCATGTGATGGAATTCCCATGCAATTCCTTGTTTTCGAGGAGTTAGAGCTCATGGGATTGGAAGGTGCTATCAAAGGAGCCTTGGCGATTGCCTACAGTGCATCTTGCAGAATGGTACACACTGCTGCCATTGTGCATTGGTGGCGGAGGGAGTGAATGTTTAATGCGGTGGATCAAGTGCCATTCAAGGGGGTTGCTTTATCCTGGATGGTGTCCAGCTTTTTGAGTGTTTTTGGAGCTGAACCCATCCAGGCAAGTGGAGAGTATTCCATCACAATCCCAACATGATGATGTCAGGGGGTGAGTTACTCAGCACAAAATTCCGAGCCTCTGGCCTGCCTTTGCATCCACAGTATTTATATGGTTAGTCCAGTTCAGTATCTGGTCAAAGGTAGCCCCAAAGGTTTGTCTTGGGTGATTCAGTGACTGTAATGCCATTGAGTGTCAAGAGACGATGGTTAGATTTTTCCTTGTTGGAGATGGTCATTGTCTGGAACTTGTGTGGCACGAATGTTACTTGCCACTTATCAGTCCAAGCCTGAATGTTGTCCAGATATTGCTACATATGGGCACAGACAACTTCCGTTTCTGAGCAGTCGCAAATAGTGAATATGGTAGAATCATCAGTGAATATCTCCACTTCTGACTTTCTTTTGGAGGGGCGGTCATTAATGACGCTGCTGAAGTTGTTTGGGTCAAGGAGAATACCCTGCGGAACTCCTGCAGTGATGTCCTGGGACTGAGAGGACTGACCTCTAACCACGACAACCATCAGGTATAACTCCAGCCAGTGGAGTGTTTATCCCCCTTATTCTCATTGACTCCAGTTTTGTTTGGTGTCCTTGATGCCACACTCCGTCAAATGCTGCCTTGATATCAAGTATAGTCACACTCACCTCAGCACTGGAGTTCAATTCTTTCATCTATATTTGGACCAAGGCCAAAATCAGGAGCTGAGTGACTCTGGCAGAACCCAAACTGAGCATTAGTGAGCAGGTTATTGCTGAGTAAGTGCCGCTTGATAATACAGTTGACCACACCTTCCATCACTTTGCTAATAATCGAGAGTAGACTGATGAGGACTTACGGGTTGCTAGATCTGTTTGAAATCCATCCCATTTTGCACAGTGGCAGTGTCGCGCAACTGTGGAGGGAACCCTCAATTTGAAGACAGGACTTGTCTCCATAAGGACTGTGCGGTGGTCACTCCTACCTATAATCGCATGGGCAGATGCATCTGCAACAGGTAGGTTGGTGAGGGTGAGCTCAGTAGGTTTTTCCTGCGTTGGTTCCCCCACCTGCCTGCTTCAGACTGGGTCCAGAAGTTATGTCATTTACGACTCGACCAGCCTGGCTTGTAGTGGTGTCACTGAGCCACTCTTGGTGATGTACGTTTAAGTCCCCCAACCAGAGTATATTTTGAGCCTTTGCCACCCTCAGTGCTTCTTCCAATTGGTGTTCAGCATGGAGGAGTACTGATTCATCATGTGAGAGGGAAGCAGGCTATAGTCAGTGGTAATAAACAGAACATTTAGCTGCCCATGTTTAACATGAGGGCATGAGACTTTCTGGGTTTGGAGACAATGTTGTGTATGCCCCTTTCCATCCTGACTCTTCTTCCCCCCCCCCATCACCAAGTCTCCTCGATCCCTTCCCGACCAAAAGCCTCAGACTTAATTTTCAGTCCAGCACCAAGGCTCTTCATCCTTCTCGGAATCGCCGACTAGTCTTAGCAGCGATTACTTGTACTGTTGGGACTACTCAGTTGCTGGCTAATCAGAGTGGTTGGAAGATCTGAAGGGCAGGGCCTCCTGTGCCTCAAAGTAAGGTCGGAGGTCCCACTTTCACCTCCATTAGGCCCTAGCGTATTATCACTGCTTATAGGATATGGGGATTGGGCCAGAAAGTGGCTTTGAAGCCCAAGCCTTGACCATACTAAATGGCGGAACAGGCTCGACGGGGCCTATTCTGTACTCCTGCTCCAATTTAATGTGTACCTGTGTTCTTGCTGCAGGCCAGCAAAACCAGCAGCTGATAACTAACCTTTCTACCAAGGAGGGGCGAGACATACATCCACTCCCATCCCCCCTGTAAAATTCACCCCAATGTTTCCGACCAAGAAAATGTTAACTGTTCCTCCCTCCATAGCTGCTGCCAGACCGGCTGAGAATTCCCAACATTTTCTGTTTTTATTGCATTAGTCGAACCTGTCCAAAGAACAGATGTGTGCTTTGGCAACGGTGGCTGCAGAGTTGAACAGCCTGATGGTGCACACAATGCCCTTGAATTGGTACACGATACAAGTCAATCCATATCCTGGTATATTTTCCCAAAGCGATGGAGCATCACAGCAGCTGTCACCTTCTTTCCCAAAATTTGATCCAGAAAGAAAATACTGGCCTCTTCTATCACCTTTAATCTTTGAGGCCAGCAGAAAATATTTAAGTGTAAATATTCGGACAGAGTCACTCATTATTTCTGGACTTAGAAAGAAGATTAAAAAAACAGTAATGAGTTCTCAAATATTGTTGAACATTTGACATTAACCTTTAGCAGCTCCTTCAGTTTGTTACTCACTATAATGCTCTTTAATATCAGGAACATTGTGTATGTATGGCACTGTGCTTAACATGACCCATCCCCTTTTAGGCCAGAAAACGTAATAGATGTAAAATATTCTGGGGGGGAAACTCGAAAATGGCTGCAGTGTTAGCGGAAGGATTGTTCCCTGCACCAGGCCAAGCTGGCGTTAGACCTGAACCGGTTCAACATCAGACATTATTTGAAAATAAACGGCAAGCTGTATGCACTCAAAGTACAATTCGCTTGCACAGGTCTGTTGAATTATGACCAACACCATCGGTGAAACTACCCATAGGTGGTTCTGGGAAAGCGGAGTGATGCAGGCTCGGGCAAGCAGTACCTCTGTGGGCGGCACAGTAGCACAGTGGTTAGTATTGTTGCTTCAGAGGTTGAACGTCCTGGGTTCAATTCGGTTTGGGTCACTGTCTGTGCAGAGTCTGCATGTTCTCCCCGTGTCTGCGTGGGTTTCCTCCAGGTGCTCCGATTTTGTCCCGAAAGACATGGTTTTAGGTAATTGGATATTCTGAATTTTCCCCCAGTGTACCCAAACAGGTGCCGGAGTGTGGCGACTAGGGGGTTTTCACAGTAACTTCATTGCAGTGTTAATGTAAGCCTACTTGTGACAATAATAGGTCAGACCAGGTAAAGATGGCACATTTCTCTGCCTAAAGGACATTAGTGAACCAGGTGAATTTTTACAATAATTAACAATGATTTTTACGACAATCAACAAAATTGGAATTTTGATGAATTCAAATTCAATCATCTGCCATTGTGAAATTCAAACCCAGATCCCCAGAGAATTACAAGCCCAGTGATAATGCTACTAAGCCACTGCCACCCCTATCTTTGATGCCACATCTTACAGTGAAGAGCCAACAAAGGCTGGAATTCTCCATCCATTCACTTCAGCGGGATTCTCCGATCCTGCTGCAGCGAATGACGTTTTCGCGGAGAGGCAGATTCTCCATTCTCGCTGGCAGTGGTGTTAGGGGCGAACCTGGATCAGAGAATCCCGAGCAAAATATTTTCACGGATGGCAAACAAACCTCTGTTATATCATTGGTTTTTGCATGTGACTCTCACAATGTTCAGTCTCTAAAAGTCATAGCTACTTGTAGCTGTTTCCTCCAGTGTGGAGCAAAGTAACACAGCGGTTTGCACTGTTGCTTCACAGCGGCAGGGTCCCAGGTTCGATTCTTGGCTTGAGTCACTGGCTGTGCAGAGTCTGCACATTCTCCCCGTTTCTGCATGGGTTTCCTCCGGGTGCTCCGGTTTCCTCCCACGGTCCAAAGATGTGCAGGTTAGGTGGATTACCCTGCTAAATTGCCCTGAGTGTCTATAAAGGTTGGGTAGGGTGGCTGGGTAACGGGATTAGGGTGGAGGCATGGGCTTGGATGGGGTGCTCTTTCCAGGGGCCGGTGCAGACTCAATGGGCCGGGTGGCCTCCTTCTGTGCTGTAAATTCGATGTAAATTCGATGATTCTATGCTGGTGAAAACCATCAGGTGGAGAGGATTTGAATGGTGCTTATGGTTCTTTATTAGTGCCGACACTGGTCATTGTGGTGTTGGCAGTCTTGCGAGTTATCTGTTGTAGTTGGTGCCCTTGGAACCTTTGGAACCTGAATTTTATTTCTCTGCACATTATTAAGCAGCTGTGAATTACATAATGAACTTACATGTTCATGCGGCAATAGAATATCTGTCCATATGTACACAGTTTAGCAACCTGTAGTGCTAACAATGTGTAAGCTTATGGTCAACATAATAAGGCTTCAACTAACATTATGGTTTGTTACTTGTATGTGAGGAGAATGAATTCTCATGTTACCAACCTCATCACCACATCTTCCTTCAAAGAATAATGAGAAGTGCATTGTTCAATGCCCTCTTTTGTTTGAGATAATTGTTGGCTTCCTTATTGAAGTGGTCCTGTTTAAAAAGAAAAAAAACTCATGCTGAAGATATCTAAAGTAAAATCGAAACACTTGTCTGGGTGCCTTTTAATACGCCTCACCTTTGCCATTGTTGATCGCTAATTTAACTTTGCTGCCTGCTACATGACAAAAAATTGGGCGGAAATTTGTTGTTTTTGCACAGAGCGCTGGCTGAGGCTGTGAAAACCGGTGTGTAGCTCACTGGCTGCATAGCTCTTCCTGACAGATACTCCAGCACCTGGTGCAAATGAAATCTGCAGGCGTGGTCCACGGCCTCACGTTGGCGGGAGGAAAGCTGGAATCCTGGTTTGGAAGGGCGCCTGATTTTTTTTTAAAAACCACTTTCACCCACACGTACATAGAGATGCCCACCACACGCACAAGAGCAACCATCTCCCTCCACCCCACCACCTCCCCAAGGACAAAGGGAACCCTCCACACCCCCCACCCCCATAGAGCTCCCCAGATCTTGCTGTTGTATTTCTTGATTTACAGCTCTCGCGGGATTTTGCTCCCACATTGCCATTTGCATTCACAGCGAAAGCAGGTGCCAAATCCCTCATAGCTTTAGAAGGTTCAAGCATAATACTCCTTATATTATAAAGGTTAGTGGTCTCACATGATGGGTCCCTCTTCAGATGCACACTTGGCAAATTTCTTGAAATAATATTTGATATTGTGAGGATCATTTATTTTTATTCCCTTATTTGTCCTTTCTTTTATTTTGCTGCTGTCATTTTTGATCCATGGGTGATTAATGGACACGTATCTTTATGCCAAGCGGCAGGGAGAATGAGGCGTTACAGGAAGAAAAGCTCTGTTAGTCTCTGATAGTTTGACAAGAGCTTCAGGCTTTTTGGCGCCAGAGAGAGAGATGGAGTGTGACTTGGTTTGGTTGATTGGCTGTTGGCCAATGAATTGGCCAAAAGGCCATACTCTGCTTGGTAACAGGTGGTGATTGGACCTTGTCCCAGTGGATGGTTCTTAGAGACCTGAGGGACAGTTGAGTCATAGACACAGAAAGACAAGGGCCTGCTGTCTTTCCCTCTCCAGAGAGGCTGTGAGTGCTGTATTCCTGAAGCTGCAGAGAACCTGAAGGATTTAATCTACAGGGGAGCCATTACAGGCTGCAAAAATAGTCAAGAACCTGCTTTCTCTCTCCAGAAATGCTGTGAGTGCTTTATTTCAAAAACTACAGAGACCTGAATGAATTAACAATAAAATCCTGACATAAAAGCAAAGTTTGAAGTGGAGAAAGGTGCTAAAAACACCATCTGAAACACAGACTCTTTTTCCTTTTATTTATTTTTTAGCCCCTGCCGGTGGTACGGTAGCACAGTGGTTAGCACTGTTGCTTCACAGTACCAGGGGCCCAGGTTCGATTCCCGGCTTGGGTCACTGACTGTGTGGAATCTGCACTCCCGCTTCTGTGTGGGTTTCCCCCAGGTGCTCTGGTTTCTTCCTACAAGTCCCGAAAGTGCTTGTTTGGTGAATTGGACATTCTGCATCTCTCAGTATACCCAAACAGGCGC
This sequence comes from Scyliorhinus canicula, assembly GCF_902713615.1. NCBI lineage: Eukaryota > Metazoa > Chordata > Chondrichthyes > Carcharhiniformes > Scyliorhinidae > Scyliorhinus > Scyliorhinus canicula. The sequence goes on along the minus strand of NC_052158.1, from coordinate 141,590,113 downwards.
CGAAGTGTGGCAACTAGGGATTTTCACAGTAACTTCATTGCAGTGTTAATGTAAGCCTACTTGTGACACTAATAAAGATTATTATTTAATTCGTTTTTATTATCACTTTCTTCCCCTTCAACTCCTCTGTGTTTGTCTGTCTGGTGTGTGTGTGTAGAGGGTAGGGGTCAAGTTAGAGCTAGAAAATTAGGAATGAGGTAATAGCCAGTTGTATTTGCTGCATTTTGCATGACAGTTCTTGTTATTAATAAGCAGAAATTGTGTTTACATTTACAAACCTGGTGACTGTAATTATTGGGCAGCCAAGGGCCAAAGCCTTCAGATATTTTTCTGAAAATTATTGGTTAAGTCACTTGTGTTCTGACTCTGGGTCAAGTGTGGCTGAAATTGACCACACAGGAGCTCAGGGTCTCACAACAATATTTTGCTACATTTAGTTGACACGAAGGATCAATTAGTTTTATCCACCTGTTCACCTGTGGTCTCACGTGTTTGATGGTTCCTGAGATAAATGCTTGCTCCCCAGCATTTTCCCCACAATTAGGTAAGTTCCCTCAATTGTAAATGTGAAACTATTTCAGACAAGGGTGTAAATGTGTATTTTTTTCATGATCAGCTCATTTCCGAAATAAGTGATTACAATAACTTACAATGGCCATGATTTCACACTTCAGGATGGTTAGGGTAGTCGAACCAATTGTTGCAAAATGAGTTACCTTTTGGAATGTTAGTGACAAGCTACCATCCAGTATTGTGGAAATGGTTATCTAATGGCTGGACTGTTTATTCTGGTCTAATTTCCACATTGTTGCCGATTATCTGGAGCAGGATATTTCAGGCTAACTTGCATTTTTAAAGACCATCACAATATTATTGGGGTGAATGAAGTTACTGTGAAAAGCCCCTCGTCGCCACATTTCGGTGCCGGATGGGGTGCACAGAGGGAGAATTCAGAATGTCCAAGTTAGCTAACAGCACCTTTCAGGACACGTGGGACAAAACCGGAGCACCCGGAGGAAACCCACGCAGACACGGGGAGAACGTACAGACTCCACACAGTGACACAGGAATCGAACCCGGGACCCTGTGAAGCCATAGTGCTAACCACTATGCTACCGTGCGTCCCACATGGTATTTTGACTCTGCAGTAGCCATTGTGCTTACAATACTGACTTTAAAAAAAACATTGCGCTATAAATTGAATCCATATGACCATTGGGTAATTTGCATGTGACAAATACAACACAAAGCTTTGGTAGCTGTCAAAAAAAATGTATGTTCAACCCTTCTTCATAAAACACTGACCTTTAAGATTGTAATTCCCTCACACCAAACCTTCAGGGCAGCAATTTTAAACGAAGACAGATAAACTTCAAAACAGTGAAATGGTTAAATAAGGACAGTACCAGAAAACTAGGCTGTAAAATTAGCTAAGTTGATGTTGAATTAAAGGGATGTATCTGAATGTTATCACATTAATAGTTACCTTCGTCATTTGTACCCTTTACGTTGTTCTTGATTACAGTCTGTGTGTAACCCCTTGGACAATCTTGAACCAGCGGGAACCTGTGCAGTCCGGCTGAGTGGATAATGATATCAGCTGCTTCTCACTGGAACAACAGGTGCTTTGGCACAAAATGCCAAGCCGCCATACTGAGTAGATGACATCAATTCATACTTTCTGAGTTTAATTATAAAGTATCTGTGCTAATCCATTAATAATGGAAAGGGTCAGAGCAGTTCATGTACACAGATTACAAAAACTGTAGATCACTGTAATACCTGTCATGCAGAGAAATTATAATTCCTCTCCAACTATCATAGCTATGTCCTGCGTGTATTTCTTTACCAAATAAACTGTGATTCCTAATTGTAATTTTTGCTATTTTGTGTAACACATTTGTAATTCATGCTTCTCTTTTTTTCTTTTAACTTCTTCTTCTAGCTCCCCTGCTCCAAGAAATCACTTCACATCCGACAAAAGTTTCCACAACATGCCCTACTCTCTCAACGAGTCTGTTCAAGTGAAAAGCAGAGTGTTTGCGTTTTCTGCATTATCAGACAGTAACAATCTTATTTTGACCTGTAGAACAATTTGAACATTACCACTTTTTAAAAATGTGCGTCTTATTCACCTGATTTCTTTTTATAATCCAAATTTGATGACCGACTTAATCATGACACCTTAAAATGAGATACTAAGAAAATTAATCTGTTACCAAAGCATGTGGTTCTGTGGCCAAATATCACTGGTGTTAACTCAGTTATTAATAAAGGCATTTTATTTGATCAATGATGTTCCAGAACTGTGTTTTGCCCGTTTGGGATTTGAGGAATTGCTTATGACTGAACTCAGCAATGTCAAAAGGGACAAGGACTGTTTTTGTTGAGGAGAAAGAGTAATGCTTTTGAAATGCACTTTCACTGCTGTTCAAGATGTACAGATTAGAAAAATACAACATACCTCACGATTAGTATTGTTATTTGTTTGTGACCAGTCCACATGTCCATCTTTGTTTATACAGGTTCTGTTTCTCAATGTCCTTATTGCCATTGCCTTTTATTAACTTACATAAAACATTCTGTTCACTCAGATGGATGACCTAGATGTGTCTAGTTTATCTCTGATTTGAGGACACATGCTGACTTCTTGTGAACTGCAGACATGCTCATCCTCTTTTTCAGAATGTCATAAATGTTCTCATTGTTTATGCTTTCCATAAGTAATGATGCTGATTCTGTGACCTAAGATTTTGCAAAATGCCATCACTTAGGTTAAAGGAACTGTGCGCTATAATGTGGCCTCATTGAGGCTTCTTAACACAAATAACGTGCTGCAGTGCTTTTCTTAACATTTCATTCTAATTTTAACAAGTTATGAACTGCTACCTAGTAAAGGTAGAGGTTACTGTAGTGTCAGATCCACTGTCTGTTTGGCATAATCAGACTGCCTGGATAACCAGAAAGGAACAGAGGAGAAAGAAGAAATGAGCTTGGGTTTGGATAAAACCTTCCCACACCTTCAGGGCAACTGGAATTGGCAAATGACAGGTACTTTCCCAATATAAACACCTGAGGCGACACAAGGTCATGGGACATGTTTCATAGAGGATCATAGAATTTGCAGTGTAGAAGAATGCCATTCGGTCCATCGAGTCTGCACCTGCTCTTGGAAAGAGCACCCTACGTAAGCTCACGCCTCCACCCCATCCCCATAACCCAGTAACCCCACCTAACCTTTTTGTTAGATACAAAGGGCCATTTTATTTTGGCAAATCCACCTAACCTGCCATCTTTGGACTGCGGGAGGAAACCGGAGCGCCCGGAGGAAACCCACGTAGACACAGGGAGAACGTGCAGACTCCGCACAGACAGTGACCCAGCCGGGAATCGAACTTGGGACCCTGGAGCTGTGAAGTAACGGTGATAATCACTGTGCTACCGTGCTGCCCATGGTCCTGACACTGGCCTAGTTAGCCAGCTGGCGTGATTCCAACAGCATCCAGTTTCCAGCCTGTGTACCTCAAATCACTCCTTCCAGCTGTAAGTTTCCATCCCTGGTATCGCCATGGTGAAACTAACTCTTTGAAAATGTCATGTGGTTTTAATCTTCCCTCTACCAAGAGCATCCAAAACTGTGTGCTAATGCAACCAACGTTTTGCACGGTGAGTTCTTTAATATTGTGCCCTTATTTAGGAAACCCAAAATTCTGTTAGCCAACATATAGATTTTTCTAGGTACCATTAGACTTTTAGAGAATTATGTATCCAAATCCCTAGCTCCTCTATTCATTCACACTTTTCACCATGTTTATTTTCATTCTGTATTTTTAAAATGTGCCATCTTTCACTTACCTGCAATAAAATTACATTTTCTATCTGTTTGCCAATTCTCTTGAGCTCTAGACCTCCGTACTGTTTGCCAAACTGATTATAAACTATCCATCACCAGCAACAAAAATACGGTTTCATTTTTGGCACAGAGAGTCAGTTCATCTTTGGCAAGGCGCATGGGTTGGGCAGGAAGAATCTGGTTATGTGTTTGTTAATCATTGAGTTTGAGAATGGCTTTGTAAATGAGCTACTTCAGATTTATATTCTGGTAAGGTCAAATCAGCGAACTTTTAACTGTGATGCATACATGTTGGACACTGAGAGATCAAATCACACCCCACCTGCCGTAAACCCTTCATTGCTTACAGACCTTTGCAGCATTCAGATCTGTTTCCTCTTGCTGAATCTTTACACGTCCATTCTATAGTACAGTTTGGATGTGATAAACACACAGATCCAAGCAGAGCATCCAATGCACAACATCCATTCCAAGTCACTGTTGTTAGATGGAACATTTGATGAAGGCGTAACACTCAAACAAGTAATTCTGATCCAAGCACAACATCCTCCCAAGTGTTCATATTTTCAATGTTTAGCGAGTAGAATATTGCCAAATCATTACTAATTTCACATAATGACAAGAACACATGCTGGCTATTGGTCTTCAACATATCAACATTCTTCTGAATCAATGGAGAATTATTTAAAAAAATAATCTTTGCAGTCTCAAAGTGGGGGGTTTCTCCTCCCAGTTGCGGGCGGGAGCGGAAAGTATCAGGAGATGGATGGCTCAATCTGTTTTCACATTGTCGTAAAGCCAATTTGCGATTGTCTGCTCTCCACCTACCAGTGACAGGCCGCCTTTCCCAGCACTGCATGTCATCTTGCAATACTTTATCATCGTGTTATAAGCCATGTTCAGGCCTCCTCCCCCGCCCCCCTGCCCCCGAGGTTTCCCATTGGCCATCCTCTTCTGACCAAGTGGGAGTGGTGAATTTGCTGGACCTCCTCCTGCCAGGGTGAGGGTAAAGGACATGACAATGGGCCTCCATATGGCATTCCAGGGGTGCGTCACTGAGCTTTGTCAACCTTGCTTCGGCACAAATCGCGGTTATCAGAACCAGGGCAGCTCCGCATTGCTTTTAGCGGGGTTCTCGGGAAGGTCTCAATGGGGTTGGGGGCCTGGCCCGTGATCGGGGCCCACCGATCGGCGGGCAGGCCTGTGCCATGGGGGCACTCTTTTTCTTCTGCCTTGGCTATCGTCTTTACCATGGCGGACGCGGAAGAGACCCCCTCCCCTGCGCATGCGCCGGTATGACGTCAGCAGCCGCTGATGCTCCGGCGCATGCGCGGACTTACGCCAAAGGCCGTTCACGCCAGCCGGCGGAGCGGAAACCACTCTGGCGCGGGCCTAGCCCCTCAATGTGAGGGCTTGGCCCCTAAAGGTGCAGAGAATTCCACACCTTTGGGGAGGCCCAACGCCGGAGTGGCTGACGCCACTCCAATACTCCGGGACCCCCCCCCCCACCACGCCGGGTATGGGAGAATCCTGCCCCTGGATCTGAAAGTTTACTTTGAAGGAAGTTCTGCTTAAAGACAACCATCTGAAAAAAACCCTGTTTTTTCTTTTACTTATTATGTTCACCCCCCTCCTCCCCTGTGTGTTTCCCCACCTTGTGTGTGTGTAGAGGGTGGGGCGCAAGTTAAAGTGGGGGATTAGGAACTAGATAATAGTTAACCCGTTGTATTTGCTGCATATTTCATTATAATTCTTGTACTAAATAATAATAAGTGTGTTTAAATTTGAAAATCTGGTGGCTTTAATTACTGAGCAGCCAATGGCCCAAAACACTGGGTATTTTTCCAAGAATTATTGGTTAATTCAATTGTATTGCCACTCCGGATCAAATGGGCTGGAATTCACCGCACACTAGCCCAGAGTATCATAACATACGGTTAATTTAAGCTCACCATAGAGAAGGATGACAGAAATGCAGAATAGAGCACCTTTTCGACTTTGATATCCATCTTAGCTATGCTATGGTTCACATGCAGGATACAACATTATAAGAATTATAATGAAATACGCAGCAAATACAACATTCTTTTATTTAATGTGGGGCGAGGGAACATCAATTGTTTTCTGTTAATTATTGTTAGCAAATTTGTAAAGTGTTTTTTAAACCACATTTATGATTTTCCTGTGCATAAGATATGGGAAACCTTCCCTGAAAACACAATAAGCACAAACACAACTGCAATCAGAAAGACATTTGTAATTACCATCGTACCAGTCGACATGGTATTGCTTCACGGTGGGAATGGGGCGGCGAGGCGGAGGGGAGACATAATTTGTACCTACATTCTCTACAAATTGATTTGGAATACCCACATTTTCTTCAATATGTTCTATATATTATGTTAGAGAGAAGCAGTATATCTCAATCTGGATATAAGCACTATCAGCAAAATGAAAATAAAGAGTACAACATTATCCGCCAAAATCTAAAATAGTAAAAAGTACTAAAAATGTCATTTAAATAAATGCCACTTATTGCTCATATCTTGTATTCCTGGTTCAGCATAACAAGGAATAGAGTGAATGTAGAACATTATCTACATTTATATTAAACCTCTCTTCATTGTATCGATTTGCAGTACTGTTAGGAACCTGATGGAATAACTCATCAGTTGTCTCAATGGGTGCAACAGCAAAAACACTCAAGCACCTCATCGTCAGCTTGGAGCAAAGTTTTTGACTGGTAACCCCGCTTTTGAACTGAATATCCACACTCCAGCTGCTGTATGCACTAGCCGGTGCAGACTCGATGGGCCGAATGGCCTCCTTCTGCACTGTAAATTCTATGATATTCTATGATTAATCTAGGACAAAGGTTCGGCACAACATCATGGGCCGAAGGGCCTGTTCTGTGCTGTATTTTTCGATGTTCTATGTTCTATGTAACTGCAGAATGCACAGCAGCAACTCCCAAGGATAAGGACGAGAGGAGCATTCTCATGGGAATACCGTCACCTTACATTCTATGCCAAGTCATAGATAGCGTTCCCGTGAGAACATATGACATCGGAACAGAATTAGGCCATTCGGCCCATCGAGTCTGCTCTGCCATCTAATCATGGCTGATATGTTTCTCATCCCCATTCTCCTGCCTTCTCTCCATAACCCCTTATCCTCCTATTAATCAAGAACCTATCTATCTCTGTCTTAAAGACACTCAGTGAATTGGCCTCCATAGCCTTCTGCGGCTAAGAGTTCCACAGATTCACCACTCTCTGACTGAAGAAATTCCTCCTCATCTCAACTTTAAAGGATCGTCTCTTCAGTCTGAGACTGTGCCCTCTGGTTCTAGTTTTTCCTACTAATGGAACCATCCTCTCCACGTCCACTCTATCTAGGCCTCTCAGTAGCCTTCGAGTTTCAATGAGATACCCCCTCATTCTTCCAAACACCAACGAGTACAGACCCAGAGTCCTCAACCGCTCCTCATTTGACAAACTCTTCATTCCAGGAATCATTCTTGTGAACCTCCTCTGGACCCTTTCCAAGGTCAGCACATCCTTCCTTAGATATGGGGCCCAAAACTGCTCACAATACTCCAAATGGGGTCTGACCAGAGCCTTATACAGCCTCAGAAGTACATTCCTGGTATCCTTGTCCTTCTAGGTGGTAGTGGTTGTGGGATTAGAAGGTGCAGTTAAAGGAGCCTTGGTGAGTTGCACAGTGCATTTAATAGATGTTACACACTGCAGCCATGGTGCTCTTGTAGTGGAATATATAAGGTTTGGGTGGGGTGCAAATCAAGAAGGTTTCTTTGTCCTCGATGGTGACAAGTTCCTTGAGTGGTGCTGGAGCTGCATTCATTCAGGCAAGCCAAGAGTATTTCACCACTTGAGCCTTGTAGATGGTGGACAGGCTTTGAGAAGTCAAGAGTTGAATTACTCACTGCAGATTTCTCAGCCTCTGAGATGGGGTATTTACGTAGCCAATCCAAGTTTCCGGTCTGTGGTGACAACAGGATATTGATAATGGAGAGTTCAGCAATGGTAATGCCATTGAATGTTATGTGGAGGTGGCTCGACCCTCTTGTTGGTGATTATTATTGTCTAGCAGTTGTGTGGCATGAATGTCTTGCTTCATGTGGGCAAAAACTGTTTCATTATCTAAGGGGCTGCAAATGGTACTGAATGCGTGCAACCATCAGCAAACATCCCCACTTTGGACCTATGGTGGAGGGAAGGTAATTGATGGAGCAACTGAAGAAGGTTGGCTCTAGGATACTCTACAGCGATGTGCAGGGCTAAACTGATTTGCCTCCAAAAACTACAACCATCTTCCTTTGTGCTCAGTATGACTCCTGTGAGCGGATAGATTCCCCCTTGATTGGCATTGTATTCAATTTTGTTTTGGCTGCTTTGTGGCAACGATGGTCAAATGTTGCCTTGATGCCAAAGGCAATCACTTTCATCTCTTGACTCCTGGATACACCACCATTCTTTCATTGTTGTTGGGTCAAATTAGTTTACCTAACTCAATGGCTACAGTACTTCAAGGAGAAGACACACCATCTCTACTTTCTCAATGTAATTGGGATTGGAAAATAAATACAGCCTTGCCAGTGCTGCATAATTCCTTGGAACAATTTTTTCAAGTATACAATTGAAAGAAGCAAATCTCAATGAATTGTAGAATGTCGATCCTCAGCTGTAGGTTCATTACCTGTTGTGCTGACTTTCTGATTAATATTTCTTCCTTAGATCAGCATCAAACCACCAGTAGGAAATTAAGAAAAATCTAAAGCTGGTATTAAAATTCATAATTCATCAAGCCTTAATTCATTAATTATGAATGAAATGGTATAAAATTAAAGAGGGTGCACAAGGAGAGATATGGTGCTGAATCTCGTGCCATCCTCCATGGCAAGTTTGGTAGCAGAGGTATTGGGTGGATACGCCACTCTTTCCTGCTATCACCCTAATTAAGTCCACTTAATGGCACTTAAGGCCCACACCCTGCCCCTGCTGGCATTAACCCAGTGGCCGGCATGGGCGGGCGGCGGAGTGTGAGCTTGCTGTGTGGGGAGCATGACAAGCAAATATATGTAGTGTTGCTTGTAGGCTCCCATGATGGGGGTCGCCTGGAGTTCCCTTGTTCAAAGGTACACACTGCCTGATCAACGGACTCGCCCTTGGGAAGGTGAGGCCCATTGGGAATCACCCCCTGCCTTTGCTACTTACATCCTTCCCCTGACAATCCCCTTGCTGTGGCCCCCTTCCCACCATCACGGACCTTTATCTTGGCTCCAGTAACACGTTTAGATCTCGGGAGGGTGTTGTGCCATTTTAATTTAGTAATCTTTATTGTCACAATTAGGCTTACATTAACACTGCAATGAAGTTAGTGTGAAAAGCCCCTAGTCACCACATTCCGGTGCCTGTTCGGGCCCACAGAGGGAGAATTCAGAATGTCCAATTCACCTAACCCCTCCCCGAGCAGCACTTCTTTCAGGACTTGCGGGAGGAAACCGGAACACCCGGAAGAAACCCACACAGACACAGGGCGAACATGCAGACTCCACACAGACAGTGGCCCAAGCGGGGAATCGAACCTGGGGCTCTTGGGGCAACAGCCACTGGTTCCCCAATGGTGCTGTCATTCTGTAGAGTTGCAAGCCTATTATTGGCTGGCAGATCACGGCAGGTAGGAGTTCTCCCCCCAAGGGTCCTCGGTTCCAGGGAAAGGCTGGCCTGTCAGATACCTGAGTGAAACAAGATGCAGCAAGCCTTCTGAAAAAGAGGAGATGCCGGTATCTTGCTAGCTATTGAGCAGGCAGCCACAACCGCTGTCACCTCCACAAGATTATGCCTGTGAGTTAGGAGAACGCAAGCCTCTGAAAATAGTCAGAAAGTTGTGAAAACTGTTAAAGAAAAGCTGCACCGGACCCTTACCTTTCTAAACACACACATGGATCTGCAGCTTACCCAAAATGGCACCATAGACCTCATTTTGGAAATCCTACCCCTGAACTGGCACCCACCATTTTTGCTGGGGAGGGGGTGTGTGGAGTGGGACCAGAATACATTTGCACATTGGTAGTTTATGGGAGCAGGAACACATTTAAAAGTGGGGCTGCTTTCAGTTAGAAGCAAGTTTCTTCATTGAAGTTTCTGAAACAGATGTACGCGTTTGAGCGGAATGTCTAGGCTTGCCTGAGTTGAGCAAGTTGGGTTAGTTAAGAGTAGACATGAATATACATAAAAAGTGAGTAAGATCTTTGGAGGTGTCAAGCTGTCAGATCATTTAAATTATTTGGTTTTTAAATTTACAAAAAAGTCTGCAATTGAAAAACAAATCAGAGCTTGCAATTTAAATGAGAAGTTTGTTGACATAAGACTGAGGTCTATCATTATAGCATAGTATTGCTTGACTGCTTCCAGAACCCTGTTACTATCACAGTGGGGATGAAATTCCCAGTCAAAGACCATAGGTTGAATGACAGCCCCAAGTGGTTATAAAACAATTAGCTGGCTTTGATGTGGAGCTATGAATACAAATGTTTCATTTTTAAAGGTGATTAAGGACTTGAAAGGAATTAAATGCATTGAATTGGTACAATGAGAATGTATTTTTGAAAATATTGTGAATCGGTGCATAGAAGTTTATTTTATCTCAGCATGGTCCATGAGGTCTGCCCATGGTAGGTAGTGTTTGAATTCGCATGGAAGGTCAAGGTGTGGTGGGTGGGGTGTGTGTTAGCGTGAAGGATATGATGGCCATGGAGTTGGGTGGGGTGAACTTGAGGTGGCATAGATGGGGCATGGGGAATGTGTGCGGGTGATGTAGTGTGAGGGTCAGGGCTCAAGGACTTTACTGTTTTTATTGGAACTGGGATGAAGCTCCACAGCACAACGGTGGACCTTTTAACTAACCCACCTCGGCACTTGGCAGCTCCAGTGGCTGCCTCTTCGTTATTTCCAGGGCAGCGTCCTGACTCCAGAACATACCCGGGAAAGGTTGTCCCGAGTCAGCTCTGGGAAGTCGGAAATTTTCCCAACTATGCACACCTGACTCAGGAGCAGATATTTGGCTCGTGGTACAAAAAGTAATAAAGTTATGCTAAAGCAATATAAATAACTGGATAGATCCAAGCTGAAGGGGTTCTGACCAATTCTGGAAACCATATTATAGGAAGGCTGCCAGGATCTTTGCGAGGCGCAGATCAGATTATCAGGCATGGTGCCCGGGATGCAGGACTTGGCTACGCGATTAGACAAATTAATCGGGGTTTGTTCTCCTGAGAACAGAGAAGATTCATGGTAGATTTAATGAAGCTGTTCCAAATTCTCAAGGGTATTATAAAAATAAATAAGGACAAAAGATTTCCATTGTCAGGAGGATCAGTAAGAAGAGGACTCAGATTTAAGACCATTTTTTGGTGAAAGAAACAAAGATAGAAGAGAATTATTTCCATAGCAAGTTGCTAGGAACTGAAATTGACTGCCTGAAGGGCGGTGGAGGCTGATTTGATGGTAATTTTCAAATGGGAACTGGATACATAATTGAAGGGGAAACATTTGTACTATGTGGAAAGGGCAGGAGAAGAGGAATAATTAGATGAGACTTGCAAAGATTTGGCACAGGAACAATGGACCAAATAGTTTCCTTCTGTGCTGTATCATTCCATGATCCATAATGTTTTTTTAATATGTATCCTTACGGACTTCCTCCTTAAAGTGTTTAGAGTTTGATACTCACTCAACATGGTCTTTAATAGAGCTATGAACAGTTGAGGATTAACACAGTGTGTTGAAAATGCCAGCGATAAGACTGACTTCCAAACTACATACTGTCAAATGTCTTCGGCTGTTTCCTGTTAATGGCTCAGACTCATATGGAAATAGATTGCAAGTTGATGTAAAAAGTATAGGCAGAGCAGTGACTTTGCAGCTGCGTCTGCCTTTTATTAAACTAAGTTTTCTGTTGTAGAAAGGGCATCTGAAATCTAGAGTGTTTAATTATTCATCACAAAACATGTCCTAAAGCAGTTTCGCCAGTGTAGACCTTCATATTTCCATACATTATGAATTTCTTTGGAAAACTCATGGAGGGAGTGCTTATGAGCCTGTAGAAATTAAAATAGTTTTGCCACGCATACCCTTGGAATGCTTAGAATAAAACTTTTAGAAGGCATTCATTTGTGACCTTAACAGCGATTAATGTGAAATAACCTTCATCATTCATTCCTAAACTACCTTTCCAGAGTTGAAGGACTGTGTCTTAGACCAGTGTCAACCATTTCATCTGGTAAGTGTGCATCTGACATGAAGATTTATTCAGCACAGCACCAGTACCATCTCTTAAAGGCAATGTCCTCCGTAATGTTAAACTGAACTGTTGATAAATTATTTAACCAGATTTATCCTGGCCAAGTGCAATAATCTGAAAGACTTGTATGCACAATCGAGCATAACTGAAAAGCTTTTACCCACCATTATTGGAATATATTATAAAGGATTCCTGACTTGAGATGCAATGAAATTATTTATTTGTTCAAACTGTTGATTAGAACTCGCTTACAAACCTAAAGGATAAGTGGACGACCCAGAAGAACACGAGGACACATCAGCCATGAGAGCTGCAAGTGGGAGTGGTACGAGAAATCAGCCCAGCTTCTGTGTGTGTGTGTGTGTGTGTGTGCACGTTTGTACGTTTGTATTAGCTGAGAGCAGCGATCAGGCTCAATTCCAATGCACTCATGGTGAACAAGCTTTTGTTGGCACCAATTAAATGTGTATGATGAGTGGTCACTCGATCAAGAATGAACGGCTGGTACCTGAGGAACAACATCCCAGTAGAAGTCAGGCAAGTAGGGGAGAACATGAAGAAAAATAAATGCTGATCAGGTTCAATGTGCCAGAGTGATGTAGCGAATGGTACTTCAATGTAGGGGGCTGTGGGCCAATAGGATCTAGATTTATAGGAGTGCCACTCCAGATAGTACATTTCTTGAATTATGAGGGCCCCCCTTTAGGGGAGAGCAACAAGGGAAAGACTCAGAGCTTCCACCATCAGGGAGGATAATGTGGATAACCGAATCTTGCACATTCATGGCAGCCTCTTTAGCAACAGCTTTGACAGAGGTATGGAAGTTCAATTAGCCTCTTAGTTTGGACAAATGATGCAATGTATGGAACATACGCTTAAGCGATGGAGTAAAGAGCTCAAAAATAGCAAAAAAAAGTCACGTTGGAAATACTTAAATTTAGTAGTATTGAAATGGTCCGCAATGCTTTAGTACTAAGGGAGGTGTCCTTCAAATCACTACATGAAAAAGTCATTAAAAACTCAAAGATCACCTCCAACGGCTCACCACTCCACGAAAGGAGTTGAGGATTTGATCAAATAAATTTGATAAAAACTCTGACTGAAAGTGTGACCAGATACAGGTGAAGCATTTGGATGACCATATGGAACTCATCGTGGCGCCACGGGACCATGGAGCTAGGAAATCTGATCAGTCTCTCCCTCGTGACAGCTGGTGGCTTTGCACCACCAGAAAAATGTTGGACTTCTAATTTGTCATCACTACCTCCTGTGGAAAAGAAATATGTTGTGCAGTTAGGTGCAAGAGGCTGATACTACACAGCTAGAAACACAAGCTGCTTGGGTTTTGTTTTTGTTGAAAAAAATACATTATTTTTCATCATTGGCTGCGTCTGGGGAATTCATCTTAATCTTCAGTGAAACGAGAGATTTTTTTTTGAACATTGCATAACAATGCCTGGAAAAGATCCAGCCTTCTGAATTTTGGTTGATAAATGTGTTATTACTTCATTTGCACTGTTTGTTTTTAATATTTCTCCACAGCTAATGGAAGATTACACCATTTTTCTGTGAAACCAATATTTTTCCAAATTGATAAATGTTCTTATACTTTTCAGTTGATCCCAATTCCGTGGATTTAAAATATAGATTTAATGGCTGAGGTATTTTTGATTGAAGTATAATTTAAAGAAAAAGATTCCCCACATCCTTTTGTCTGAATATCAGAAAAATCTCCATTGTTCTAAACTCCTTTCCCAAAATGTGGTGGTTTGAGCCAGAGTATAGTTCACTGGGTGCCCTGACTGAGAGGTCATTCTCCATGCTTGAGTCGCATTCAGCATAAGAGACATCACAGTGGAGTCCAGTTTTATCTTCACCGTTTGTCCATGCAGTTTTCCTCAGGATCACTAGGTTGGTGCTCAGGCCCAAGAATTCTGGCCGCTGAGTCCAGAGTCACTGAGATCAATTACAACACCATCAAAACTTGCATCAGCTAAGATCAGTGAACTCACTGCAGATCGTACATTGCACCTGGCAGGTTCCAGATTAGAAATGCGCCAAAAGCAGTTTTAACCAAGGGACGGCAACTTTCATTTGTCTAGCTATCATTGGTAGTGATAACAAATGCTTAAGGATGTGGAGCACATGTTTCGAACTACAGGGTTCTCAAAGCCATCGGGATCTGAAATAGAAGAGAGTCACTGATAAATCCAATGTGCTATTCAAGAGAAGTGTCGTTACGCAGAGAATGGTTAGCAGTTTGAGGTGACTAAGGGAGAGATTTTACTTCTGAAACTAATTGTGTCAAGGAGAAAGGAGTAGAAGGAGGTGGTTAGATGAAGAGGAGTGTGAGGAGGCTCAGGTGGAAAATTAACACCAACATAAGCCAGTTGGGCCAAAGGACCTTCTTTCTGTGCTGTTCATTGCATAGGCTGGACTCTATGCTTCCCGCTGGCAGGTTGGAAGGCAGGAGGGGCATGTAAAATCTAGCAGGTGACTTTCTGCCATTCACCCACCCGGCCGCAAGCTGTCTGAAATATTACAGGGACAGGGGAGGTGTCGAGCGGTGGCCCTCCTGCCCTTGGGCCTAGGAAAGTGGCTAATTGATAGTTACTTGTCAGAGCCTCATATCTCTGCCACTGGTATTTTTACCCACAGCGGGCAAAGGCCCATGCCGTGTGGGAAGCCTGCCAGCTTTAACTCGAGCAGTAAATTGCTTCAGGGTCGCGGGGGATGGGAGCCATCTGGATTGTAGGTGGGCTCGACGCTGATGTTTTAGCCATATTGGGGGCTGGAAACCACGGTGCCCATAAAATCCAGCCCTATATTCCGCATTGTAAGAAAAAATCCAAAGCTGCGGCACAAATATGTGCAAGAAGAGTGGCCCCTAAACTGGAAGAGAGAGAAACAGGTGGATAACTGAAAGTTTGATTATGTTGGTTGACAAATTTGACTTCCATGTATTTGCTTTTGAGGAAAAAAAGAACTTGGGCGAGATTCTCCGGCCCCGCGCCGGGTCGGAGAATCACCGGGGGGGGGGGGGAAATCACGTGATGCTGATCCGACGTCAGTCCGCCGATTCTCCGGTGACCAGACAATCGCTGCCAATGGCGCCGGTGCGGTTGGCGCGGCGCCGGTCAGAGGCCGCTCAGCGCAGCCCGCCCGGCGATTCTCCGCGCTCGACGGGCCAATTCCCGCCGAGTTGGGCCGAGTTCCACCAGTGTCGTTCGCATGTGGTCCTACCTGCCGGGACCTCGGCGTTCATGCTACGTGGGCCATCCTGCTATGGGGGGGATCCGACCCCAGGAGGGCCTCCACGGTGGCCAGGCCTGCGATCGGGGTCTACTGATCAGCGGGCGTACCCCGGGGGGGGGGGCCTATGTTCCTCCGCGCCGGGCCCCTGTAGGGCTCCGCCATGTTGCCGGGGGGCTGGTGCGGAGAAGGGAGCCCACGATTTTGTGCAAACCCGTGCCGCCCGTGGCGCGCATGCGCTAACTCACGCTGTCTGTGCTGGTGCTCGTATTGGCAGCTGCAGCTGCGTGGTGCACTCCAGTGCACTCCTGTGCCGCACAGGATCGCTGATCCTTGGGGCCAAATGATGCCGTCGGAGCGCTTTATGATGCCATCAACACTTAGCCCCAGGATCGGAAAATCCCACCCCAGGTTTGGTGAAAGAGTGGAACTTAGTTAACGTTATGAACACCAAAGATCATAGTTTCCGCAGTGTGCAGAATGTTCTTTGCTGATTATCCAGGATGCATGGGAGAAAATGCATTCAGCAAGACGTTTGGGCTACAAGGGGGTAAACATTCTGATATTTACAGAGATGAAAGACAAAACTGGAAGAATCGATAAACAAGTCCTTGGAGTGTTACAATGTAAAACATGTCTAAATATAGCATCCACAATATGGTATTTTTAAAGGATAGGCTTGCAGACCACTAAGGACAAACAAATAAGAGCTTCATTGGAAAGGTGTTTACTCTACACGCTGTTAGGATAGATCGCCTGTTTGCCGTGCAAATGACTGAGGGTATCATCAACATGTCACGTGATCGGACTCTTAAAGTGACCTCGTTCCAACCAGGAACAAGCATGAATACACAGCACTTTCCTTCCCCTTTACATTAGGCATTCCTACAATGAAATACAATATAAACAATTAACAAACGCAACAGTCAGTAAGTTAGACGTTTTGGAGAACCTCGATTTCTGTGTGGTTGTCTGCAAACCTCAGGCATCTTCATTGTCATGTTGGCTGTAACCTCTGGCTTTTTTGGCTTAGTTTGGACGTTGTCCTTAGTTGTCTCACCCGGAGTCGACGTCGTTTGAGCAGGTTGACTCGGTGTTGAAGTTTCCTCAACTGAGGTACCGTCTTCCGCAGTTGATTCTGGTATTGGTGGATTATCAGGAATGACTAGGTCTTTACTTGGTGCAGTTTGTTGCAAACTCTCGGTTGACTCTGTTTTTGGAAAACTAGTTCTAGTTGCTAAAAGTTGATCAGTGTGTCTTCTTCACACTCCATTACTTCGAGTTTGTCGGAGATCGGTCTTGTCTGTGCTAAGGCGATGGCAGGTATCCAGTGCCTACTGCTAGTATAGTTCCTAGCCAACACTTCCTGACCTTTCTGACAAACACGCCATCCAGCCCTGTTCTCACATCACAAAACCTGACTTTGCTGTTTCCTCTCAATAAATTCTCTTGTTGCACGCGGCTTCAACAAATCAAACATTGTGCGTAACTTACATTTTGCCATGAGTAATGCCGGACGACTTTGGGTTGTTGAATGTGTTGTATTACTGTATGCCGTGAAGAATTGGCGTAGTCACTAATTACAGCCAATGAGTGTTTCATTCGTCTGAACAAACCTTTCAGCCAGAACATTGGTGGAAGGGCGATAAGGAGCAGGTCACATGTGTTGGAACTCTGTTCTCCATTAGATAATATGTGAATTCTTGCAAAAAGAACCATGAGCCCATTGTCACAAACAAGTTATTCAGGATAACTGAATCTTGCAAAAATCTCACCCAGTCCTTCTCTCCAAGGCCATAGTCTCCATAGTGGCGACTTCAGGCCATTTCAAGCGCACATCTACCACAATGAAAAACATTGATCCTTTGCATGGTCTGTCATCATCCATATGAACTCTTTGTCAGCTACTGGCCATTTCCATAGGTATAATGGCGTGAGTCGTGGCAAGTTTCGAACCTTTGCACAGGCCGACCACATGCCTACCTTCTCCTTGATTTCGCTGCTAAGCCCTGGTCACCAAAAGCAGCTTCTGGCTGTCTCCTTTGTCCTGAATATCCCTCAATAACCTTCATGATGTTGGTTTAGGACATGTTTCCTTTACAATGGCGGTATGATTACCCTCATTCCCCAGAGGATACAACCAACTTGTACAGATAGTTTGTGTCTTTGGGTAACATATGGCTTCAACTCCGTGGTCTTGCCCCAAAGTACTTTTCCCTTAACTTGTAACAGTAGTAGATTATTTCTGGTATACTTTTTAAGTTGCCCTGCAGTTACTGGAGTGTTTTGTTACATCAAAATCGAAAATATTACCACTTGAACCATTCATTGATGACTGATTAGGTAGAGGTAATCTGGAGATCGATCAGCATTCCCCATGGAGATTTGGGCAAGATTCCCTGTTAGGGAAACTAAATTCTCTCAGCAGAATAGAATCACTCCAGGTCTGCATTGTTGTGAGGTGCGGCACCCAGGAGCAATTCACTGCCCCTTGCCATGTACATTTATGTATGTTGGGGAGCTTGCAGGATTCTGCTATCTGCCTGCCAGTTTGAGCAGGTGGCCAGATACCGAGGTCCTGGAGCTGGCCCCCTCCCTCCACTGGAGGAAACCCCCCCTCCACAACCAGCACGATTACCGATCAAAAGGGCCTGCACAACCCACCCCACCCCCCCTACATACCCCTTATTTGAACCCCAACAGAGACCCTCACATCATGGCCCCATCAGAGACCCCCATATCAGAGACCCCCACATCAGAGGCCCCCCATCAGAAACTACCCAATCATTCACCCCTACCTGGAAGCTGAGGAACAGTCCAGGCAGAAACAGTGAAAAATCTCTACTTTTGGTGGGGGGGGGGAGGTGGGAGGTGGGAGGTTGGGTGGGTGAGGGAGGTGGGGGGGTGGGGCTGGGAGAGGGGTGGGGCTGGGTCGGGGGTGGGGGGGGTGGGCTTAAGTACGCTGCTCTTTCCAAAAGCTGCTGCAGAGTCAATGGGACGAATGGTCTCCTGCAACACAAAATTCTGTGATTCAATGTGTTAAATAAAAGATTTGAAGAAATAACATTTATCTTTCCGCATCCGTAGTCCGTAGTCTTCTAGTGCCTGAAGTGTAGCATCTAAATTATGAAGATGCTGTTCTTCATTCTTTCCGGTAACTGAGGTATTGTCTAAGTAGCACTGGACTCCTTCATGCCTGCTTAGAATTTGATCCATGGTGCGTTGGAACAATGCATGTGCGGGCGTAATGCCAATTGGAAGACTTTTATATATGAATAGCTCTTTGTGTGTCACAATTGTCAAATATTGTTGTGAATTTGGATGCACTTTTATCTGGAGATGAGCTTGACTAAGGTCAACTTTATAGAAATGCTGGCCACCAGCCAACCTAACAAATAAATAATCAATTAAAGGCAGTACATACTGCTCTGCACACACTACCGGATTGATAGCGACTTTAAAATCGCCTCATGTGTGTATCAAACCATCTTTCTTCATCCCGGGTACTATCGGCGTGGCCCAATCATTAACATTAACAGGTTCAAGGACCTTTGTCTCAACCAGCCTCTCTAATTCTGCCTCAACCTGATGACGCATGGCACTGTCCGAGCCTTTAAGCATCTTGTTTGGCTTTTCATCCTTAATCTTTAGCCTGACTGAGATCTCTTTCATGCTTCTCGATTCTTTATTAAAGACAATGGCATGTTTCTTTGAAATCTTCGGTAGAGCTGCTTCAGACTTCAACATGAGATTCACCTCGGTAGTTTGATACTCCATTCAGATTCTCTCCATTAGAGGTGGATAGTTATCTTTAAGGATGTGCAGGGAAAAGTCGGCAGTCTGTCCGTTTAGCTGCACATTTATATTGATGTGGCCCCTCAACGGAACCACTTCCGCAGTATAGGTTTTTAGGATTATCTTTGAGAATTTCAGGACGAGATGGCATAGTTCCTCTTGGTAAACACTTTCTGGTACCAATGAAACTGCTGCTCCAGTGTCCACCTCCATTTTCAACAGTTGTCCGTCCAGTAAAGGAGTAATCCATTAACAGTTTGTTGTACCCACAATGGCCAGTATGTTCAGTGACCGTTCGTCATCTGACTGTGACTCTGCTTCCTTTGCGCACACTTTTCATATCACATGGATCCTTTTCCTTCGCTTCGGTTTTCCATTTGATACACTTGGTTCTTGCTTTTTATAGTTTTGTTTGGAACTTGTTATTTCTTTCCCCAACATGTATATTTGATGTGCCCCTTTTTACCACAATTTCTGCATTTTGCATCTTTGCACCAGCAGTCTGCTGCTGAATGCCCAGCTTTTGCACATCTCAGCCAACATTTTATGGGTTCTAGCATGCAAAATTAATTGTTGGGCTTCCTTAACTGCTAATTCCATAGGGACCGCAACTTCTCAAGCCTTCTTTAGGTTTAAGTTGCTTCCTGATAACAGCCTTATTTGGGTAGGCTTCACCTTTTAACCCACACACTAGTCTGTCTTTAATGGTGTTGTTCAAGGCATCTCCAAATTCACAGTATTCAGCTATTTTCTTCAAAGTAGCTACAAACTGTGTGATTGATTCACCGTCTTGTTGGTTATGTTTATGGAACCTGAACCTCTCAGTGATGACCAAATGTTTAGGTGAGGTGGTCCTGCAATATCCCCACAATCTCATGATAGTTTTTCGAGCCTTTTTTTTCTGGTTGCACCACACTTCAGAGGAGGTTGAATGTTCCCCCCCCTCCCCCATTGTAATCAGGAAAGTTGGGACACAATATGTGCTGCAATGTTATTCACTTGGACACATAATTGAATCTTTCCGTATATGAGCTCCACAGCTCGGTGAACTCATCATACATTCCGAAGGCGCCAAAAACGTTTTACTGTGGATTGTGTTTACGTAAGCATGGTGCACCTTGAAAATTTTAGCACTACCTCACTTCTTTTTTCACAATGGTTATCCCTGAGCTCAGCCGGTTTCCTTCCGAGTTTTGGAACACCCCAGCTCTAAACTATTGTTGCAGGGTACTTGTTATTCATAGCACTTCCTTTACTGTTCCAGATCTTTCCGAGCAGAGCACGTGGTGAGCTTCTTTTTGATGTTGTTTGCTCAAAAATCTACATTTAAATTTCAGTTCCTTTGATGGTTGCTGTTGGTATTTGGCATCCCTCCATTGCCAGCTTTGGTGTCGCAAAGTTTTTAGCTTCTTAATCCTTTTTCGATGTCTGCGGGCTGATCAACGTTTTTTCTTTTCTTTTTACTTCTGCCAAAGTGGTTCCGATTTCCTCCTCGCCAGTTTTATTTATGGTGTTTTTAAAGGATAGACTTACAGATCATTAAGGTGCAAACAGACAAGAGATTTATTTGAAAGGTGTTTAATCAACAGGGTGTTAGGATACACTTTCTATTTGCCTGCGCAAACAGCCAATGATGTGATCAATACATCACGTGATTGGACTCTTACAGTGACCTTGTTCCTCCTAGGGACAAACATGAATATACAACACACAAGCAAAAAGAAAAAAACATATATAATATCCCAACTTGGAAGGACCTTTAGGAGAACCACATGTGATATTTGAACAAG
This sequence comes from Scyliorhinus canicula, assembly GCF_902713615.1. Lineage (NCBI taxonomy): Eukaryota > Metazoa > Chordata > Chondrichthyes > Carcharhiniformes > Scyliorhinidae > Scyliorhinus > Scyliorhinus canicula. Next base: position 141,569,098 of record NC_052158.1, on the reverse strand, counting down.
ATGGTGTCGAAGAGGAACTGCCTTTTCATTCAAAAATGATGGACATGATCCTTCCTTTTGTAATATTCTTGTCGCATGGCCTGATTTATATTACAAGAACAATTGTAGCTAAAGCTATAAACGATTTATCAATGTTAACCATGGGTAAACTATATACAAACCAACAGATGAATAACAGTATGATCATGCACAAGCAACCTCTCCCAGCTCTCCAGTCAGTCTGAGGTCACCTGACTCTGTCATTCACTTGTAAAAAAAATGAAATGAAATGAAATGTAAATCGCTTATTGTCACAAGTAGGCTTCAAATGAAGTTACTGTGAAAAGCCCCTCGTGGTCAGTCGATGAATTACAACACTACCATGATATCACCACACCTTTATTTATGACTAGTGCTCACTCAAAAGGTTGTATGTGAATCTACACTTCTGGGAAAGAAAATCATATCATAATTTCAAATTGCATTCTTTCGCAATAGAAAATAAATATTATCCCACTTTCTTACCTGACCCTTGATCTTTCACAAATCCTGAACTGGAGAGAGATGGATACCTCTTCAGATTTTCTGGCCTTGCCTCAACATGGGAAACCTCACCAGGCCAGGACATGGAAAGGATGTTGAATCCTTTTTCAAATGTGCACACTTCTAATGAAAAATGCTCCAAGTGGTATGGTGTTAGATTTAGTAACAAGTGAAGTTGAAAACAGAATTGGGATCATCATGATATTTTGCTCTAATGTCTTTACTGTGCTTTGGCAAGTATAATATTATATTTGCCAAATGCGCTACTGACGTCTGATAACAGCACACAAGAGGGCGGCACGATGGTGCAGTGGTTAGCCCTGCTGCTTCACGGTGCCGAGGACCCAGGTTCAATCCAGGCCCCGGGTCACTGTCCATGTGGAGTTTGCACATTCTCACCATGTCTGCATGGGTTTCACTCCCACAACCTAAAGATGTGTAGGGTTGGTGGATTGGTCATGCGAAATTGCCCTTAATTGGAAAAAAAACAGCACAGAAGACAAGAAGAGTGCTTAAAAGCAAGGCAGTATGTTTAGTTCAAACAGTTGAGATCCTTATTTAGAGTCCAGTTTGGATGGTTGGGCACATGATTAATTGCACTTTGGAGCTGGTTCATTTCCAGACCTATCCCATCAAATACGCACAACACATACTCTAAATTTCACAAACGTGTGCCAAAGTTTTCAGGCACTAGTTATGGGGGATGCTGTGAGCTTCGGGGAAGGCACACACACAATCTACTTCTGCGGATTCGAGTTGTTTGGTTTGGGTTTTGGCACAAGTCAGACACCTGACTGACAATGAAAAAATAAACATATGGCTACAGCTAACAATGCATGAAGCTTTAGAAGTCACACATTACATCTCCTACATTTTTCTCACATGCACACCTCCATGAAGTGCAGTCTACAGCCCAAACTGGATGCTTTCCTCATTGTTATTCAACAGATATTATAGATGAAAAGGAACTGTGAAATCAGCAGAGAGGAAACAATGCCAGCCATGTACTTGCATGAAAGAGGAATTACCTCCAATTATGCAGACCACTGCAAAATGGTGTACATACTTGAATTGTTCATTTTTGCATTTGTTTCGGAGTTTTATACAGCACGCTTCTTTAAAACAAGACCTGTGCTGGTTGTTTTCAAAACACAGAAATGCTTTGCTTCTGCTTAAAGTCAGCAAGTGGAGACATCTTAGAAAATAGACATAAATATTCATGATCTGTCATCTTCAAGGTTTAAGTCAATCACCTGGGAACAACCACAGCACCACCTACGTTTGACGCCATCTAGGACAAAGCAGTCTACTGACTGATAATCCTGCCACTATACTCGGCATTCATCCCTTCACGACCTGACACTGCAGGATATATTGTGGTCAGACAATCACCACAAGGCTTACAGCAGGAGGAGCCCATCGCAAACTTCTCAGGAAAACAAATAGGCCCTAATCCCTGAAAATCCTTCTCCAAACCCCTCTGCCACTCCAGCTCTCCCCAGGTTGTTTAAAATCTAGCTCTTCAACCAGGTATTTGGTCATCGGTCCTTCTGTCTTCTTTTTTGAATTGGTGTCAGGTTTTCTTGATAACACTCCTATGAAACACCTTGGGGGCGTTCTACTACCTTAAGAGTGCTCAATAAGTGAAAGTTGTTGTTGATGTACTGCCCATTTTTTTAAAACCAATTTTATATAAATCCAGAGGTCTTCAGTTGAATGAATAAAACTGTAGGGCCTGAAAATCTTCAATGGGATGTATCCTTCCAAAACCTTTCAAGTTACAACCACTGAGATTTTCTTCTCCCAATCCTGGTGAATTTTTCTGCTGATGTGGTGCCACTGGGAAACGCAGATAGACCCACGTACCAAGCATAAATTCTCCTCAGAACACCGCTTCCCACCCACCCCCACAGCACCACGATGACAAGGTACTTTTCAGTATCTTTTAAGTTATTGGGGTAAAGATTTGTCTCGGGGGCAGCCATGAGCTGAGCGGTCGTCCAAAGGGTGGCTCTTACCTGGAAACTTCTTTGCGGACTTTTTTGACCTGCAAAAAGCCAAACCAACCAACCCCCATCAACAACTCACCTGATTTGGGATGGCCGTAAATCAACAGTCAAATTTGCTCGGAAGGAAAAAGCAGAGAAAGAAAGACCCCAACCTCTGAGCCGGGGGAGCGGGGGGGGCTGCATGGCAATGTGAACTTGAACACGGTGGACCCAGCAGAGCCGCCAACACCATCCCAGTCATCGATGGAGAAGCTGATGGGGTTCATCTGGACAGAACTCCAAAAGCATAGGGATGCGTTAAAAGGACCTCACGCCAGTGATTAAGTTGGCAATCGAGACCGCGCTGGCCCCCATACGGGGGAAACGATGGATAGGGTAGAGCGACAAATGGAGGGCCAAGCAGCAACGATCAGGAAGTGGAGAAAATGGTCGCCGAGCAGGACGAAGGGATCGCCTCGCTCGAGGCCGAGGTAACGAGATGACTGAAAAGACACTGAAGGCCAAGACAGACGACCAGAACAGGTCCCGACGTCATAACCTCTGGATTGTCAGACTACCAGAGGGTACAGAAAGCAGGAGCCCAATCGAGTTCATATCAAAAATACTCAGAAAACTGGTTGGGCAGGAGGACCTACCAAACCTCCAGAAGTAGACCGGGCCTACAGGTCACCTCGCCAAAAGCTGAGATTGGTGGAATCACAAGACTGAACAAGTACCAAGATAAGGAGGGAGTCCTGAGTTGGGCAAGGAACACACGGTTGTTCAAATGGGCTGGACACACCACCTGGATCGATCAAGACATTGAAACCGACCTCGTCAAATGCTGAGCGGAGTTTAATTTGGGCCAAAGCTGCACCACACTAACGATCATGCTGGTGAACGGGAGTGATGTGGGGGTGGGGTGGGGTGCATGGTGGGTCTCCCGAGAGGGAGAGAACGTCTGGTGACCAGTGGGGTGGGGGAGGTAATTCAGCAGGCTGAGGTTGGCAGGGTTCGAAGGGTAAGGAAGGGTGGTATGAAAGGAGGTAGTGGGGGAGGGGGGGGGGGCGATAGAGGAAAGGGGCGATTGCACGGTCGGAGAGGTTCAGGGTAAGGTGGGTTCTGTGCAGCTTAAGGGGGGAGGGGAGGGGAGGGCCGAATTCTGGTCACATTGGTCACAAGTGGAGATGGTGGAAGGGAGATAGTGGCCGCGGCCATTTTGGACGGCCCAAGAACAAAGGCGATCCCAGGAATGCAGGGGCATGTCCACAAGGCAAATATGGCTGACCCCATAGGAGAGGGGGGGGGACAGAAACCCCCAATCAGGATAGTCAGCTGGAATGTGAGGGAGTCAACGGTACAGTCAAAAGACCTTTTGTCTTCACCCACCTAAAAGCCCGAAGGCCGACGTAATTCTACTCCAGGAGACGCACCCAAGAGTGAAGGACCAGATGAGGGTGGGGAGAAGCTGAGTGGGACAGGCATTTCAGACATGCCTCAACACGAGGGTGAAGGGTTGGCAATACTATTCAACAAGAGGGTAGCCTTCACGTCGACCAACGCTGTAACTGACCCAGGGGGACAATACATAATGGCGAGTGGGGTCTTGGAAGGGGCTTCGGTAGTATTAGTGAATGTGTACTCTCCATATTGGAACAACACCGAGTTCACCAAAAGACAATGGCAGAGATCCCCACCAACTTATCATGGGGGGGGGAGACTTTGACTGTGCATTGGACCCAAAAGCAAATAGGGCCAGCCAAAAATCAGGGGTTAAATGAGGGAGGGCAAAAGAATTGACCCTCTTCGTGGAACAGATGGGGGGATGGACCTGTGGAGGTTCAACCACCCAAGGGAGAAGGAGTTCTCCTTCTTTTCCCACGTTCATAAAGCCTATTCCTGAATAGATTTCTTTGTGGTAGAAAAGTTGGTGCTTCCAGGAAGAGGAGGGGCAGAATACTCCTCAACAGTAATCCTCGACCACGCACCACAGATCAGGGTGGTCACAGCCTCAGAGGAGATAAACGGAGCTTTTGCAGCCTTCTACCGGGGACTGTACACCTCCGAGCCCCCAGAAAGGGCCTCGAAGATGAAGCAGTTGCTGGATGGGCTGTGCATCCTGGCTGTGAGGGCGGAAAAGAGACACGGACTGGAAGCACCATTGTGTCTGGAAGAGATCATGGAATGCATCAATTCCATGTAATCAGGGAAGGCACCAGGACCTGGCAGTCCCCGGTGGACTTCTGCAAAAGGTTCGGTGCAGCACTGGCCAATACCTGCGGGAGATGTTCAACCACTCGCTGTCGAGGGGGGGGGGGCCTGTCGCTCATGCTGGTACAGGCCTCGATTTCCTGAGGGAGTTCGGAGCCCTCTCATGGTACAAACTTGAGCAAGAGCACAATCTTCCAGTGAACACTCAGAGAGCTGATAACACGGCCGTTCAAACTGTCCAACCCAAGCCCAGATACCCGAGGATCTAAATAGCCCACAACTGGACCCAACGCCACAGTGGAACCTGTCCAGCCTAGTGGAGGAGGTGAAAGGGGACCGACGGAGGTGGGACTCACCCCCGCTCTCCCTAGCGGGGAGAGTACCGACATTAATGGACGCCCTGCCAAGGTTCCTTTTCATATTTAGATCACTCCCAATCTTCCTCCGCAAATCCTTCTTCACTAAGTGGATAAACTAATCTCAGCCTTCGTGTGGGCTGGAAAGAACCCCAGGGTCTGCAAAACCGTCCTGCAGAGTGGACGGCGCATGGAGGGCTTAGCACTGCTAAACCTTCTGTTCTACTACTGGGCAGCAAATGTAGAAAGGGTGCGGGGCTGGCTGGGGGAGCCTGGGGTGGAATGGGTACAGATGGAAGTGACTTCCTGTATTGGGACATCCCTGGGTGCACTGGCCACTGCCCTGCTACCATTTCCCCAGCCAAATACTCAACGAGAATGAAAAGTGCTTATTGTCACAAGTAGCCTTCAAATGACGTTACTGTGAAAAGTCCCGAGTCGCCACATTCTGGCGCCTGTTCGGGGAGGCTGGTACGGGAATTGAACCGTGCTGCTGGCCTGCCTTGGTCCGCTTTCAAAGATAGCGATTTAGCCCAGTGATAAACCAGCCCCAACAAGCCTGGTGGTTGATGCCACATAAGAACCTGGAATCAGCTCAGACACCACTTTAAATGAGATGTCCTTCGCTGCCCTCATCTGCAAAAACCACAGGCTCATCCCAGCCAAAATGGCCGCCATGTATAAAACCTGGATAAAAAAGGAAGGGGTGCTGAGGGTCAGAAACTTATAGGTAGATGGCAGAGTGCCACCTTGGGGGAACTAACGGAGACGCTCCAGCTCCAGAAAGGGAAAGAGTCCTGGCATCTTCAAATTCGGAACTTCCTCTGCAAGGAGGCCCGATCGTTCTCCCAACTACCCAGACACTCCCTGCTGGACAGACTGTTAGCAGAGGACAAATTAGGGGAGCGGAAGCGCACAACATATACGGACGACTGCTGGAGGAGGTGAGGGCCTCACTGGACAGTACGAGAGACATAGGAGGAAGGATTGGGCATTGAGATAGGGGGAGGACTCTGGAGTGAGATACAACACAGGGTGGACTCCACCTCCCTGTGCACGAGGCTGAGCCTGACACAGCTGAAGGTGGTACACAGGGCACACCTGACCAGGACATTCCTGAGCAGGTTGTTCACTGAGGTGGAAGACAGATGCGAACAGTGTCGCCCGGCCAACCACTCCCACCTGTTATGCTCCTATCCAAGGCTGACCAGATTCTGGACCACCTTCTTTGAGGCCACATCCGAGGGAGTTAGGGTGGAGCCATGCCCATTAGTGGTGGCCTTTGGGGTGTCAGAATAGCCAGAACTCTTCGAGGGGAGGGGGTCAACTCCCTGGCTTTCACCTCCCTGGCAATGATTCCTGCTTGGATGGAGATCGGCAGTGCCAGCCAAGGCCTGATTCTGGCTTCCTGACATGGTGGAATTTCTGAGCCTTGAAAAAATAAAATTTGCCATCAGGCGGGGCAGATGAAGGATTCCACTCCAGATGGAAGCAGTTCACAGACATCTTGAAAGACCTGCTCATGACCAGCAGCTAGAGGGGAGGGAGGGGCGGAGCTGAGCTGAGGGTATGGGAGCGGGGAAGGGGGCGGGGGGAGTGGGTTTGCGAAGGGAGAGGGGCCAGTAGAGCGGGGAAGAGTGATTGGGGGGAGGAGGGCGGGGGTAGCATCCACACTACTACAAAGAAAAAACAAATCTTTTGCACTACACCCATGGTAGGGGTGATTACAAGCTGTATTACTGTGACATTGCCCTGTAACTTGTTGAATTTCTGGGGGGGTTTTGTCTTCTAATACTCCACTATGTAAACATCCATTTTTAAACATGTTGCTGTTATGTGTTTTGTTATAAATGAAAGCTTTCTATAAAAATGCTCTTAAATAAAAAAGGTTTGATCAGGTAGTGGCACAAAACGCGAGCTGTCAGTTCGACCGCCTGTTACACGTAGTGACTGATATTTGACGCCATTACCCGCAGTGGAATGGGATATTGGCACTGCCTTTAACCGACAGCAGATTCAATATCACCCTTTTAGTGCCACCAGCTGTTCAATTTTATGTCTTTATTTTCCTGACTGGACATCCCTTTACTAAGTGAACTTCACAACTAGCCAGTTTCCATGATGTATACTGATGAGATGTACTCTTCCAACCACTGCCGATTAGGACCAAGGAAGTCCTGATGTCGGATGCCCCCACTACCAGATTCAGGCACAGATTATTTCCTGAGGCATGGTGCTGTAAGATGACGACCATGTACTTTTATAAAATAATGACTGAAATTAATGGATTTCTGCAACTGACAGTGGAATGCAATTTGTTAAATGTCATTAAAACATTCACATAAATTCAAACACAACAATATTTATGTCTTCCCCAGTTATTTTATTTTCACTGATTCTTCCACGCTATGTTATTGGAGAGATCATCAAGCTGGCGAGACATCAAACAAAAAGCCCTTTCATCTGTGAACTGAGAAGAAATCAGGTCGGCTTTGAACCATATTTAAACTCCTGTACTTTCTGGATAATGATATCTGTGGTTTAGTCCATGATCTTAGAACCAAAAATAGTGTGAGCTTAGCATCGCTGTGGCATGTTCAGGATGTCATTTTAAGTTGCACGTTACGAGATCTAACACCCCTGAAACTTGTTATTTGTACCGATCTAACACTTGATCAAACTTTACCTGTTCAATTGAGTTGCAGCCCTCATCAGTGCCAATTATATTCACGTGATATTTGTTACTGGCATTAAGCAGAACTCTAAATAATCTTGAGAATAATGAAAAGAACATGCCCTGTTTACACTACAGACACAGTGAGGCAGCTCTGATCAAACATAATGGTGTGATGATGGACGGATGCCAGTGTCAGGCACAATTCCAATCACCTTGTGTTGCCAGGCAATAGTAATACTGGTTGGGATACAGATTCTAGATTTACACTGATACACCTCTAGAGTCTTACTGGCATGAAAGCAATTGAGAGGTTGGCAATATGTGCTGATCCAGTTCTGCAGCATCCAGTGAAACAGCATTTATTTCACTCTTTTTGTTCCAGAGTTGAATTTATAAAAGATTCTGACTGATCTCGAGTTGACAGCATAAGCAAGGCTACAGAGCTGATAACCGTATGAATAACTGCACAGATTCATGCCAATCTTTCAACTTCAATAGAAAATAAAATTCAGTGAGTTCAGCACAATAAACACACAAGCTTCCCTGTCAATATATATCTCCTTTCCTTTTTCCATCGTCCACTTATCTGATTCCCCTTAAATGCATTGATGTTAATCACCTCAATTACCGTGGCAGGTTCCATATCCTCACCTCCCTGAGTGAAGAACTCTCTCCAAATTCCCGGTTGGATTTATTGGTGCATACCCTAAAATTTGTCACTTACCTTTGGTCTTGCAACATAAAACCGTTTGTCATTTAATCCCTCCTGCCCTTCACCTTACCACCCTGTGCATTGTTCGCAACCCCCTTGGCTGAGAGATAAGGGGCGGGATTCTCCGCGAACCGGCGGGGCGGGCAACTCCGGCACGAAGGCGTGAACCACTCTGGCGTCGGGCCGCCCCGCAGGTGCAGAATCCTTCGCACCTTCAGGGGCTAGGCTGGCACCGGAGTGGTTTGCGTCCTGCCGGCCGGCGAGGAAGGAGCTTGGCGCCACGCCAACCGGCGCCAAAGAGCCTCCGCCGGCCAGCGCGGGTTGGCGCATGCGCAGGATGCGCTGGCATCATCACAGCACATGCACAGGGGGGATCAACTCCGCATCGGCCATCGCGGAGGATCACAACAGCCGACACGGAGGAATAGCATGCCCCCACGGCACAGGCCCGCCCGCGGAATAGTGGGCCCCGATCGCGGGCCAGGCCACCGTGGGGGCACCTCCCGGGGCCAGAGCCAGATCCCCCCCCCCCCCCCCCCCCCCCCCCGAGGACCCCGGAGGCCGCCAGGTCCCGCCGTTAAGAACATACTCTAATTTACGCCGGCGGGCCTGGCCGAAAACGGGCGGCCACTCGTCCCATCGCAGGCCAGAGAATCGCCGGGGGGGCCGCTACCAGCGGCCGCTGACCGGCGTGACACGATTCTCATCCACGCCAAATCCCCGGCACCGGAGAATTCGGCAGCCGGTGGGGGCGGGATTCATGCCACCCCTCGATGATTCTCCCGGCGGGGGGTTGGAAAATCCCACCCCATGTTCCACAATTTTCCCTGTTCCTCGTCGGCAATGTCATGAGATCAATGCCCACAAAGGGTGTGAATTGCATTTTAATAATTTTCAATACATTTCCATGTACTTAGCAGCCCCCTCGCCAAATAATCCCCCATATTAAATGTTCAGTCCTCATTGACGTGACATCATTTAGGCAATGTTTACAGCAGGTTGTGCCACGCATGAGGCAATCGAGGGGATCCCTCCAGGGGCGCAAATTTAAATATATCCCTTGGGAGATAGAGGGGCAGTTTTCTGTCTGGATCTGGCACTCTGCCAGATTCTGTAATGTTACCGGCTGTTGTTTCACTGGCTTTAAGCCTGTTAATTTCATTGAGTAGCAACTCTTTATTCCACTCTCGGGACACTCCTGAAAGACCAGGTATGAGCCCATTACAGAGTCTGGTGGCCTCTTTCTCCATCAATGGGTGGTCAGTTGCATATCAAGTCTGGAAATCCCAGAAGAGAACCTTTGTTTGAGGGGCTTGATGGAGCTTAGAGCTAGAGAAGGAATGTTGTTTTGAACAGGTACAGGAGAAGACTTTGGAAATTGACCAAGAAGGTCATGAAAGTTACCGCCGAGGTAGGCTTTGGAAAAAACAAATGCCCCTACCCGAAAAAAAATTGCTAGGAAATGTAAGTATTGCCTTTGTCTGTCTGTGAAAGTGGCATGAGAGCTGCATATTCTGTTGCAGTGTTGTCTAATGGAAACTGGCATATTAAGCTTAAGAAACTGCATCTAATCTCTTATTGTTACGGTTGAAGTTTAGAAGTTTAAATATTGTTTTCTTTCCTTTTACTAAAGTTTGTTCATAAAATAATCAAGTCCTATTCTTATATTATCATCCTGGAACAAATCAATCTTTCTGCACAGTCTTAAAACTTAAAGAAAAAGTTGTGGCTCTGGTCCAGTATCTCAATCACTGCTGAGAGCAGATCAGGTGTCATAACAGCCCCACTCAACCTTCCTCCCATGTATTGCCTTTTAAATCTAACATCGTACTTCCCGATTTGTTTCTCCTTCACATGCTTATCTAGTTTCCTCTTAAATGCTTCTATACTGATCACTACACTAGCAAGTTTCACTTTCTTCCACATTCCCTATCGGGTTCTCGTGATTATCTTACGTGTAGTTGTGCTCTTTCATGCAAGTGGAAACATTGTCTCTATATTCACTCTTTCAAAGCTGGAATAATCTCCATGAGACCCACGGTGATGACCGAATTGATCCATTCGTGGGCTCATGATTAATAGGGCGATCAGGGGTTATGGGGAGAAGACAGGTCGTACCATATCAATGTGGGATATGCCCCACGGATCATGTCCTGAGAAACATACCAGCTGTGATTGAATGGCAGAGCAGACTCGATGGGCTGAGTGGCCTAATTCTGCTCCTCGCTCTTATGGTCTCAGGGTCATGGAATTCTAGCTCCCCTCACTGAGGGGCGGAGGCTTAACAAGCGGGGCTTGTTGAATCGGACAGATAGAAGCCGCCCAGATTGGAACCAGTCTCTTCGGATGGTCCCGGCTGGGACTGGATGTACGGCCCACTGCACTTACTGTCCAAAATTTCCCTTAGTGCTGGGTGGGGTAGCTGGGTTATGGGGATAGGGTGGAGGTGTGGGCTCGGGAGGGTGCTCTTTCCAAGAGCCGGTGCAGACTCGATGGACCGAATGGCCTCCTTCTGCACTGTAAATTCTATAAAAGGTTAAGCATAACTGCCCTGTTTTTTGATTCTATCTCTCAGGTAATGAAGCCTAGTGCTTAAAGTAATAAGTGAAGTTAGAAGGAAGACATCAAAAGCAAGCATCAAATCTGATAAGCATATGAAATAATGCTAAAAAGGCATAGTTAAGGGCACTTTGTCTGAATGTGCACAGCATTCACATCAGGGTAGATGAAGGCACAAGCAGAGGTGAATTGTCATTACAGAGACCTAGGGCTGGATTCTCCGCTCCCCGACGCCAAAATTGCAGTAGGTGACGGGGCGGAGAATCCGTTTTTGCGCCGAAATTGGGAGCGGCACTGGTTTCTTAATTCTACGCCCCCTGTACCCACCGCCTCAGGCTATTGCCCCGCAATGCTCCGTTGCTGACCAACCGCATTCCCGACGGCGTGGGTTACGTGTGCTCACACCGTTCGGATGCTTGCGCCACGGTCGGGGGAGGGTCAATTGGTGAGCAGGGTGGGGGCTTCATTCGAGGCAGGGGGAAACGTCGGCGGGCGGTCTGGGGCGCACGAGCGGTCGGTAGGGGGGCACTACATTGCCGGTCCAGGTCCGCGGGCTGAGTCCGCCTTGGAGCACGACACAACCGCTGCAGGCCACCACCGTGCGCATGCGTGGCCTCTGAGCCAGAAGTGCTGGGGGGCACATTGGCAGCTACACCTGCGAGCTCCACGCCGACTCCCTGCTAGCCCCCAGCAAAATGGGGAATCAATGGCCTTTCACGCCAGTTTTCCTGATGTAAAAGACCACCGTTTTCACACCGGCGTGGGGACTTAGTCTCCAAAATGGAGAATCCAGCCCCTGTGGTGAAATTCTTCCATCGGGGATTAAGGCTGGGATTCTCCGATCAGAGTTTGCCACTACTGCCAGCGGGAATGGAGAATTTGTCATCAGCCAAAACTCCATTCACCGCAGCTAGACCGGAGAATCTCGGCGCCGTGAATGGATGAAGAACTCTGGCCGAAGACCCGTGGCAGGTACAGGGACAGAGAGTGTTTCCTACTGTTGATTGCAATGGGAAACTGCGTCAGATCTTCCAGCCCTGATTTCATTAATTATGCATCTTGGGGTTTAACGCCATATTACAAGGTCTTGATTGAGTGCGTCCCGCCATCATATCTAGGTGCCACATTTTAAAATGCTCAACATCGCTGTTGATTAAAGAAGACGGACCTCCTGAAGTAACATGATTGAACTATAAGACTGCTCTGAGGTTGGAAGATGGACATCTGCGATGAGACTGAAGCTGGAAGATCAATCCGATAGATCATCCCCCACCCACTGATGTGGTGTTCCAAGATCCATCCCAAATTCTGGTGGCAGCCCCAGGCCTTCTTCAGCCACCTTGTTCCAGACATGTTCCAGACCAATGTGTTTTCCCACTGGCACCACAGAGAATTGGGAGCGGGGAAAAGGTTCAAGTCCTGCCGTCATCTGCATCCCATTAGCAGGGTGCAGATCGGTTTTGCGCTGGTTGGCAGTAATTTCCCACTTTGCCATGGTGGGATCCAGCGGAACATCCCACAAAAAGTTCACACCGGTGTAGAACTAATTTTTGGGTCTCCTGCTGAATTGTGCTGTCTTACCCACCATTGAACCCGCTGGCGGGGGCCGTGGCAGATTACCGCTCATGGTTACAGGGTAACCAAGATGGGGAACTGAATATTCAAGGATATTTGTCATTTAACAAAGAAAGGCAAAAAGGAAAAGTAGAGATGAGGTGGTTCTTTAAATAAGGGATAAGATTTGTGCATTAGTGCGAGTGGTTCTCAGATCAAAGAATCAAAATGTAGAATCAGTTTGGTTGGAGTGAAGAAACAGCAAGGGGCAACAAACTTTTGTGGGAGTTGCTTATAGGTCACCAAACTGTAATGGTAATGTTGAGACAGTGTAAATCAGGAAATCAGAGCTTCATGTAACATGGGTGATACAGTAATAATGGGCAACTTCACAATTTACATATAGATTGAGTAAACCTAATTAGCACTTATGCAGTGGAAGCTGAATTCCTGGAGTGCGTATGGAACAGGACTCTGGAGCAGTATGTTGAAGAACCAAAGGGCATTGTAATATTTTAGCTTTCGTATTATGTAATAAGAAAGGGCTCATTAATAACCTTCTTGTAAAGGAATCTTTTGGGAATAGTGATCATAAACAATAGAAATTTTACATTAAGTTTGAAAGCAATACATACAAACATACAATGTACAGTGCAGGAGGAGGCCATTCGGCCCATTGATTCTGCACCGACCCACTTAAGCCCTCACTTCCAAACTATCCCCATAACCCAATAACCCCTCCTAACCTTTTTGGACACTAAGGGCAATTTAGCATGGCCAGTCCACCTAACCTGCATGTCTTTGGACTGTGGGAGGAAACTGGAGCACCCGATAAAACCAACGCAGACACGGGGAGAATGTGCAGACTCTGCACAAACAGTGACCCAGCAGGGAATCGAACCTGGGAACCTGGTGCTGTGAAGCCACAGTACTAGCCATGTTTGCTACCGTGCTGCCTGATACAGTTCAACTTGAAACTCAAAACTTAAATATGAACAAAGGAAACTATGAAGATACAAGGGGCAATGGTGGATTGGCGAAATACACAAAACGAATTGATGGTAGACAGAAAAGCCCTCGTATTTAAAGATGTATGAGATGGCCGACAACAATTGCACATTTCTTTGAGAGGCAAAAACCCAGCAGGGAAGATTAATCAATTGGAGCAAACAAAATAAGTTAAAGATTGCATTAGGTAAAAGGAAGTAGTTTATAGAATGTCAGAAAAATTGATAAGTCCAAGCATTGAGAGCAATTTAGAACCCAGCAAAGCAGTATAAAGAAACTGACAAGGAAATGGGAAAGAGAATATGAATGCAAGCTAGCAAGAAACAAATTGGCAGACAGTAAGAACGTCTTCAGTTATGTGAAAAGGAAAAGATTAACAAGGACAAATGGGGATCCAGGCAAAGACAGGAGAACTTATAATGGAGAATTGGAAAATTATAGAGAAACTAAACAATTACTTTGTGCATGTCTTCACAGCAGAACTTACATTCCAGAAATACCAGGGGACCAAGAAGCTTGTGAAAATGACGAAAATAAATAAGTTAATTTTAATAAAGATGCATTGCTCAAAAATATAATCAGTTTGAAGGTTGATAAATCCTCTGGATGCAGCTGGTGAGCTATATCCGGAGTATTGAAGGCAGTTTCGAGGGAGATTGTGGATACATTGGTGATTATTTTTCAACATTCTATAGATCTTGGAATGGTTCCTGTAGGCAGGAAAGTAGTAAATGTAAATCCGTTATTGAACAAGGGAGGAAGAAAGAATGTGGAGAACTATAGGTCTATTAGAAATCCTTCCGTAAAGCCAGTGTGACTTCCAAGCAAACTGTGGAACAATGGACATGTTTTACACTACTTAACAGCTTCAAGAGTAATGCCAGGAGTAATATCGACCACTCTACATGGCCTTCATCTAACTGACTAAGGCTTTTGACTCTGTCAATCTGAAAGTACAATGGAAGACCATGTGAAAGGCCGGCAGTCCAGCTTTAACTTCAACTTCTCCATGACAAGATGTCAACGACAGTCCTCACCAATGGAAATATGACAGAAAACCTTGCTGTCAAGACTGGAGTCAAGCAGGGATGCGTCATTTCCCCATCATTTTCTCAATTTTCATTGGCACCATTCTTCACCTCGTCAAGAACAATCTTCCCAGTGGAATGAACATTAGCTACAGGATGGACTGAAAATATTTCAACCTCAACCTGTTGAAATCCAAGAAGAAAACGACACTCACATCACTTGGGGAGCTTCAGTATGCGGATGGTAATGCATCTCTGCTGTCTCAGAAGAGAATCTCCAAGTTATGGTTTGAGGAAGAATCGATCTGAGCCACAACCTCAAGAAGACTCAAGTCCTTTACCATCCTGCACCAGGGCAAGATCCAATCTCTCCCTCCATCAAGATCAACAGGGAAACCCTACCACAAGCAGAACATTTTGCCGACCAGGGGAGGCACCTTTCATTTAAGGTTGACATCAAAATGGAGAACCAACATTGTATCCAATCCATGAGCACCAGCTTTGGATACCTGAGGATGACAGTCTTCGATGACCGTGACATCTAGCCTGATACTGAGATCCAATTGGGTGGACAGGTATACTAACACCATTGTCCTTGAAGGTGTCAAGAGTATCAGCATCGAGGCCTTGATCATCCAAAACCAACTCCGCTGGGGTAGTCATGTGCTTAGGATGTCAGAGTCCTGACTGCCAAAGCACATCTTCTTTGTCCAGCTCAAGAAAGGTTCCCAAACCGAGAGGATGACAAAAGAAGCGCTTCAAAGACACACGGAAGGCTTGCCTGAAGAAATGCAACATAGTTGTCAACGCCTGGGAGACCCTTGCTCATTGATTGAAAGGACGCAATTCTTCAAGAACACTCGGTGGCAAGAGGAGGTTCAGAAAAGGAGCCTGTGAGAGGAATGCCGTGAGCACAAAAGACCAATCCCACCTCTTGGAAACACCTTCCAACTGTGCTGTCACAGATGCGGCTCTAGGGTTGGGCTCATCAGCCACGCACGGATCCACAGAACCCATGACCAGTGACACAGAGTCTTTTATGTGGACAGTCATGTTAGCAAGTGCTCACCAAAGAAGATTACCACCTCCATGTTCTGTGTCAAAGATGGGATTTACAGCTAGTCGAAGGAGAGAGCTGGAACATTTTATCATTTATTTCAATCAATGGGGTAATTTGGGTAACGGGGGTGTCAAAACCATCAGTGTTGCAGGTAAGACTTCAAGAAGCAAAACAGATTGCTTGCAAGTTTTTTTTAAGCAGAGTTGTATGTTTTTTGCTTTAATATCAGCAATTTTAACTCAAGGGGTAGAATTACTCTTGAAATGTGTAAAGCCGATACTGCACAGCATGAATTTCATTTGCAACGTTAGACACAACCTGGGCACTAAGAGATACTTCAGATGGCTCTGGTTGAAACCTGACTATTAACTGCTCCGCCTGAAGGAATTGCATAGTCTCTCCTTTCCTTTAACTTCACATAAATTGGAGCCAATTACTGAAGAATTTGCGCTATCTCCTACAGAACCAACAGCTCAAATCATTAATCTGCCATGAGAAAATTATATTCATCCTTTCTTTTTGCATTGTTTCACTGGATGCATTAACTGAACTGATTGGATGAATCAGATTGGTTACAGTAATTGAACTGATGTCATGAATCAAAGTAAATCTTTTGTCCTCATTCTTGAGCCAATAAAAAAAATGTAAAAACCAAGGTAAATATACGACAAACAGGAGAAAAATCACTTTCAACTTTCACAGGACGTAACCAAATACTGAATGAACTGTTCCCTTCCTGGCTTGCCAGTTGTTGAAATATCAATGAGGCGTAGGAGATGGAACCCAAATCCCATCAGGTCGGTGGATGGTGAGGGAGTGGGTGATTTGAAAGTAACTGCTTTATTGTAAGGACTTTGAGAGGGTAGTAGTGATCTGCCCAAGGGCAGGTCCTTTGTTCATTTCATGGAATTATAGAATTTACAATGCAGAAGGAGGCCATTCAGCCCATCGAATTTGCACCAGCTCTTGGAAAGACCACCCTACTTAAGCAAACACCTCCACCCTATCCCCGAAACCCAGTAACCCGACCTAACCTTTTTTGGACACTAAGGGCAATTTATCGTGGCCAATCCACCTAACCCGCACATCTTTGGACTGTGGGAGGAAACCGGAGCACCCGGAGGAAACCCACGCAGACACGGGGAGAACGTGCAGACTCCGCACAGACTAACCCAAGCAGGGAATCGAACCTGGGACCCTGGAGCTGTGTAGCACTTGTGCCTTATGCTTGCCACTTTGGTTGTTCTTAAGGGCAAGTGCAATGTTTAGTTTATTACAAGGGGAATGGAGTATAATATTGGGATGTTTTGCTACAGTTGTGTAGGGTATTAGTGAGACTACAGGTGGGATTTTCTAACCGTTCCCACCAGCAGGATATTCCGGTTGAAAGGCACTCTGGGACATCTTCTTATGTGCACGGGGTGCGATATAAATGCAAGCTGCTTGTGCAGTGACTGTTATGTATAGCATTATTGTCAAATCATGTGGATTCATAGATTGAAAATTGATCCGGTGCTTTCGATTCATGATTAATGAAGACTTTTTAAAAATAAATTTAGATTACCCAATTATTTTTTCCAGTTAAGGGGCAATTTAGCGTGGCCAATCCACCTACTCTGCACATTTTTGGGTTGTGGGGGCGAAACCCACGCAGACACGGGGAGAATGTGCAAACTCCACACGGGCAGTGACCCAGAGCTGGGATCGAACCTGGGACCTCAGCGCCGTGAGGCAGCTGTGCCAACCACTAGGCCACCGTGCTGCCCGATGATTAATGAAGACTTAAGTGATCAATTAATTCCTCAAATGGAACAGAAAAGCAACTTGATTAGATCAACAAATGCAGCAATATCGGTATCCTGATTAGGACAGAGGTTAGCTTGAAGCGCAGACGATTACTTCAAGAGAATGTACTTGTTGTTCAAAACATGTTTGAAATATTTTATTTGATGCTTTTGGCGCAACGTTATTTTATTGTTGACTTGGAAACACATGAGTTACAAGAACATAAGAAACAGGAGATGGAGGTCGCCCTTCGAGCCCGTTCTGACATTCAACAAGATCATTTTCTTTACCCTTTAATGGCATGTGGGAATGCTGCTTAGGCTGTTTACTTGAGCTGCTGCTCAGTGAATACACAGTGCTGTTCGGGAAGGAGTTGCAAGATTCTGACCCAGTGACAGTGAAGGTACAGTGACAGAGGGTGGAATCTTACCAGAGTTTTGTAAAACGGCAGGCTCACATTGAAAACTGGTGTGTAACTCTTCAGTTATACAGACAAGTTTTAGCAGCAATTCTTGCGCTTCTTGGTCACAAAAAGATGAGTGGGCATGGTTTACTTACAGCGTAGGTGGATTGGCCATGCTAAAATTACCCCTCAGTTGGAAAAACTTTTAAAAACAATGGATCTGTGCCTCATTCTTCTAACCCCGTGCTCTTCTTCAATATAACATCCAACAACTCTCAGCACACCATCATCCATCATCCCCTATTGGTTCCCACTGTCCCCTCTCGCCCACTTTTCACAAAATCACCAATTCCATCTGTATGCACCCCTCCCCCGATGCATCATTTGACACCACAGACTTCACTCTCTGAACTCTTTTCCCCTCTTCCCACCCTGCTCCCCCCATGCCCATTCACACTTGCATAACTGTCTCACTCCAGCATGGCCCTACCTAACATCCTGTCCCACACCAACTCGTCCATTCCACGGCCTCCCACAACATCTGTCTCTTTCCCCTACCAACCCCCAACCTCTCCCCCCCTGCACTCGGTCTCCACACTCACCTCAACTCTTCATTCCTCTTCTCCTGTCTAAACCGCACCCCGCAGCACAGAGCATACTTTGTAATAAAAAGTTCTGAATCCAACTGTGCATCTGTAGCCGGAAGTTTCAGGCTGTTGATGCTCCAGCCACCCTCCCACTGCTGTACATGTTGTTCCAGGGTCTATGGTCGCTGGAGTATTGCATCTTTCCTTCCAACTCCGCAGGCTGCCCCAGGCATTCTTCAGGTAAGTCCCGACATATGCACGCTGTAGTGATCTGCATATCTGTATGTATGTGAGGAGTTAATGTTTAGAAGTAACAGCGAAATAATCACTAGATGGCAGCACTAGAGACGAGTATAAAAGACAGACTCAAGCCGAGTTCCCACCTCTTTGTGGATGTAGTGACGAGTAACCAGGGGAAGAGAGAGATAGCTCAGAGTGTAGGTGTTGTTAATCATATTTAATATATATTTAATCTTATTTATTTAATCTTTAGTTTAGTTGAAGATAGAACAAACTCACAGTTTATTTGTTTACATTACTCAATAAATAATTTGCTTTAACTAGAAGAGTTCAAGTGTTAATGAACATCGAAAGGATCATCTTGGTAAGAAGAAAATGAGTAACGTATATTACACAAGGTAATATAGCACATGCCACGTTGATCTAAACATGATCTGGACTGGCATGAAGTCCCGCTGGTGGTGCAGATGATTGGATAGGGCTGGAAAAGGACATTAGTGAACCAGATGGGTTTTTACAATTGACAATGATTTCATGGTCACCATTACTGAGGCTAGCTTTCAATTTTCCACATGGGATTTGAATTCATGACACCAGGGCATTAACCTAGGCCTTTGGATTGCAAGATGGATAGAAATTTGCATGAGAAGATAAAGAAGCCTTTTCTAATTTCAAAGAAAAATAATAGTTGCTTTATAACTAGAAAAAAAAATCATAAATGAACAAAGCAAAGTTATTAGGTTTATTTTTTTTACCCAAAAGTAGGGCCCATAGATTTTCTAGTACTCTTCGGGAGGGTTGAAACTAATTTGGCAGGGGAATGGGAACCGGACTTGTAGTCCAGCAACTAAGGTAGCCGATGTTCAGGACGTCAAAGCGTGTAGTGAGGCAGTGGGGAAGGTAACAATGACAAAGCAGAGTACTTGCAGGCATGGAGATGGGTTGAAGTGTGTATACTTCAATGCAAGAAGCATCAGGAATAAGGTGGGTGAACTTAAGGCATGGATCGGTACTTCGGACTACGATGTGGTGGCCATCACGGAAACTTGGATAGAAGAGGGGCAGAAATGGTTGTTGGAGGTTCCTGGTTATAGATGTTTCAATAAGATTAGGGAGGGTGGTAAAAGAGGTGGGGGGGGGGGGGGTTGCGTTATTAATTATAGATAATATAACAGCTGCAGAAAGGCAGTTCGAGGAGGATCGGCCTACTGAGGTGGGAATGGGACAACTCATCGCCAGCCCAACTCATCGCCAGCCAACATTGCGGCTTCGGGTCTAACTTCTCGTTATAATAACGACAGCAAGTTTTCGTTACAAGTCAAGATGATACTGGCTCTTGCATTTGTCCCTGTCGAACATATAGATTCCTACATTGATGCCTTAGTTGACAAATTATCTACAGAGCATATGCCAATCCTGAATTGGCTCAAAAACAATTATATAGGTCAGTTAAACAGACGCGGAAATAGCAGACGTGCCCCACTCTTCCCAATGGAAATGTGGAATTTGTATGTTCGAACTTTAAATCATGAAGACAAAACCAACAACCACGCAGAAGCAGCAAACAGAAGACTACAAATGGAATTAGGGATGGAACATCCTACAATATGGAAATTCATTAATGCACTCAGAAAAGTTCAAAAAGGATGAGACTGTTATTTGGAATTGCTTATAGCTGGCAGTGCACCACCAGCAAAATTAAAAAGATACCTAGATACTGATAACCGCATTCTTAGGATAGTCCAAAATTTTTATGAAAGGATTCCTATTGAATATTTACGTGGTATTTCTCATAACAGAAAATAAGTCTTTTCACCTCCATTAATTTTTGAGACTTTGATTTTGAATCAAACCCCAGTTGGGCTGGCCATGAGTTGGCCTGGCGATGAGTTGGGCTGGCGATGAGTTGGGCTGGCGATGAGTCAGCGGCGATGAGTCGGCGGCGATGAGTCGGCGGCGATGAGTTGTCCTAGACCCACTGAGGTAGTATGGGTTGAAGTCAGAAATAGGAAAGGAGCAGTCACCTTGTTGGGAGTTTTCTATAGGCCCCCCCAATAGCAGCAGAGATGTGGAGGAACAGATTGGGAAACAGATTTTGGACAGGTGCAGAAGTCACAGGGTAGTAGTCATGGGTGACTTCAACTTCCCAAATATTGAGTGGAAACTCTTTAGTTCAAATGGTTTGGATGGTGTGATGTCTGTGCATTGTGTCCAGGAAGCTTTTCTAACACAGTATGTAGATTGTGCGACCAGAGGGAAGGCCATATTGGATTTGGTACTTGGCAATGAACCAGGGCAAGTGATAGATTTGTTAGTGGGGGAGTATTTTGGAGATAGTGACCACAATTCTGTGACTATCACTTTAGTAATGGAGAGGGATAGGTGCATGCAACAGGGCAAGGTTTACAATTGGGGGAAGAGTAAATACGATGCTGTCAGACAAGAACTGAAGTGCATAAATTGGGAACATAGGCTGTCAGGGAAGGACACAATTGAAATGTGGAACTTGTTCAAGGAACAGATACTACGTGTCCTGGATATGTATGTCCCTGTCAGGCAGTTAAGAGATGGTCGAGTGAGGGAACCATGGTTGACAAGAGAGGTTGAATGTCTTGAAGAGGAAGAAGGATACTTATGTAAGGCTGAGGAAACAAAGTTCTAACAGGGCGCTGGAGGGATACAAGATAGCCAGGGGGGAACTGAAGAAAGGGATTAGGAGAGCTAAGAGAGGGCATGAAAAATCTTTGGTGGGTAGAATCAAGGAACACCCCAATGCTTTTACACATATGTGAGAAATATGAGAATGACTAGAGCGAGGGTGGGTCCAATCAAGGATAGTAGCAGGAGATTGTGTATTGAGTCTGAAGAGATAGGAGAGGTCTTGAACGAGTACTTTTCTTCAGTACTTATGAATGAGAGGGGCCATATTGTTGGAGAGAACAGTGTGAAACAGACTGGTAAGCTCGAGGAGATACTTGTTAGGAAGGAAGATGTGTTGGGCATTTTGAAAAACTTGAGGATAGACAAGTTCCCCCGGCCTGACGGGATATATCCAAGGATTCTATGGGAAGCAAGAGATGAAATTGCAGATCCGTTGGCAATGATCTTTTTGTCCTCACTGTCAACAGGGGTGGTACCAGGGGATTGGAGAGTGGCGAATGTCGTGCCCCTGTTCAAAAAAGGGAATAGGGATAACCCTGGGAATTACAGGCCAGTTAGTCTTACTTCGGTGGTAGGCAAAGTAATGGATAGGGTACTGAGAGATAGGATTTCTGAGCATCTGGAAAGACACTGCTTGATTAGGGATAGTCAGCACGGATTTGTATGGGGTAGGTCTTGCCTCACAAGTCTTATTGAATACTTTGAGGAGGTGACCAAACACGTGGGTGAAGGCAAAGCAGTGGATGTAGTGTACATGGATTTTGGTAAGGCATTTGATAAGGTTCCCCATGGTCGGCTAATGCAGAAAGTAAGGAGGCATGGGATAGTGGGAAATTTGGCCAGTTGGATAACGAACTGGCTAACAGATAGAAATCAGAAAGGTGGTGGATGGCAAATATTCAGCCTGGAGCACAGTTACCAGTGGCGTATGGCAGGGATCATTTCTGGGTCCTCTGCTGTTTGTAATTTTCATTAATGACCTGGATGAGGGAGTTGAAGGGTGGGTCAGTAAATTTGCAGACGATACGAAGATTGGTGGAGTTGTGGATAGTGAGGAGGGCTGTTGTCAGCTGCAAAGAGACATAGATCGGATGCAGAGCTGGGCTTGAGAAGTGGCAGATGGAGTTTAACCCTGAAAAGTGTGAGGTTGTCCATTTTGGAAGGACAAATAAAAATGCGGAATACAGGGTTAATGGTAGGGTTGTTGGCAATGTAGAGGAGCAGAGAGATCTTGGGGTCTATGTTCATAGATCTTTGAAAGTTGCCACTCAAGTCGATAGAGCTGTGAAGAAGGCCTATGGTGTGCTACCGTTCATTAGCAGAGGGATTGAATTTAAGAGCCGTGAGGTGATGATGCAGCTGTCCAAAACCTTGGTAAGGCCACATTTGGAGTACTGTATGCAGTTCTGGTCACCTCATTTTAGGAAGGATGTGGAAGCTTTGGAAAGTTGCAAAGGAGATTTACCAGGATGTTGCCAGAAATGGAGAGTAGGTCTTATGAGGAAAAATTGAGGGTGCTGGGGCTTTTCTCATTAGAATGGAAATGGATGAGGGGCGACTTGATAGAGGTTTATAAGATAATCAGGAGAATAGATGGAGTAGACAGTCAGAGACTTTTCCCCCGGGTGGAGCAAACCATTACAAGGGGACATACATTTAAGGTGAATGGTGGAACATGTAGGGGCGATATCAGAGGTAGGCTCTTAACCCAGAGAGTAGTGGGGGCATGGAATGCACTTCCTGTGGAAGTAGTTGAGTTGGAAACATTAGGGACCTTCAAGCAGCTATTGGATAGCTACATGGATTACTGTTGAATGATGGGGTATAGATTAATTTGTTTTTAATTTAGGACAAAGGTTCGACACAACATCGTGGGCCGAAGGCCTGTTCTGTGCTGTATTTTTCAATGTTCTATGTCTATGTTCTATGAAGACAACATGAAATAATTTTAATATTCTTGTAAAGGTAACTTCCAAAGAAAATTAAGAACAATGAGTTTAACGATGAAAGAGAAAAAATGTATTTAAGGAAATGTTGAAATCTGTGTGAATAGTGGCCATGTGATATCTTGAAAAGTGAACTGTGCGAGGACTGAACTGTGAAGTAAATAGCCTCTATCCCCCACCCGTGTGTTGTCTGTTCCAGGAAGCAAGGTTTTGGTCCAAGTCTTGAAATACCATTATCAAGTGAGTGGGAAATAGAAGCTCTGTGAAATAGCTCTAATAGAGCAACAATGGGTATTTGCAGGATTTTATATTGATTAAAGATGAAATTCTCCATCCGTTCATGGCAGTGGGACTCTGCAGTCCCCTCTGTAGTGAAAGGAAGATTTGGCGGAGCACAAAAACCTTCTGTCCTCACTAGCAGCAGTAGTGGGGCGCACTCGCAATGGAGAATCCTGACCTAAGAATCTATAAGGACTGTTGTCTGGAAAGGGTTGGTTACTTGTGAGTCTAACTAAGGAGAAATATTTGGGGATATGTTTGTAAGACCAATTTTAACTGTGTAAATGTAATCTTGCGTGTTTAAGTTTTTCTTTCTTTCGTTAATAATATTTTAGTTTAATAGTTTTAGTTTAATATTTAAAATCTCAGAAAGTGTTCCTGACTTCAAACTTTCTTGTAATAAAATACAAATTGCAAATTGTTATGCTAACTCTGGCAAGTTTCCCTTTGGGGTTTGGTCAGCCCAGCAATTGCCACCTGCCCATATCATAACAAAATAAATGTGAACCAACAACATTCAGACCGCAACTGAAGGTGTTGGAAGTGGCAGATGATATGTCTTGAATTTAAATTTTAAAGAACAGCTCCCTCAGTTGATGGGCTGGTTAATGTACTGAGTTGCTGAGGCATGCAAATCACTCAAGTCCCAAAGAGCCATTTATCTGACATCACTCTCGGGACAGTGTGCACAGAGCTCACAGAATTGGATGGCATAGGTCCAGCTGCATTCTTACTTCCGCTGTGACTGCCATATGAGGGTGCAACACAAGCATGCACTGGCCTCATTAGCTCCAGGAAAGGTATACAGATTAGAATCCGCCCGATAATAAATTCCCAACGCTCTTTTGTACAGCTTTCCTTTGAGTGCCTGTTTAAAATGCTGGGAGGCTTTGGGTTATTCGCTCTTCAGCAGCACTACTTAAAGACAAGTTAACAAATTTAGAACAGTTGTACTTTCCCTGCTGTTTTCAATTGCCAACCACACTTGGTGCATTATGGCTAACTCGTTTATTTTTTATTGCTTTCTACTGGCTTTCTGCATTTCAACACTCCATTGGTGCGGACATTCAACAGAACCATTCTTCCTGCCGCCCATTCTACCCAGCAGCTGCAAGCACAGTGTTCAGCATTGATAGTCCGTTGGCACTGCCAATCATCATCTTAAGGTCAAGAGAGGAAGACAATGTCCTAAAGGAGAAAAGACAGCTGCACTTATATTCCAGGCATCTGGCACCAGTTCACAAGATTCCCAGGCATCACATTAGCCGACCCAAACACAACTATATCAGCATGTTTCATGGTACTTGCCATTCTGGGCTGTGCTGCAGTCAGGAGACTGTCACCAATTTGTGAAATTTACGAGCGTTTGGCATTTAGGCCCAGCACAGAGACAAACGTGTCTACTGCTATAGGAGTCACCGCCATTATATCTTTATAGAGTCACAGAGGTCTCTAGCACAGAAAAAGCTCTTCGGCCCTTGGCGCCTGTGTCTGGCTTGTCTGAAGACACCACTGGAGAAGCTTGCCACATCGGTCTGACTGGTACATCGCTAGGGTCACTGGTGCCTTGTTGACCAGGAGCAACAGGGAAAGAAAGGAACACATTAAATGTCAACATCACTTCAACAGCACAGCAGGGTTCTCAAAACTGCAGGTCATCACTGATGACACCTCGGAAGTCATCCAAGAACTGACAACCCTACGAGTTGAGATATTCCAGACTATCAGTCTGTGCTCACAGTGTGCTGCACATTATTGGCTTCAGCCAAAAGTGCTGGATGGCTAGTTTACCTGGGAGGGAGGAAGAGGGGGAAGGAGAACTGATTAAAGCTGATCCATGGAGTGACCGATGGGATTTTCAGTTAGAAGCTGCCTTTTGAGCTCCTATATAAGCAACCATATGACCATCCCTCTGGTTCACAAACCACACTAACACCTTGGCAGCCTTCCATCTTGTGAGATGGTTTGTGCATTGGTGACCAACCCTATGTTAAACATGACCTTCTGAAGATTTGTAAAATTTATGCTTTCATGAGATGTGGGCCTCGCTAGCTAGGCCATCACTTGTTGCTCATTCCTATTTCCCTTTACCTGAGTGACTAACTAGATCATTTTAAAGGGCAATTAATAGTCAACCACATTCCAGTGGATCTAGAGTCACATGTAAACCAGGTAAGGATGGCAGATATCCTCTCTAAAGGACATTAGTGAACCAGATGGGTTTTTAACGACAATTGTTGCTCTTTTTAATGAGTGGAATACTGTCCCACCAGCGTCACCAATAATGTTGCCAAATTAACTAGATATGGCAGTTATTAATTATAATATTGCTTTTCAGAGTCGCCAGGTATCAAATGATACCACCACAAGGCTTTACCAGACTTCGATCAAAGACCAAACAACCAGTTAGTCAGTTCAAGTTCAAAGGTGGTTTATTTGCACACAAGGATTACTTCGACAGGCAACACAAAACACTACAAGTTAAACTACACCTAACAACTACAATAACCTATACTTAACTTCAGGGCAACCGGCTCTTCGCAGATGAACAAGGCCTTTTTTCGGATCTTGCATGGTTGGGTAGAAGAAATGGCTTCGTTTCTGCTGGGCTCCACCGTCTGGTAGCGATCGTTGGTCTTGAACTTGTCTTCTGGTCTAAATGCTACACTTGGTTTTAAGCACAGGATGGGGCCAAGAGATACCGTGCACATGGCTGTGTCTCTTCTTATCCCTCTGGGATTTCGTGCTCTTTGGGGCGGTTCTTAGCTTTGGACCCAATAATTCGACAGGCTTCGATCACTGCCTTTGATTTTGGCCAATAAAGGGGCGGGTGCCTTCATGGCTGGGTGTGTCCTGAGCGGTCATTAACCTTGGCTGCTTTCTCAGCAAAGGGTGTGGCGCCGGTTAGTCTGCATCCATATCAGTTACCTGAGTACAGTCCTTTTGTTCTGGGGAAATGGGCCATTAGAATGCAAACAAGCAGGGGTTTCGATCGTGTCTAGCTATCTGGGTTGCAAATACACACACAAGCTCTGAGTGTGTCTGAGTCCTGGGTTGGCCATAATTCCCATGGTCCTTTGCAGGAGGCCACCTGAGATGGCTACACAATTGATGATCGTTTCATGATCACCACTACTGAGGGTAGCTTTATATTCCAGATTTATGTAATCAAATTTAAATTGCACCAGTTGCCATGGTGAGATTTAAACCCATGGCCCCAAAGCATTAGCCCTGGACCTCTGGGATGTCCAGTGACATTCCCCCTTCTCCACCAACTCCCCCCAAAAGTGGAGTTTAGGAGCTGCAATCTGCCACACTTGTTGCAAATTAAGGCAGTGAGTTGAGGAGATGCAGGATTCACGGGCTTCTGGCCCGCTTCTCCGAGAGCTGAGCTTTCTATTTCTCCTCGTCTGTTCTGATGCCCCTTAGAGTCAGTCAGCCTCCAGAGGACCCTGGCCATCGGCAGCTATCTTCCAGGTGTTGATATCTGCCACCTTTGTATTTTACTTGCAGGTGTCCTAATAGCCAAGGTATGGACACCCAACAGCTTGTGACCTCGTAACCAGTACTTTGTGTCATTGGGCACACGGCCATCATCCATCCGGCGAACATGACTGCGCCACAAAATCATCATTGTCTTATCACTGATCATATGGTCATGGAATTAGCGTACTCAAGGGCCTCTGAGTTGTTGACCTTGTCCCACCAAGAGATGCTGTGGATACATTTGATTCAGTGAAGGTGGAAACTGCTCATCCTTTCTCCTGCCTGGTGTATGTTGTCTAGGTTTCACTACTTTAGAGGAGTGCACTGGAGGCACTGGCCTGGTAGACTGGCACTTTGATGTTCTCTGTCAGGCTGCCATCCTTCCGCACTCTCTTACTCAGCTTGGACATTGCAGCTGCAGCCTTTGCAATACTGGGGCCAAAAGCCTCCCAGCCTTCATTATGATGCCTTCATGCTTACTTCAATCATTCATTTGCCTCTTCGCTTCATCAAAATTCTTAATAAACACCCTAAATAAGATAAAGTCTGCTTATAATTCCATTCAGTACATTGAAGGTTTGCTTTCCTGAGAACTTGCCCTTGCTGAAAGTATGGGGTTTGAGTTGTGTATTATTAGTGGAAACACAACCACTCACAATATGATGTAAGAGGCACTTGATGAAAAGTAGAAACTGAGAATGTTTCCGATTTCTTGTGAGCCATATCTATCTGCACATTTATCCAATAAATCAGTAACTATTCAGATATACCTATGTCTCACCAATCGTTCCTTAGCCAGTCAACATCGACAGACAACATGATGGCAGCTGTTAAGGACCCTGACAACCAAAAAATGTTTGCAAGGCTGACAGGAAAGATGACGCCAAAGACTATGGGCCCTGACAATACTAGTACTGAAAACTTTTGTTCCAGAACTTGCCATACCCCTCGCCAAGCTGTTCCAGTACAGCTACAATATTGGCATCTACATGGCGATGTGCAAAGTTTCTCAGGTACATCCTGTACACAAAAAAGGAGAAATCCAACCCAGCCAATTACCACTCCATCAGCCTACTCGCAATCGTCAGAAGCGATGGAAGGAATCACCAACTGTGCAATCAAGTGGCACTTACTCAGCTATAAGTTGCTCACTGATGTTCAGATTGAGTTCTGCCAGGGTCATTCAGCCCCTGATCTCGTTGCAGGCTTGGTTCAAACATGGACAAAGGAGCTGAATTCCAGAGTTGAAGTGACAGTGCCTGTCCTTCACGTCAAGGCAGCATTTGGACGAGTGTGGCATCAAGGAGCTTCAGCAAAATTGGAATCAGCTTGAATCAGGGTGGGTGGGGTGTGGGGTGGAATCCTCGGCTGGTTGGAGTCGTACCTGGCACAAAGGAAGATGGTTGTGCTTGTTCGAAGTCAGTTATCTCAGTTTCACGGGTTCCCTGCAGGAGTTGCTCAGTGTAGTGTAACATTCGCACCACATAAGTGCCAGGCAATGACCATCTACTACAAGAGAGGAGATAACCCTGACCCCTTGACATTCAATGGCATTACCATCGCTCAATTTCCTACTGACAACATACTGGGGGTTACCATTGACGAGAAACTGAACTTTACTAGTGATATAAATACTGTGACTACAAAAACAATCAGAGGCTAGGAATCCTGCAGCAATTAACTCACCTCCTGACTCCCCAAAGCCTGTCCACCATCTACAAGGCACAAGTCAGGAGTGCGATGAAATAGCGTCCACTCGCCTGGATGAGTTCAGTTCCAACAGCACTCAAGAACCTCAACACCATCCAGGACAAAGCAGCCCACTTGATTTGCACTTCTTCCACAAATATTCCTTCCCTCCACCTCCAGCGAACAGTGGCAGTCATGTGTACCATCTACTCGGCTGCACTGGAGCAACTTACCAAGGCTCCGTAGACAGCACCTTCCAAACCCAGGACGACTACCATCGAGAAGAACAAGGGCAGCAGATACATGGGAACACCACCAACTGGAGGTTCCCCTCCAAGTCACTCACCATCCTGACTTGGAAATATATTGCCATTCCTTTACTGTCTCTGGGACAAAATCCTGGAACCCACAGCATTGTGGGTGTACCTGGACCATCTAGACCGCAGTAGTTCAACAAGGCAGCGCACCACCACTTTCTCAACCATTACCTTCCGTTAGTGATGGGCAATAAATGCTGGAGTCGTGAGCGGCACAAACATTTTATAAATACATTTTTAAAATTGAAGATCTCAGTAAGATACATGAAGAACTCAAAAAGAAGCACCATAGAAATCGTGAAAGCAGGGAGCGTCTGAAAGTTCCTCAACCCAGTTCAACCCAGCAGGCACTGCACTACGTTACGTGGCTGTCCGTGAAGTGATCCCAATCCGACAATAAAGCCAGAGAACCTAGTGATGATCAAGCAATGATCAGCAACGCTTAGAAAAAGACAAAAATATTCAATTTAACTGCACACTGATCAGGCTACACTGAGCAAATTCCATTCTTTGAAAGCACAGGTTGCGATACACTCCGGACTCCAAGTCCGTGTTCGACGCCAATACACGTGGTAGCTGCGAGGAAGCAATCAAACTGCTTTGACAAATAATCATCCAGACATGAAATTTTCGCTCCTTTTCTCTCCACAGATGCTTTCAGACCTGTCCTGTATTTTCAGGATCAAACTATGGGTAGGTTATGGGCAATGCTCCTGTGGAAAGGAAAATAGATACGGGAAAAATTATATGTTCTTTGCAATCAAGAATTCTCTCTTCTAAGTCCAAATGCCTGTGTAGACCTCAGCCTCATCAAGACAATGGAGGACATCAATCAACACACATCCAAGGAAACAGAAACCCTGAACCTATCCAGCTGCACTGAAGATCTGGATTGGGTGTCAAGAAGATTGATAATCTAAGGAAGATATCCAGGATGGGGTGAGTGAATTCTTTCTCACCAAAGGCGTGGTGAACCAATTAGACCAGAGAGTACTTGAGTACATCAATAATGCTTCATCACTTTGATGTACTGCTGAGAAGATGGAAGATGACACACAACTAATGTCATACAACATTACTATACCACATTTATCCAATGCCTAGAAAGTGGGTCCAAAACTATCCATCCATCAAAAGTGGCAGCCATGACTTTAGCAGACAAACAAATCCAGGACTAGAGACAGAAAGAACCATCTGGTGTCTGCCTCCTCCATGTTGGAAGACATGAACGTTAATGCTACAACAAGCCTGCAGGTTTTTGAAGGAAAGCAAAATATTGATCAGTTGGCGGCCTCATAGCTTGAATGATATTCTACCAAAATAATTATTTCCAGAGAGAGCAAGGTTATCAAAGAGTTCATGGGCGAGAGGCTATGAGGAGTCATTGCTACAGAAGTAAACAAAGACAGGCGACACCGTCCAAAGGAACCAGGGTGCACGCAACAGACAAGGATATAAAATGTCTGAGATGCACAGAGTGTGACTAAACTGAGGGATAATGGTTCTCTCTTAGGCATCGGGTCATGTATATCTGTATGTAGTTACATTGATCCAATCAACCAATTATTGTTCAGACATTGAGTTAAATGCAGGTTAGTTGGATTGGCCAAGCTAAAATTGCCTCTTAGTGTCCAAAGGTTAAGTGGGGTTATGGGGATAGGGCGGAAGAGTGGGCATGGGTAGAGTGCTCTTTCAGAGGGTTGGTGCAGACTCAATGGGTCGAATGACCTCCTTCTGCACTGTAGGGATCCTATGATTCTAAGATAACTCTGTCTCAGGAATCATTCCTCAGCTAGTCACAACCAACAGACTACTCTCCTGTTCCTCCTAACTGCTCTGTGAGAGAAGCAAATGTTCTGTCATGCTACCCCTCTTCCTTTTAGAGCTCGTAACTTGTCTGTTGTAATTGGCTCATCTTTCTGGATTATAATCTGACACTGTCACTACTCCCGAGGGCCTTGGCAAATGGCCCTATTTTGCTGTATTTGCCAATTCCCTACCTTTTCTATAATCAAAGCAAACAAAGAATAAAGAACAAAGAAAAGTGCAGCACAGGAACAGGCCCTTCGGCCCTCCAAGCCTGCATCGACCATGCTGTCCTTCTAAACTAAAATCTTCCTCACTTCCGGGATTCATATCCCTCTATTCCCATCCTATTCATGTATTTGTCAAGATGCCCCTTAAACATCACTACCCTCTGTGTAAATAATTGCCTCGTACATCTCCTCTAAACCATGCCCCTCGCACCTTAAACCTATGCCCCCTAGTAATTGACCATTCTACCCTGGGAAAAAGTCTCTGGCTATCCACTCTGTCTATGCCCCTCATAATTTTGTAAACCTCTATCAGGTCACCCCTCAACCTCCATCGTTCCAGTGAGAACAAACCAAGTTTATTCAACCACTCATCATAGCTAATGCCCTCCATACCAGGCAACATCCTGGTAAATCTCTACTGCACCCTCTCTAAAGCCTCCACATCCTTCTGGTAGCATGGTGACCAAAATTGAGCACTATGCTCCAAGTGTGGCCTAACTAAGGTTCTACAGAAAGAAGAGGGAACGTGTGTTAATATAGAGTAAGTCAATGGTTGTGCATTGAGAAGCAAGGCCAAGGTTCCTTGTAGCACATGAGCAGATGTGGGAGCTTGTTGGTCACTGAGTACAAAGTACTCATAAGACATTATTTGAAGGGAATCTTTACCTCATCAAGCTGGCATGAAGCCACCAACTTACTCTTCCTGCTCCTCCGCAACAACCATTTGGAGATCTTGTTCCCTGTGTCAGTCAAGGGGCTGCAGGTTAGACAGTCTTCCCCCAGTGTGTATTGCCTCACAAATACTGCAGGGAGCCTTTGCCTCCAATAAGAGAACAAACAGAATATTTTGACCCCAGAATGTAAGACTCGATGCTGTCTTGCAACCAATCCACACTTCACCTGGAGTGAAGGTGGGAAGTGGGAATATGAAAATAGTTGAGGAACCATGGAATGCTTGTGAAAACATGAAACACATCTGTGAGTTGAATGAATTGGCCTTCACCCACCAGCAAGTTTACTCTGCAGTTGTACTGACAAGGCGGTCCGGCTGTGGAAGATGCGACAGCTGGGGCGGGTGCATTGCAGGAATTAAAACCAAAAGTGTTGGAAAACTCAGTTGTGAAGAAGAGCCATATTGGACTCAAAGCGTTGACTCGGTTTCTCTCTCAACAGATGCTGTCAGACCTGCTGAGATCTTCCAGCACATTCTGCTTTTTTTTTTCAGATCTCCAGCATCTACAGTATTTTGCATTTATTTGAGGATATTTTGCAGATTATAGTCGCGATAATCTTTCTCCATCGTGGCGTGACCTTTCGTGGGAGATTCAGCAAGTCAGCCAAAGGTCCATTGACTTTCGGCAGGACCGGATGGTCCTGGTGGCGAGCAAGGCCGGAAAAGCCTGCCCTAAATTTCTATTGTAATTGTCTCACTGGGACAGCACGGTGGTTCAGTGGTTAGCACTGCTGCCTCACAGCGCTGAGAACCCGAGTTCGATCCCAGCCCCGGATCACTGTCCATGTGGAGTTTGCACATTAGAACATAGAACATACAATGCAGAAGGAGGCTATTCGGCACAATGAATCTGCACCGACCCACTTTAAGCCCTCACTTCCACACTATCCCCGTAACCCAATAACCTCTCTTTAACCTCCTTTCGGACACTAAGGGCAATTTAGCATGTCCAATCCACCTAACCTACACGTCTTTGGACTGTGGGAGGAAACCGGAGCACCCGGAGGAAACCCACGCAGACACGGGGAGAACGTGCTGACTCCGCACAGACAGTGACCCAGCGGGCAATCAAACCTGGGACACTGGTGCTGTGAAGCCACAGTGCTAACCACTGTATTACAGTGCTGCCCCGTGTCTTCATGGGTTTCACCCCCACAACCCAAAAGATGTGTCGGATAGGTGAATTTGCCACGCTAAGTTGCCCCTTAATTGGGAAAAAAATAATTGGGTACTCAAAATTTTTTTTTTTAAATTGCTTCACTGCTGGTGCAAGCAAGGTACGTAAATGTCATTTATTTTAACTGGAGACCACTAGTTGAATGGCACACGTCACAACCCTGAGCATTTGCTTCTGTGACCAACATTGATTCTATTTACCACTTCCTGCCCGCTACGCATGCATTCTATTGGTAATATGCTCCTCAGTTTTCATTTATGCTACTTCCCTCAGCTCCAGCTCCTCTAGCAGAATCTTTTGATTCACTTTCTGCTTCTCTAACCATCTCCGATGAGCATAGATTAGTCACCGCCTAAACAGGTTGCTTTCCATGTTAGTTGCTGAAACGCTTTAGCAGCTCCCAAACCTTGGGGGGCAAATAGGGGGCCAGCATGGGGCTGGAGCAGTTCACGCTGCTCCAGCCTCCTTTCCCGGCGCCAAATGGGTGTCACACCAACCTGCGCATGCGCGGGGGACTTCTTTAGCGCGCCGGCCCCGAGCAACATGGCGTCGGTGTTCAGGGGCCGGCCGCGCCGGAATGTAGGCCCAGGGGGGACAGGCCAGCCTGCCGATCGGTGGGCCCCGATCGCGGGCCTGGCCCCATTGCAGGCCCCACCCGGTGAAGGAGCCCCCCCTCCCCACCCACACAGGCCACCCCCCGACCGTTCGCACAGAGTTCCCGCCGGTAGCGACCAGGGGTGAACGGCACCGGTGGGACTCTGTCGAAGCCGCGCGGCTGCTCGGCCCATCCGGGCTGCAGAATCGGCTTCCCTGCTGATTCCAGCGGCCCACGGCCATGCCGCGGCAATCGCGCCGGCGCAAATGGCGGTGATTCTCCGCACCTCGGAGAATCGCGCGCCGGCGTCGGGGCATCGTGGCGGCGTTGCGGCGATTCTCCGGCCCGGCGCGGGGCTCAGAGAATCGCCCCCTGGATTTCTTGCCCCCTCAAATTAT
Source organism: Scyliorhinus canicula (assembly GCF_902713615.1). NCBI lineage: Eukaryota > Metazoa > Chordata > Chondrichthyes > Carcharhiniformes > Scyliorhinidae > Scyliorhinus > Scyliorhinus canicula. Next base: position 141,535,091 of record NC_052158.1, on the reverse strand, counting down.
GGTGATCCCCAAGCATGTAAAATAAATGTACTGAAAATGTAGTCAAATTATACGATTGATCCAAAAACATGGAACCTTGCTGGGTTGGACTTTCTCGCTTCCATGGGAGCAAGAACCATTTTTCGGTAAACCAGCCAGAGAATCGAAGGTCAAATGTCAGCTTCAGCGTGGTGCTGAGTGAATTAATCAGTGCAGCGGAAGGGACATTGGTTCAGGAATTGGCCACTGTTCATCATCCTACTCCTGGACTGCAATATACCTGTTAGCCATGCCCCTGTCTGCAATGTCTTGTGTGATGGAATAGCCAGGCAACATCACCCAGAAAGAATGGTTAACCTTAGTAAAATACCACAGCCTCAAAACTGTGTCAATAAAGAGGCATTGATTTCAGGAGAGGAGGAGGAGGAGCTGAAGGAACAAAAATTGGCATTGATGAAAGGATTTGTGGTGAAAAGTAAATAAAAGAAGTGAAGAATGTATAGTCAACAGTGATTTGCGTCTCCTTCCAGGTACTGTTCGGTGTGATATGTGGGGCAATATCAGCACAGAGCTCCTGGAGGCAGAGATTCACACCTCATTCCTGGTACAGCTGGCCAACTAATATTAAGTCTCACACCTCAGTCTCAGTAATGCAAAGTTCTTTGCAAGCCTCCCTATTTTTTTCTCGAAGGCACAACCAAAATTTGCATAAAACTGTAGGCCGAATGCTATTCTCTTATAAATCAGACAAATAGAACCTTTAGTATTCAGAGTCCCGCAGTTCAGGGCTCCTTTCTGATTGCAACAGAAAATGCACAACATGAGACAATTCCACTGTCCCACAAAAACAATTTGCAGCAAATTTGTAAATCACCCCACACAACCTTGTGTCATTGTGTGATGTACTCTGAGGCACTCAATATAGAATCCAAGCGTGCTTGCAGCAAAGGTGAAGCCAGATGGTTACAGAGCTGTAACGAGATCAAGGTGTTGTTGTGGATTTGTTTGTTTAAGCCTCAAGCAGTTTAGAAAGTTGTACAGAACATTGCGGACTATATTTGGGCTGAATTAGAATCAGTGTGATCCCTACTGTGCAGCAAAATTCAGTGTGGTAACAAGTGACAAAAGAAATTCACTTAATCCACAAAATAGATTCTGGCAAGTATATCAAACATACCACCACAAAATGAGTTCAACTCATCCATGAGGTGCAAAACAGAATTGCCTGCAATTTGACACTGATTGATATCTTATTGACAATTTAACAAAGGGAATCCTTGGCTTAAAAAGGTCTTAATAAATGCCAATGTATGGGCAGCACAATGGTGCAGTGGTTAGCATTGCTGCCTCACGGCGCCGAGGTCCCAGGTTCGCTCCCGGCTCTGGGTCGTTGTCCGTGTGGAGTTTGCACATTCTCCCCATGTTTACCTGGGTTTCACCCCCACAACCCAAAGATATGCAGGCTAGGAGGATTAGCCATGTTAAATTGCCCCTTAATTGGAAAAAAATTATTGGGTACTCTAAAATTTATTAAAAAAAAAGAAATGACCAATGTAATTAATATGCCATCAATAAACACACGACAAGTGATGAACGTAACTGAGGCTTTAATACAATAAACAGCAAGCCTCCTGGCCTCTGGTCCCGATCTGGGTTGGAGGCGGAGACTATCCAGCTTTATACATGAGCCCGAGGGGAGGAGCCACAGGCGGAGCCAGCCAGGTCAAGTCCAGGCATGTAACAACACAACACAATGCAATACAGTGGTTTACCACATTCACCCCCTGTTAAAACAAAGAGTCCGGCGGGGGTGAAGTGGTCTTAAAGGTCAAGTCTGTCGGGCTCCTTGACCTTCCGCCATGATCGCCTCAGTACCGGCTGTGGCACCGGTGTCGAAACCTGCGGGACTGGGAGCGTGTTGTCCTCTTCTTCACCCAGTTGTTGAGTCGGTGAAGGGGGGGAGGGGGGCGGTGTATGGGCGGAGGTGGTGGTGATGGTCGTCGGTGGGCCTGTGGGTGCTGGTTTGTGAGAAAGCTGGGCAGGGGTGGGGGAAGACAGTGTAGGGTCGGGGGTGGTGGTCGCTGGGGAACCTGCAGGTGCCAAATCCGGAAGGGCGGCTGTGTCCTGTCACTCGTCCCGATGTGCCACGTAGGCATATTGTGGATTTGCATGGAGGAGCAGAACCTTCTCGATGAAGGGGTTGGATTTATGGCTCCTCACATGCTTCTGGAGGAGGACGGGCCCTGGGACTGCCAGCCAGGATTGGAGTGAGACCACGGAGGTGGATTTCCTGGGGAAAGCAAACATACGCTCATGAGGAGTCTCGTTGGTGGCTGTACACAGGAGCGACCGGATGGAGTCGAGCGCATCGGAGAGGACCTCCTGCCAGCGGGAGACTGGGAGTCGCTTAGACCGTAGGGCCAGGAGGACGGCCTTCCAGACTATCGCGTTCTCCCTCTCCACCTGTCCGTTTCCCCGGGGGTTGTAGCTGGTCGTCCTGCTCGAGGCGATGCACTTGCTCAGCAGGAACTGATGCAACTTGTCGCTCATGAAGGAGGATCCCTGATCACTAGCGATGTAGGTGGGGAACCCGAACAGGCCTTGATGATGCTGGCAGAGGTCATGTCAGGGCACGGGATGGCGAAGGTGAATCTTGAGTACTCGTCAACATTGAGGAAGTACACGTTATGGTCACTGGAGGGGAGGGGCTCTTTGAAATCGATGTTGAGGCGCTCAAAGGGGCGAAAGACCTTTACTAGGTGTGCTCTGTCTGGCCGATAGAAGTGCGGCTTGCACTCTGCGCAGACCTGGCAGTCCCTGGTCACGGTCCTGACCTCCTCGATGGAGTAAGGCAGGTTGCGAGCCTTGATGAAGTGAAAAAAATGGGTGACCCCCGGGTGACAGAGGTCATTGTGTAGGGCCAGGAGTCGGTCTACTTGTGCGCTGGCACATGTACCATAGGATAGGGTATCTGGGAGCTCATTGATCTTCCCAGGTCGATACAAGATATCTTAGTTGCAGGTAGAGAGCTCGATCCTCCACCTCAGAAGCTTGTCATTTTTGATCTTGCTCCGCTCTGTGTTATTGAACATGGAGGCAACTGACTGTTGGTCAGTGAGGAGAGTGAATCGCCTGCCTGCACAGCTCCTACGGTGGCTTGGGGTTCCTTTTCGATGGAGGAGTGTCGAATTTCGGAGGCATGGAGTGTATGGGACAAGAAAGCCACGGCCCTGCCCGCCTGGTTGAGGGTAGCGGCTGGAGCAAAGTCCAACGCATAGCTTTCCACCTGGAATGGGATGGTTTTGTCCACAGCGACTTGGGCAATATCTGCTTTGATGAGATTGAAGGCCAGTCGGGCCTCAGCCGTCAGGGGAAAAATGGTGGATTTGATAAGAAGATGGGCCTTGTCCGCATAATCGGAGACCCATTGGGGTAGTACGAAAATAACCCCATGCATCTCTTCAGGACCTTGGGGCAGTGGGGGAGGGGTGTTCCAGGACGGGCCGCATGCGGTCGGGGTCGGACCCTTGGACTCCGTGGTCCACGACGTAGCTGAGGATGGCTCGGCAGGTTGTGAGGAAAGCACATTTTTCTTTATTACAGGTGAGGTTCAGGAGTTCCGCGGTGTGGAGGAAGTGCCAAAGAGCTTCGTCATGGTCCTGCTGATCATGGCCGCAGATGGTGACATTGTCTAAGTACAGGAGCATGGCCCGCAGCCCGTACTGGTCAACCATTCAGTCCATTTCTCTTTGGAAGACCGAGACCCCATTGGTGACGCTGAAGGGGACCCTGAAGAAATGTATTAAATTGATATGACATCAATAAACACACGACGAGCGATGAACGTTACTGAGGCTTTAATACACTAAACAGCAAGCCTCCTGGCCTCTGGTCCAGAACTGGGTTGGAGGCAGAGACTAGCCACCTTTATACATGAGCCCGAGGGGAGAAGCCACAGGCAGAGCCAGCAGGGCCAAGCCCGGGCATATAACAACACAAGATAATGCAATACAGTGGTTTACCACAGTAATGGTTTACTCGGGGGCACCTTTCTGATGTTGGTGTGGATGCACCTAGTTGGGACAGAATAGAGAGATTCTAGTCATACTATTCCTGACTGGGACTGCTGAATGGACAGTGCAGCCTTACTCCACATCCAACATGTTGCTTTCCTGAACTACAAAGCTGGATGTTGTTATGGAAAGGTTGAAAGTGTTCCATTTCCCAGTTTCCCTCAACTCAAAAAAAAATAGTCAGGAGATTCAGAGAACATGAAATGAATGGCATTGGACCACAGGACCCAGACCGACATGTCATGGAACTTTTTTTCAGCGAACCACTTTTCACAAGTCTGGTATGCCAGTAATCAGTGTTGGCTTGATTGGGTCAGTTGTATCCTTACCTGGAGATGGAAGGTTATGGATTCAGGCTGAACACTCGGAAATCAGTTCAGGATTTTTCTGCTGTGATTTTAGACTTTGAGCATTTACAGTTTTGAATTCATTCCTTTTATCTCCAAGAAGCAACAATTGCCTTATTTTAAAAGTTCAACGTGTTTTTAATAAAATTATTGCTCGTGATAAACTGATCCCGCAATGTGCAAGAGAATTGCCAGGTTTCTGTAAATCATTTACTTCAATATATTTTTCTTTGTTGCCCCCTAACCACCGAATATAGATTTAATCTGCACTAAATAAAGGTCAGGAACTCCTAAGTGTTTCGCGCTAAGCTTGACATCAAAGTGCAAATCCAGTTATCACTGTGACTGAATGGGAAGACAATGAAAGCTCCATTTGTAAATGGGTTCTACCGCCTAGTGTGTATAAAACACTCTGAGAATGGATCATAATGCTCAGGTTTTATCAGGACCTCAGATCAATGCAGCAAATGACCTTTACATTATATTCACAGCTTTGCCAGTGATGTCATGCAATCTATCCAGTCGCCCACCGAAAGAATACAGAGAAAGAAAGCAGTTCTATCCGGCACTGTACTCCTACTGTGCATCAAAAGGCACAGCATTAAAGCGTCATCTACAAATAGATCTACCTGAAATAAAAGGCTGATAATTGATTTAGAAGGATTAGGGCTGCTGTTTTGTCACAAAATAAAATTAAGAGCCCTGCTTTATGCGAACAAGAGCCTGAGAGTAGAACTGGGGGGACATCGTTTATCATTCAAAACATCCACCAGACCCGTTCGCTTAGCAAAGATTAACAGAGGAATATTTATCAACCGTTGGGAAGAAGATCCTTAATTTTAGAATGTTGCAGAAAATACATATCCACCCGGCAGCAACGCAACTCAAACTGCCAAAGAAAGGCAAACTGCAAATGTTAGTAACCTAAAATATTGCGATAAACACACAGCTGGTCAGACAGCACCTGGAGGCAGAAGCCAGTTAATGCTTCAACTTTGATCCTTTCCCCAAACTATTTCCCCAAAAATATTTTAATTTTGAAATGTTAACTTTCCAATAATTATTATATTTACTATTAATTCTGAAGCCCATGTGCCCAGATGGCCTCATGCTTTTGTTCCGTTTGCCATCATAGAGTCATTTTGGCACTGCCGGCTGACCATTGTAAATTAGAAAGGCATTGGGAGGGATTCTCCCGTACCCGACGAGGCGGGGGGTCCCGGCGGGAAGGAGTGGCGTGATCCACTCCGACGTCAGCCCGCCCCAAAGGTGCGGAATCCTCCACACCTTCAGGGGCTAGGCCAGTGGCTGAGTGGTTTGAGCCCCGCTGGCTGGCGTGGAAGGCCCTTGGCACCGCGCCTGCCGGCACCGAAGGGACTCCACCGACCGGAGCAGGTCCGCGCATGCGCGGGTGCATCAGCGGCTGCTGACGTCTTCCCCGCGCATGTGCCGGGGGGGGGTTCATCTATGCGTCGGCCATCACGGAGGTTGACATGGCCGGCGCGTAGGAAATGAGTGCCCCCACGGCATAGACCTGCCCGCGGATCAGTAGGCCCCGATCATGGGCCAGGACCCCGGAGCCCGCCCGCGCCGCCAGGTCCCGCCAGTAAGGGACCTAGTTTAATTTACGTCGGCGGGACTGGCAAAGAACGGGCAGGACTTCAGCCCATCGCCGGTTGGAGAATTGCCGAGGGGGGCTGCTGTGAGTTGCCGCCGACCGGCGCGGCGCGATTTCCGCCTCTGCCGAATCTCCGCTGCCGAAGAATTCGGGGGCCGGCGGGGGCGGGATTCACGCCGCCCCCAGCGATTCTCCGATCCGGCGGGAGGTCAGCGAATCCCGCCCATTATGTATGCCTTTAAATGCCTTTTCACATAGCACGCAGTTAACTCAACAAAAGTATATTTTCATAGAATTTACTGCACAGAAGGAGGCCATGCGGCCCATCAAATCAGCTTTAAAATTTGCTTGCAGCTTTAAAATCCATTATTTTTACTGGTTTAGCCTTTGTTTCAAAACATAAAAAACTCAGTGGTGGCAAAGATTGCTCCCAAAAAGTTGTGGAAGATCAGTTATTATGTCGAACTGCCATAGTGTGAGAAAATCAGCACTGTGCATTGAAAGAGTGCTGTCAAACTAGATGACAGCTCCTAATAATTGAACCATTAAGACGATTTGCATCCTACTACAGGGCCAAGCACAATATTCTCTGGGCCAGGAATCATGTGGGCAAGAAATGGTGCTGGTCCTGACAAGCGTGTCTTTGATGCGGTGGACCTCACGGTGGGCCAAGGGGGTAGATCTTTAAAGGAGTTGCTCCAAAGTACTTTGGAGAGCCACCCTCCTGCCACAATGCGAAACCCACCCACCCCACCCCCAGCAGACACCCCAAGTCCCCCTAAATAAAGAGAACCCCCACAGAGACTCCTTAAATACAGCGACCCCCAGAGACCCCATCAATCGAAATGCCCCCCAAAGAGACCCAAAATAAAGAGGCATCCCAGAGACCCCTGAAATAATGAGACCCCTTCAGAGACCAATCAAAAGAGAGGACCCTGTCAGGAGGCCTCCCAGAGCTGGTTTAGCACAGTGGGCTAAAAAGCTGGCTTGTAATGCAGAACAAGGCCAGCAACGCGGGTTCAATTCCCGTACTGGACTCCCCGAACAGGCGCCGGAATGTGGCGACTAGAGACTTTTCACAGTAACTTCACTGAAGCCTACTTGTGACAATAGGTGATTATTTATTATCATTAGAGGGCAGCACGGTGGTGCAGTGAGAAGCACGGCTGCCTCACAGCGCCGAGGTCCCAGGTTTGATCCCGGCTCTGGGTCATTGTCTGCGTGGCGTTTGCACATTCTCCCCGTGTTTGCGTGGGTTTCGCCCCACAACCCAAAAGATGTGCAGGCGAGGTGGATTGACCACGCGAAAAATTCCCTTAATTGGAAAAAATGAATAGGGTAGTCTAAATTTATTTCAAAAAAGAAAGCCTCCCAGAAGAGAGACACCTGTCTGGAAGCCAACAGAAGGCGGCCCTGTTTGAAAGCTAGAGAGCAGAGCGGACGGAGGGCAGTGAAAAGAAAATCACTGCTTTAACACTCACCTGGGGCAAGTCACCTGCTGGTTCAGGCAGAGGAAGCAGCACCTGTCAATTCCTGGAAAGAGAAAATCAGTCACTATGTTTAAACCCCTCAGATTGTTGATCTGCAAGCCATTCATTCATTGTTTTCTGAATGATGGCAGTTTAGGGAAAAGGGAAGTGCAACGTGACCTGGGTACCATGGCGGAACAGTCGCTGAAGGTTGGCATGCAGGTACAGCAGGCGGTGAGGAAAGCTAATGGCATGCCGGCCTTCATAGCCAGAGGATTGGAGTACAGGACAATGGATGTCTTGCTGCAGTTAAGGTCCTTGGTGAGGCCACAACTTTAGTCTAGGGGGCGATCTGGTGGGCGGGGTGGGCAGATCTTGCATTGTGGGGAGGGGGGTGTCCCTCTGACGTACTTTGGAGGCCTCCCTTAAAGGTATCTGGGGTCTTGGGGTGGGGGAGGAGGGTTCCCTCTGTGCTGCAATTTTCTGCAGCCTTTCTCCATTTAAATAATATTCAGCTCCTTTAGTCTTCCCACCAAAGTGCATAACTTCCCATTTTCCTGCAGTTTACTCCATCTGCCAAGTTTTTGCCCACTTCCCTAACCTGTCTACATCCGCCGAAGACTCTTTGTGCCATCCTTATCGCATGACCTGCCTATCTATCTTTATGCCATCTGCAAATTTAGGAACCGTGCATTCACTTCCAAGTCATTAATATATATTTTGAACAATTGAGTAATTGTGGCCCCAGGATGGATCCCTGTGGCACTCCACTAGTTCCAGATTGCCATCCTGAAAATGCTCCTTTTATCCCAAATCTCTGCCTTCTGTCAGTTAGCCAATTTTCTGTCCATGCTAATATGCTGCCCCTAACACCGTGGACTCTTATTTTATTGAATAGTCTTTTGTGTGGTACATTATAGAATGCTTTTTGGCAATCCAAGTATATTACATCTACTGGTTCTCCTTCACCTACCCTGATCATTACCAAATCAAAGAATTCCAATAAATTTGTCAGTGATGACTTTCCTTTCATGAAGCATGCTGTCTCTTCTTGATCATATGATGTATTTCTAAATGCTCTGCTATTACATCCTTTGTAATGGACTGTAACATTTTCCCAATGCCTGTAGATACTTGCGATTTGTCTCTCTCCTTTGTGTAAAAAAAGATGTTACATTGGCAGTTTTCCAATCTTCTGGGACTTTCCAAAACTTTAAGGAATCTTGGAAGATTACTACCAGTGCATCCCCTATCTCTGTAGCTATTTTCTTTAATATCCTGGGATGTAGCCCATTAGGTCCTGGGGTCTTCTTGACTTTTATACCCACTAGTTTCATAGAACATAGAACATACAATGCAGAAGGAGGCCATTCGGCCCATTGAGTCTGCACCGACCCACTTAAGCACTCACTTCCACCCTATCCCCGTAACCCAATAACCCCTCCTAACCTTTGTGGACACTGAGGGCAATTTAGCGTGTCCAATCCACCAAACCTGCACGTCTTTGGACTGTGCGAGGAAACCGGAGCACCCGGAGGAAACCCACGCAGACACGGGGAGAACATACAGACTCCACACAGACAGTGACCCAGCGGGGAATCAAACCAGGGACCCTGGCGCTGTGAAGCTACAGTGCTATCTACTTGTGTACTGTGCTGCTTTCCCGAGTACTTTTTCCCGAGTGATTGTCGTTGTTTTTATTTTCTCCACCCCCCCACCTTCTGCCTTTTGATTATTTGTTTTTGGAATGTTATTATTGTGACACAAAGTATTTGTTATCTTCACCGCCATTTCCTACATCTCCATTATTGTTTCCCTAGTCTCATTCTCTAAGGGGCCTTTGTTCACTTTGGCCTCTCTCTTCCTTTTTATATAGTTAAAGAAGTCCTTGCTGACCGTCTTTATATACTTGCTAGTTTAATCTCATAGTTTATCTTCTCCTTCTTTATTGTTTTTTTTGGTCATCTTTTGTGAGTTTTTAAAACTTAATCTGGCTAACCACTAATCTTTGCCACATTATGGCCAGATTTCTTTGGCCATTGCGATTAACTTGATTCTGATTTCTCTGGAATGTATTTCTCCCCAGTCGAGCTGGGGTCTCTTTCATTCTCATTTTGAAATCAGAGCTGGGAGCTGCTTCTCTGGATTTTCTCTCTCTGAGATGTTTAAAACTTCTGAAAATCCCATATGGCGACTCTGTTCTTTCCTTGGTAAGGCTGGAGATCATTCTGGTGAAACTGGAAACCAATTAAGATTAGAAGTTAGGCTAGAGCTGGGCTGAGGTGAAACAAAGAGCCTTAAGAAAGAAACAGACATGAGGCTGTTCTGTTGAATGAAAGTCCAGGTTAATAAAGGTTAAAGTAATTCTTCAGAGGAAACCCAACTATCTGGGAGTACTGAACAAATGTTGTTGCCAGAAGATCATCACCAACAGCACACTGATGGTTTTGATCATTCAGTCCTGGGAGACAGCCTGCTGCAAAAGACTTCAACATCGGAAGGAAAAATTCTCATATTTTTTGTTATCTTAACCCATATTATTTTAACCCCTCCTGATCTGCCTGTGTTTGTCTGTTTTGTGTGTGTGTGTTTGTGGGTCAAGGGTGGAATGGTTAAAAGGGGGGGTAATAAGTTAGCTGACCATTATTCTGTTGTAATTACTGCGTATTTCAACTATATTTCTGTTATAAATAAACAATTATTGTGTTCAACTTACAAACCTGGTGACTATAAATTATTGGGCAGTCAAGGGCCAAGGACGTCGGGAATTGTACATGAATTATAGGTTAATTCACTTGTGTTGGGACGCCAAGGCCTGTGGGCTGGAATCGACCGTGCACCAGCCCAGAGTGTCGTAACACAATCTTTGTGCTAAACCCTTGTACATAAAAACCTCAGCCTCTGTTTTAAGAGCGTTAGTTGTGTAATATTGCGGTCATGGTAAAAATAAATGCGTTTTTATCGATTACATTCAGTGAGCTGTTGCTCCTCATTTACCATTCAAGGAGAGGTAAATAATTTGAAGGTGGTTTTGGCTTCATTCCCTGGTTGTTTGTTTTATTTCAAGATCAGACCAAGAGTTTCGAAGATTTACGTGTAATCAGCAGTCCGGGCAGCACGGTAGCATTGTGGATAGCACAATGGCTTCACAGCTCCATGGCCCCAGGTTCGATTCCGGCTTGGGTCACTGTCTTTGCAGAGTCTGCACATCCTCCCCCTGTGTGCATGGGTTTCCTCCGGGTGCTCCGGTTTCCTCCCACAGTCCAAAGATGTGCAGGTTAGGTGGATTGGCCATGGTAAATTGCCCTTAGTGTCCAAAATTGCCCTTAGTGTTGGGTGGGGTTACTGGGTTATGGGGATAGGGTGCAGGTGTTGACCTTGGGTAGGGTGCTCTTTCCAAGAGCCGGTGGAGTCTCGATGGGCCGAATGGCCTCCTTCTGCACTGTAAATTCTATGATAAGTTACACATTTTAAAAAGCGTGCTTTTTATCCCTTGGGTTTCTGCTCAGACCTCTTCGCAAATCACCAAACATAAAATCTGCCATGAACCAGAGGGTTTTGGAAGATAGTTTTTTCAACAAAAAAAAAATCCATTAAAATATTCACTGGTATATTTAAAAGTGGAATGGCAGCCGACTATTTCCTTAATATCGCTGAAACGGTTTATCAGGAAAAATAAGCATTTTTATCAAAATGTTTAGCCCACACCCATGGGTGCGCTGATATTGAACAAAGGAAAAGTTAGATTTAGAAACTATACACAACCATTCGCTAATTATATGTGCAGCCGTCAGCTTCTTATTAAACTTTTTTGAAAATGTCAATTAAAATCTTTTATGCGTTTGTGCTTTAAAAAAGAAGCTTAATTTTCAGAGCTTCTTCAATGGCTCGCTGAAGAGCGGAATTAACAGCGACGCACAATGGTCATTCATTTGATGGAGTGCCTGGCCAGATCGGGACATGCCACTGGCGCAATGTTTCCGGAACAAACAGAAAGGATGATGGAAAATCTGCGCTCAACATTGTGTGACCCTTTGCGTGAGTTAGGCCAATCTGTATGAAACGCTACTGTAAAACCTAACTTAATTTTCAGCCCCTGATATTTTAGCACAAACCTTCCCCGTAAACAGTGTAACCCAACATTGAACAGCATTGTTGATTTATTTGTACAGGCTCATTAATAACAGGTAGTTTTCCTTAATGGTTCCTAATGATGAAAGGTATGTTGTTAACATCTACTTCGCAAAACAATATGAATACTGTTGCAAAAGCCACAATAGTGACTTTGGAGACAGTGACTACCTGCAGGACTTTTGATGGGAAACTTATTTTGATGTTTATAGATAATCATTGCTTATAACTAAACTTGCAGCGACAATGCCACATTTATGAATCTTTTACCGAGAACATTATCAATAATCGAGAATATGCATTGCACATTTGACTAGGTTGGCACAACAACAACGTCTGATAAAATAGGTTTAAATCCAAAACCTATTAAGTTGATAACAAAAATTTAAATTACATCACCTGATTCTGTGTTTAACACAGCAAACAAAGCAGAAGTTACTCAGCTTCAAACCTCGGTTTTTGCTGAGTTTGCTGATCTTAATGAAGCACAATGGCTAGGAGCAGGAGTCAGCCTTTCGGCCTTTGGAGCTAGCTCTACCTTTCAATGAGCTAATCTGATGGTCGTCTCAACGCCACTTTCCTGTCTCTCTTCCAAAACCCTTGTGTATCAAAAATTAATCTAACTCAACCTTGAATAAGCTCAGTGATGCAACAAAATTCTCCTCAACTCAGCCTTAAATGGGAGTCCCCAATTTTCAAACTGCGTCCCCTAGCTCTGGACTCCCTTACGAAGGGAAATATTATTTCAGCATCCACCCTATCAAGTCTTCTCAGGATCTTAGAAGTTTCAGTATGGTCACCTGTCATTCTTCTAAACTCTAATGGGTTTAGGCCCAACTTGATAAGCCTTTCCTCATAAGACAACCCCTTCATCCCAGATATCAGCTCTCTACATCTGGGGCAGCAGGGTAGCATGGTGATTAGCATAAATGCTTCACAGCTCCAGGGTCCCAGGTTCGATTCCCGGCTGGGTCACTGTCTGTGCGGAGTCTGCACGTCCTCCCCCTGTGTGCGTGGGTTTCCTCCGGGTGCTCCGGTTTCCTCCCACAGTCCAAAGATGTGCGGGTTAGGTGGATTGGCCATGCTAAATTGCCCATAGTGTCCTAATAAAAGTAAGGTTAAGGGGGGGTTGTTGGGTTACGGGTATAGGGTGGATATGTGGGTTTGAGTAGGGTGATCATGGCTCGGCACAACATTGAGGGCCGAAGGGCCTGTTCTGTGCTGTACTGTTCTATACTGACATTTCCTCACCTTTATACTTGAGTCCCCTTGCAATAAAGCCATTCTGTTTGCCTTCCTAATTACCTACAATATCTACGTACTCACCATTTGTGACTCATGTACCAGGCCACTCAGATATCTGTATTCTGCAGAGTTCAGCAGTCTTTCCATTTAAATAATATGCTGCTTTTCTATCCCTCCTGCCAAAGTGGACAAGTTCTCATTTTCCCGCATTATACACCATGTGTCAAATTTTCGCCTCCTCATTTAACCTTGCTATATCCTTCAGTCGAGTCTTTCGTGTCCTCTTGACAACTTAATTCTTGCCTATCATTGTGCCATCAGTAAATTACCCAACGTTCAGTCCCTTCTTCCAAATCAATAATATAGATCGCACAGAGCTGAGGCCTCAGCACTAGTCCCTGGGGCACTCCACTCATGACAAATTGCCAACCTGAAAATTACCATTTTATCCCTACTCTCTGCTTCCTGGTAGCTAACCAAACCTCTATACATGTTAATACGTTACAACCTACAGCATGAGTTCTTATTTTGCAAAGTGATATTTGATGTGGCACCTTATCAAATGCCATTTGGAAATTTAAGTACACCTCCCTGTATCCACTTTGCTTGTTAATTCCTCAAAGAACTCTAACAAATGAGTCAAACATAATTCCCCTTTCACAAAACTAAGTAACTCTGCCCGTTTGCTTTAGGATTTTCTAAATGTCCTGCTACAAACTCCTTAAGAATGGATTCTGTATTTTCCCTGTGACAGATGTTGGGCAAAGTAGCCTATAACTCCCTCTTTTCTTGAATAGAGGTATCACAGTTCGGAATTTCCAATCTGCTAGGACCTTTCCAGAACCTAGGGAATTTTGGAAGATCATAACCAATGCATCAACTATATCTGCAACCATTTTAAAAAAAAGCTAGGATGCAGGCCATCAGGTCCAAGGGACCAACTCAGCCTTTAGTTTTATCAGTTTTGGTAGTACATTTTCCCTTGTGATTTTCATTTTGTTATGTATCTCGCTCCCTTTTAACTCTTGATTTTAAAGTATTGGAGGGATTGTTTTGCATCTTCTGCAATGAAGACAGATATAATATCCCTGCTCAACACTTCGGCCATTTCCTTGTTTACCATTATTAGTTTCCCAATCTCGCACTCTGATGGGCCTAGCTCACTTTAGCTACTTTTTTCCTTTTTTCTTAAGTGTATTGTAGAAGCTCTTACTATGTACTTTTATGTTTCTAGCTAACTTTCTTACACTCTAATTTCCTCCTCATTTTTTTAGTCAGTCTTTGCTGGTTCCTGAACTTTCCAATCTGCTGAATTACTATTAATCTTCATAATTTTGTATGCTTTTTCTTTCAATTTGATACTATCCTGAACTTCCTAAATTAGTCACAGATGGTGCATTCTTCTCATACAGCCTTCCTTATGGAATATATCTTTGTTGAGAATTATGAAATATATCTTTAAATGCCTTCCACCACTCCTCTACTGTTATACCTATAAAGAAAATCCAGTTCATTTTCACCAACTCTGTCTTCATACTCTTGTAATTACCTTTATTTAAGTTTCTAAGTCACTAGACTTAGACCTACACTTCATACCTTCAACAAAACATGAAATTCCATTACGTTATGATCACTGATCACCCAAACGTTCCTGTGCCAGGAGCTCATTAAGTATTCTGGTACATTACCAGGTTTAAAATATCCTTCCCATGGTTGCCGCTAAAATGTACTTTTCAAAGAAATTGTTCCGAATTCACTCTAAGAGCTTATTTTCCAGGCTGCCTTTGCCAATCTGATTCATCCAGTCTGAATAAATACTAAAATCACCCATTATTTTGCAGTACCTTTCTTATAAAGCCTCTATTATTTCTTCTTGTATACCCTGTCCTGTAGTATACCAACTTTTAAGGGGCTTATACACTGCTTCACACTTGACTTCTTACCTTTGCTATTTCTTATTTCTACCCAAATTGATTCTAATCTTCATATTCTGAACTAACGTAATCTCTTACCAATGTACAAATGTCAACCTTAATAAACAGAGCTCTCCCACTACCTTTTGCTAGCTTCCTTCTGAAATATCAAAAATTCTTGAATATTTATGTGCTGGCCTTGGTCACCTTGCAACCATGTCTCTGAAATGACTATCAGGTCATGCATATTGATTTTTACACACACTATCAATTCATACGGTGTGTTATGAATGCTGCACACATTGATTAACGGAAACTTTAATTTTGTCTCTTTACTGTTCTTGAAAACTCTGACATTGTCATACTCTTAAATTTGTATAATTTATATGCTTTGTCTCTTCCTACTCCAGTTTTGTTTACTCATATCTCTACACTGCTCGATTGCATCATCATTTGACTTTAATTTACCACATGTCCTCTCATATGGTAATCACCTTTCTACCTCTCTCTACTCTACCCACTCTCCCCCATCACACTTTAAAACTCTCTCTACCACCGGCGTTATACATCTCACCAGAACACTGTGTAATAATGTTCAGGTGAAGGCCATCCCAACGCTACAGCTCCCACTTTACTCAATATTGTTGCCAGTTCCCCATGAAACAAAACCCATTTCTCCCACATCAATCTTTGTGCCAAGCATTGAACTTTCTAATCTTACTTACTATATGCCAATTGGTTTATGGTTTATGTAATATTCCAGAGATTATTATCCCTGTGGTTTTGCTTTTTAATTTAACCCCTAGCTGCTCAGAATCATTACGCAGAACCGCCTTCCTTGACTTATCTTCCACCTCCTAAAGCAAATTCTTCTCCAGCCCCGAGCATATGTCCTGAACCTTGGCCACGCTCTCGCAGCAGAGAACTGCATCTATCCCACTGACTATGCTGTCCCTTACTACCACTGCATTCCTATTTACTTATCAAACGGGAATGGCTCCCTGCACCATGGTTTCATGGTCAACTCGTTCATGCACCCTAAACCCCCCGCTCTCGCCATACAAGCTGCAAGAATCTCAAACCTGTTGGACGATTGCAAGGGCTAAGGCTCCTCCATTTCTACCTTTCTGGCTCTCATATCTGCCCAACGCACAATCACACCTCCATATCCCTGACCACAGAACAAATCAGAAGTGTCTAACCTAAGGAATGTGACTATCTCCTCGAATGAAGGGTCCAGGTAACTCTTCCCCCTGTTATAGGCCAGGGTTCGGAGAACCCCAAAGTGTATTATGGAGTTCCCCTGACCCACAACTTTTAATAAATTGTGGTATGGGGAGCACACGGCCCACTCTACAGGTGTAGTCCAGCAGAAATGGAAACATTATTTTAAAAGCAAAATAATGTTTATTCCATGAATTCAAGTTAACGTTTTAGAACATACAGTGAACATTTTAGCACCCATCAATTCAAATACAACCCCCAAAGAATACAACACTAAGTAATCCTTAATAACTTCCCAAACAACATCCAGAAGACAAAAGAAACACCTTTGAACAGAAGCACATCAGGTTAAAGTCACTACTGAGAATATTTATAATTCCGAATTCACCAAATGATCAAGAGATAGTCTTTTCATGGCAGAGAGAACAGCAGTACACCTGCTTTGTCTGGCTTCATCTCCAACACTGAAAATGAAACTAAAACCTGCCCTGCAGCAAACAGCCTAAAACAAAAGTAAAAAGCTGACAGACAGTCCAGCCCCACCCACTCTCTGATATCACTGCAGTAATAAACACTCACTTCTTAAAGGTACTCTCACTGCAGATACTTATATACACACACCCAGTTATAAACACCCATTTCTTAAAGGTACTCTCACATGACCCCCCCCCCCCCCCCCCTCACCGATGCAGTGCAATGTCTGAAGCTCAGACTCCAGTGCATTAATTCTGAGCCAAAGTTTCCTGAGCCACAAATATTTACTGCCGAGGTGATTTTTGTGGAGCTCACCCATCACCTACGTGCAACAACTGTAACACATCACCTGACCTGGCATCTTTACTGTGTTTTAATTAACTAATTAATTAATTATTACCACAATAAAATTTTAATTAATGCCTTTAATCATTCTTGAGCTTAAATATCACTATTTCGATTAATGTTCTATTATGTCTGATTGAAATTTCTTAGTTTGGATAAGAGAAACAGAGAAAATACCCACCTGGCAATCCTTTACCTGCTTCCCTGTGATGTTACACTTTGAGTTTTTTTTTCAGAATGTGGACTCTGCTGATTTTAAACTCTCCTCTCTCTCTCTCCCAAAGTGTTCTGCTGCTGGTGCTGACAGGTCCCTGAGCTCTCTCCCACCCGATGTGTTTGGCTGCTCTGGTGGTGTGGGGCGGCAATGGTAGCATTACGGGATCTTTCAATGTGAATGATGGGGCTCTTTATGGGGTGGCTGCAGCAAATTCTTTGTGCCCTCCCCATGCCCATCAGCATCCACCCTGCCAAACGATCAATTAAAAAAATGCCATCAGCACTCATTTGAAATATTTAAAAGCGGCTGATGCCAGGTACTGGGTCAGGTTGAAGGATTCAACATGACAGCAGGTGGAAATGATGTAATCGATGCTTACTGTGGTCGATCAGCACTGGATGACATTCGGTATCAGGGCCCTTTGACTAACCTTATCCGGAAATGTTTGCTGGTGATACCCATGGACACTCTGGCTGGCATTCCCCGGCTGGGTCGGAGAATCCCTGGGGAGAGGCGCGCTACCCACCCCGCCGCCCCGACGCCTGCTGCCATATTCTCTGGCGCCATTTTTCGGGTGGGGCCCGGAGAATCATCATGCCCCCCGACGATTCTCAGGGCCCCGATGGGCCGAGCGCCCGTCCATTTTTGGCCAGTCCCGCCGTGCGTGAGGTGAGTAATTCACGGTGTGAATTACGCACCTCACGCACGGCGGGACCTGGCAGGTGAGTGTGCAGGAGCAGTCCTCGGGTGTGGACGCGGGTGGATCCGACCCCAGGGGAGACCCCCATGGTGGCTTGACTCGCGATGTGGGGCCACCAATCTGTGGGTGGGCTTGTTCAGCGGGGGCACTTATCCCTTCCACTCCGGGCCCCTTTTGGGCACTGCCATATTGCCCGGGGGCACCGGCGCGGAGAAGAGAACACCCCGCACATGCGCGAAAATACACCGCCCGTTCCGCGCATGCGCGAACTTGCGTCGGCCCTTCGGCACCGGCTGGACCGGCGCCAACCATTCCGGCGTCCACCTCATCCCCTAGACGCTGGAGTCGTTGGCGCCGGTTTTCCCACTAGCGTGGGGACTTAGTCCACGGAAGGGAGAATCCCAGCCTTTGTGTTTCCATCCCTTACCTTAATGTTCACAAATATCTTATTTAAATGCGTTATTAAAACATCCACGTGTTCTGATACTCTCAGCTCAAAACTGTAAAACCATAATGTTAATCCGTAGGTTTTTGCCAACAGCAGAAGGGAATAGAAACGGACTGCAGTAATAAAGCCTTTATTATGCATGCGAGAGGGTCAGAGGGAATTTGTACTCGGCTGAACTTTGGGTAATGCACTGAAGAAACCGGCGAAGCCTTTCTTTACTACTGTTAAACTGTACACAATGTACAGCTGTAAGCTGCCTTCTTCACAGCTTCACTCATACCCTTGAAAATAAAAAGGCTTTTAGTTATTTTGCTAGCGGGCTCCACATCAGAGAAGAGTTCTTCATGTAAATGTACAGGCCAAGCTGCATAGAATTGCTGCATTAATGAAGTGTGTTTCAAAAGAACATGAATATTCTCCTGAGGGCTACTATCTGTCTCACAGCCCAACTGCCTGTGCAACCTAGGTCACTGGAGTTGGGTGCAATCACAAATCACACCTATTACATTTGTACCAGATTCTGGAGAAACTTCCTTTCTCTCTCCGTTTTCTGGGTATTTATGTTCTGCTTCCCTTTCTCCCCAGTGTTTTCCATTTCATTGCAAGGAAAATTTGCAGAACTATTCCAAGTGCTCCTGACAAATCAGCTCATCATCACATGAGTAGATGGCATCGAGGATATCTTGACCTTTGATGGAGGGACAAAATAGATTTTACCTCACAAGAATGGCTAAGGTTAAGAGTCCACACTGCAAGAAATCAACAGCTAAATACCTGTCTTCCTAATTCATGAACATCAAAGCATTAAATACCATGCTCCTATCTGGCTCCAGCCTTTTGCAGGAACCAAACCTTCTCCCTGCTGAAGCATCTCTGATACGGTATTATTTCTTCATCAACATCGCTTCTGCATTGTTCTTCCTTGCCTCCACGCCATGCAACCTCTCAACCTTTAGGATCTCAATCTTCACTGAATCACCCATAAATCTTACCTCCACGCCCGCACCCCTGTGTCCTCACTCAGTTTGTCCTTCTACATAAACACCTGATCCATAGTCACCCACTGACCTCATCATCTGAAGAGGCCCAATCAATTCTGGGGTCCTGTCATTGGCATGACCATGCAGCATCCCATACTTCCCTTCCTCCTCTGTCCACATGTCCCTACCCTTTAACCCAACCCCACAACACCACACCCCACTGTTCCCCTTGATATACCTCCAGTGCACCTTCAAGATCAGCCAGAGAACATCCAACAGGCTACTTGTAGTGATATGCATCACTGTAAATACATAAGGGGTTAATGTAGATACACTAGAACTAAATAAACACTAGAGGGAGCACCAGAGACATCATGACACACAAACATTCAACCATTGGATCAGTAAGATAGGACACGGCCTATGGGCAGTCAAGGCACACCCAGAGGTGACACTACCACAAGGGGGCTCCCCATATAAAAGGACAGGGCACACATGCTCTTTCTCTTTTCATAGATGACACTCAGAAAGACAGGGGCAGATCAGGAAGCATCACACCCACCGCATGGATTAGAGCAGACTGGTTAGTTAGATTGAGTTACTGCAGTAAGATTAGCAGGAGAGTCGAACTCATGTAGGAGAATTGTTAACTGTTCAATAAATGTGTTAAAATTATCTCCAAGTCTGAACCTTCCTTTGTCAGAGCATACATCAAGGAAGCAGCTTATGCTACATGAAGAAGCATAACACAACACTACTGACTTGGTCGAGCCTCACAACACAACAACAAATAGCCAGTGTTTATTAACTTGTGCATCTGCAGCCATTGATGTGAATCCTGAAAGTTGCCTCACTGGTTGCCAGGCATCACTGACATGGTGCAGATTATTTTGCGGGCTGGGAGGGTGGGAGGTGGTCAATGGGAAAGGAAACATCCAGATGTTTTGGCACATGTGGGATCCAATGGTAAAGGCCAGGATTTTCCAGCCGTTCACACCAGCAGGGTCATCCAGTCCGGCCAATGGTGCACCCTCGTCGCAGGTTTCATGTCCTGAAGGGGGCATTCAGTTACAAACCCCATAGACAAAAATGGGACCAGAAGATCCCATCACCAGCCAATGGTAGGCCATGTTTGCCACCGCAAAACACATGGCGGGAGGTGTGGAAAACTTCATCCAAAGTGTGGGAATGTTTGATGTCTTGCAGTCAGAGGTTGAGGAGCCAGGGGGGTATTTAAAACCCAAGCCCTCAAAGGATTGTATTATAATATAAGTGAACCCACGGCTAGAAAATTAGTGAAACAGAGACATTTCTACAGCATTAGGATGCGTATTGTGTTACGTCAGACCTTTTCAAGGTGGTTGGGTTACATAACAACAGAACGGGGACCAGTGTCCTCACAGGAAGGTTAATGAGTACTGTAGGACAGGGTTTAAACTAATTTGGGAGGGGAAATAGGCACCGGGATGGAATATCAGAGAGGAGAAATTAAGTGAACAGAGGAGTGAGAGAGGCAACAGTACTTGAATAGAATTCAGAAATAGAAGAGATCAGACAAGGAGAAATGCAAGGAAGTTTAATATGAGTTTGGACTCCCTGGCCGGGATGCTCTGTGAACCGGTGGGGCGGGCCACTCCGGCGCCGAGGAGTGGCGTGAACCACTCCGTCATCGGGCTGCCCCGAAGGTGCGGAATCCTCTGCACCTTCAGGTGCTGGCCGGTGCAAGTTGGCGCATGCGCAGGAACGCCAGCGTGTGCTGTCGTCATCCCAGAGCATGCGCAGGGGGGGTTCGTCTCCACACCGGCCATGGTGGAGGTTGACAGCGGCCGGTGGGGAGGGAAAGAGTGCCCCACGGCATAGGCCCACCCACGGATCGGTGGGCCCCGATCGCGGGCCAGACCACTGTGGGGGCACCCCCCAGCCGCCGACCGGCGGGCCGCTATTCCCGCCTCCACCAAAACCCCAGCGCCAGAGAATACGGCAGCCTGCGGGGGCAGGATTCATGCCGCGCACCCCCCCCCCCCCCCCCGGCGATTCTCTGACCTAGCGGGGGGTCGGAGAATCCCGCGCCCTGTATAGAATTGCTAGGAGCATGGTAAATATGGTTGGTGAGCTGCCGACACATGTTGATGATACATGGAACAATAGCATGGTCAATTAAGAGACCTAATTCAAGGTAAGGGAGGATTCGGAGCTTAATATTCCTGGTTATTTAGGAAAGATAGTGAAGGAATGAAAGGAGGGAATTACAGTATTAATCAAATACTTTTTTCATAACATGGAGAAGGATGGTGTAATTTAGGGGCTTGGTTAGAATTGAGGGACAATAGCAGAGCTAATGTAATGTTGAAAAAAAGACTCTGACCGGCCCACTACCATTTCACACTCTTCTACTTGTTGATTGAAAGTAGGCGGGACTTCTATTGGCCCTGAGAAGGAATTCCCATCTTGGAATGGTGTCAACCAATCAGATTAGCCGACAGCTCTCCAGCCTGTCCAGGCACAGTGCTGAAGTGACCAGAAGAGGTACTGCAACCCTCTGCCTCGGCCTAAGGCCTGGGAGCTCACTTGAAGAAAGTCACAGAGGCTGAAGTGTGGGGGATGCCCTGGGGTATACGGAGGGGGTCATCTCGGCATTGGGGTTAGGCTGCGGGTGGGTGGGGGGGGGGGGGGGGGGAGGGGGGAGGGGGGGGTGGAGTGGGGAGAGTGGGAGGCAGGGCTGGATCTCCCATGTCCTGGAAGAGAGGAGGCCCCAAATCTGAAGGGGCCATTACATTGAGCCCCTCCCCCCTCACACCTTCCGGCCCAAGCTGGATATTCATATTGCCCCAAGGGATCTTTTGCATTCACCTTAGGAAGCAGAAAGGGCCTCAGTTTAATGCCACAATTGAAAGATGATACATTCAACAATCAGGGCTGCACTACAGTATCATAGAACATAGAATTTACAGTGCAGAAGGAGGCCATTCGGCCCATCGAGTCTGCACCGGCTCCTGGAAAGAGCACCCTACCGAAGCCCACACCTCCACCCTATCCCCGTAACCCAGTAACCCCACCCAACACTAAGGGCAATTTTGGACACTAAGGGTAATTTATCATGGCCAATCCGCCTAACCTGCACATCTTTGGACCGTGGGAGGAAACTGGAGCACCCGGAGGAAACCCACGCACACACGGGGAGGATGTGCAGACTCTGCACAGACAGTGACCCAAGCTGAATCGAACCTGGGACCCTGGAGCTGTGAAGCGATTGTGCTATCCACAATGCTACCGTGCTGCCCTGTATCAGTCTAGAATTTGTGCTCAGGTCTCTGGAGTGGTACTTAACCTACAGCAGGGTGAATCAGAGCTGAGAATGCTGTCACCTGAGGCACGATAGATACACCGGCTGGGCTGTATTCTAAAGGCCACCAACTAGTGAGAAGGAGCTCGAGGAGTAAATTTGCTAGCAAATTGCAAAAAGATGAACTAACTGCAGAATTCTGCTTCCTACTACAGACTGGGATTGTAACAGCTTAAAGGGCAAAGAGGGGAAGCAATTCCTGGATTGTGTACAAGAAAACTGTCATGATTTGGATAGTTTCAGCCCAATGAAAGCAGTGCAGCTTCTGGTACGATTGGTGAATGCAGTGAGGAATAAGTTTCAGTGGGAGAGCCTTTGGGGAACAGTGACTACAATATCATTAGGTTTAAATCGTTAGAAAAAAGAACAAGAACCGGACCATACCTAACCGAGAATGTTTAATTGAAGGAAGACTAATTCCAGTGAATTGGAAAGGCATCTAGCCCAGATGGATTGGAATCAAAAGTCGGTAGTCAAAACAATAATCAAAAAATAGGAGGGTCTCAAAGAGGAGATGCTTTGCATTCAAAGAGAACGCATTCCCATGAGGGAAAGTAAGGGAATCAGTAACCAGACATCAATGAATGGCTGAAGATATAAAGGTTAAAATGAGATATCGAAAGAAGGCTTTGACAATTGTAAGCTTCTTAATACAGAAAGAAACCAAGCTGAATAAAGGAATAACAGGTGATGGTGTAAAAGGACAGAGAGTATGAGAATCAATTAGAAGACAGCATAAAAGGAAACCTACACATATTTTATAAACTTCTATCTCTTCGGTGATCACTTGCTGATGAGTATGATTGTCCACGTAAGAAGCTCCGCATTACTGGTCATGGACTCTGTAGGCCCTTGCATGGCTAATGAGCCCGATCCTAGAGCCACACCTTCGACAGCACAGGTGTTTCCGGGAGATGGGGAATGGTATTCCTTTCTCAGGCTTCTC
Source organism: Scyliorhinus canicula (assembly GCF_902713615.1). Classification (NCBI taxonomy): domain Eukaryota; kingdom Metazoa; phylum Chordata; class Chondrichthyes; order Carcharhiniformes; family Scyliorhinidae; genus Scyliorhinus; species Scyliorhinus canicula. Next base: position 141,511,639 of record NC_052158.1, on the reverse strand, counting down.
TTTTGGGTCTCCTCTTGCCGTCGGTAGTCCTCGAAGAATTGTGTCCCTTCACTCAGAAGCTGCCTCCAAGTAGGTCTCTTCTGAGCAAGGGTTTCCCAGGCGGTGATGTCAATGTCCCATTTCTTGTGGTAAGCCCTCAGTGTGTCTTGAAGAGCTTTGTTGTCCTCCTCTTGTTCAGGATTCTTCCTTGATCTGGGCGAAGAAGATTTGCTGTGGTAGTCGGAACTATGGCGTCTCAGCACATGGTCGGCCCAGCAGAGTTGGTTTTGGATGATCATAGCCTCGATGCTGGTGCTCCTGGCTCGTTCAAAGCTGCTGACGTTAGTTCGCCTGTCCTCCCAGCTGATCTGGAGAATCCATCTCAGCCAACGTTAATTGTATCTCTCCAGGGCCTTGAGGTGGTGTTTGTACATAGTCCAAGTTTCTGAGCCGTGTAGAAGAGTTTGGAGGATGACTGCCTTGAGCACTAGGATCTTGGTATCAGCACGAATGTTGCGGTCACGAATGTTACGGTCGACCTTAGGTGTCTGAACGATATTTTTATTTTCAAAACATATAGATAGTGAAAGGGTCATCAAGGAAGGCTGTAGCCAGTCAGTTATCTTGTGGCCGCTATGGCATGACTGAATAATTAGAAGAGCACTTTACGTCTTCATTCAGTAGAGGATAGAATGCTGTAATGTTGCAGTTAAAGAGAAGGGAACAGTGATATCGGAAAGGATAAAATTAGATTAAAAAGATGTACTTGAAAGAGGTTGGTACCCAGGATAAAAGATTTCAGTTAGGTGGACAAATCGCAGATGATGGAGCGGTTCTCCTTTGAGCAGAGAAAGTTGAGAGAACATTTGTTAGAGGCGTTCAAAATCAGGAATAGTTCTGACGGAACGAATCTGTCAGCACGGTAGCACGGTAGCATGGTGGTTAGCATAAATGCTTCACAGCTCCAGGGTCCCAGGTTCGATTCCCGGCTGGGTCACTGTCTGTGCGGAGTCTGCACGTCCTCCCCGTGTGTGTGTGGGTTTCCTCCGGGTGCTTCGGTTTCCTCCCACAGTCCAAAGATGTGCGGGTTAGGTGGATTGGCCATGCTAAATTGCCCGTAGTGTCCTATAAAAAGTAAGGTTGGGGGGGGGGGTTGTTGGGTTATGGGTATAGGGTGGATACGTGGGTTTGAGTAGGGTGATCATTGCTCGGCACAACATCGAGGGCCGAAGGGCCTGTTCTGTGCTGTACTGTTCTATGTTCTATGAATGAGGAGAAACTGCTTCCAGTGTCTGAAGAGGACACAGATTTAAGGTAGCTGGCAATGAGGCAATATGAGGAAATACTTGTTATTCAGCCATTTGTTATAATCTGGAATACACTGCCTGAAAGTGTGGTGTAATCAGATTCAATAGTCACATTCAAGAGAGAATTGAATAAATACTTGAGGGGGGAATAAAAAAATGACAAGTCTATTGGGGAAGACCAGAAGAATGGGATTAATTGGATATCTCAACCAAAGAGTTGGAAAAGGCAAGGTGAGCCAAATGGCTCCCTGTGCTGTATAATTCCAGGATTCCATATAGCGCCTTGAATGTCGTTAAACATTTTAAGGCATTGCACAAGGGCATATTGTCACAAATGTGTAGCTGTGAGAGATTAGATTTTGTCAAACACAAAATTCCCTTCAAATGGACACAAGAAGCCTTAAAGATGGCTGCCAACATTCACCTGGGGCAGGATATTCCAGCCCGCCTCCCCCAACCCTTGTTGCGTGTTTTCCCGTGGCGGAGGTAGCTCACCATCGCCCGCCAGTGGAATCTTCCGACCCTGCCAATGCCTGCGGCGTTTTGCGTGGCACGCAGCCACCACCGCCGGGTAACCTACTACAGGCGAGTTACCATTAGCGGGACTGGGAGATCCTGCTGCTGAGATGGGCTGGTTAATTCAGCCCCTCATCTTTTCAACCACAATAGAATTTGGACAATGTGGTCAAACTTCCAGAAAGTTCCAAGTGGATTCTGAAAGGCATATCCAGGCATATGAAGATATTTGGAATTTAAGTTGCATTTCCCCAATAGTATCAGAAACTCATTATGAGTAGGCCACAGGACTTTGCTATCAGGCCACCCACTCAAAATGGGAGCCTGATAGCAGGATTCCCTTGAGATTCCCTCCTATTCCTCGCAATACATAAACATGCATGGCGAACGACACTGAATTGCTTCCTGATTTGCACTCCCGGGGGAACGGTAGCAATTCTCCTCCAGTGGAAGTCTTCTAAATGGAGTATCTTGCGCCCTGGATCTTTTGTATTATTATAAGTAGCTTCCAGCATGTGTAAGTGTGAGGCCGACTACTAATTTTTAATTGGTTGTCAGTACAATTCTTAGCACACTCAAGGCTGTTTAGAAAATATTATCCAATCACGGAATCACATCTAATGTTGGACACGGCCAGGATTCTCCATCGTCCGCTATCAATAGCGAAGTCCTCGATGCAGCGGAGAATCGAAAAATCAGGGTCAGTGCCAGGCCGGATGCCATTCTGATCACGATGCTCTGGCCCCTAGCTGATGACGAGATCGGGGTTTGTGCCCCTGTGCAAGCGAGAGGGTATAAATAAATGCAAATGGGTCTTACTGACCCATTTGCCTCCACTTTGCAGCCTGCCACCCTATTCTCCAGCCCTACCTGATTCTACGGTCCTCTGGGTCAAGAATCAAGTAGGCAGAGATTAAGACAGGCCTTACCAAATGTGAGCCTGACGTTATGGCTCTCGAGGTGGGCCAAGTAACCTCTGAAGGGTGGTTCCCCGAACGTCCATCTGAAGGCAACCCTCCACCTCCACAATGCATGGCCTGCCCACCCCTCCTCTACCAGACTCCGTCGCCCCTCCCCCAAAGATCTCTAAAATGGGAGAACCCCCAAGAGACCCCCTAAATAGGAGGACCCCCGAGGGCCCCCCAGTGGCCTGTGATTAAACCCCTCAGATCCTATAGCTGCAAGCCAATTATTCATTTCTAGTAGTGGGCTGTGATTGACACCTTCCATCAAACAGCTGCAGCCTTGATTCTAAGTGCTGAAACCCTAATGTTTACAAATAGCAACCACATCAAATCAACAGAGGTGAGTGCATTCCAATCACTAAGTGCATTCCAACCACTCAAGTGTGTGATTGCAATGCACTTACCTTTGATGTGGTTGATGTTTGTAAACATTGGGATTGCAGCACTTCAAGGCACTCAGCCATGAAGAAAGATGAATGAGGCTGTCAAATTGGCAGCACGGTAGCATAGTGGTTAGCACAGTTGCTTCACAGCTCCTGGGTCCCAGGTTCGATTCCCGGCTGGGTCACTGTCTGTGCAGAGTCTGCAGGTTCTCCCCTTGTCTGCATGGGTTTCCTCCGGGTGCTCCGGTTTCCTCCCACAGTCCAAAGATGTGTGGGTTAGGTGGATTGGCCATGCTAAATTGCCCGTAGTGTCCAAAAACATTAAATGGGGGTTACTGGGTTACGGGGATAGGGTAGATACCTGGGCTTGAGTAGGGTGCTCTTTTTAAGGGCCGGTGCAGACTTGGTGGGCTGAATGGCCTCCTTCTGCACTGTAAATTCTATGATTCTATGAAATCAGAAGCACAAAGGGACTTGGGAGTCCTTGATCAAAATTCTCTTAAGGTTAATGTGCAGGTTCAGTCGGCAGTTAGGAAAGCAAATGCAATATTAGCCTTCATGTCGACAGGGCTAGAGTACAAGACCAGGATGTACCTCTGAGGCTCTATAAGGCTCTCATTTGGAGTATTGTGAGTAGTTTTGGGCCTCATATCTAAGGAAGGATGTGCTGGCATTGGAAAGGATCCAGAGGAGGTTCACAAGAATCATCCCTAGAATGAATAACTTGTCGTATGAGGAACGGTTGAGGACTCTGGGTCTGTATTTATTGGAGTTTAGTAGTATGAGGGAGGATCTAATTGAAACTTGCAGGATGCTGCGAGGCCTCACTAGAGTGGGCGTGGAGAGGATGTTTCCGCTTGTAGGAGAAACTAGAACCTGAGGGCACCATCTCAGACTACAGGGACGATCCGTTAAAACAGAGATGAGGAAGAATTTCTTCAGCCAGAGGGTGGTGAATCTGTGGAACATATTGCCGCAGAAGGCTGTGGAGGCCAAATCACTGAGTTTCTTTAAGACAAAGATCGATAGGTTCTTGATTAATAAGAGGATCAGGGGTAATGGGGAGAAGGCAGGAGAATGGGGATGAGAAAGATATCATGATTGAACAGTGGAGCAGATTCAATGGGCCGAGTAGCCTAATTTGGCTCCTATGTCTTATGGTCTTATGGTCTAATCAAAGCCGACTACTAGAAATGAATGCATGGGTTGCAGCTACAAGACCTAAGGTGTTTAAACTCAGGCCACAGCTGTTCTCTTTCTAGGAAAGGCCAAGTGGAGCTTCCAGTTAAATGTTACAACTGTAATTTGTGTCACTGCCCCTACTGGTCTGTTCTTTAACTTCCAGAGGGGCCTCTTTTCTGTGGGGGGGGGTCTGTGGGAGGTCCCTTTAGTTAGGGGGCCCCAGTGGGGGTCCTTTTAATTAAGGTGCCCCTGTGGGGGGCCCCTTTAATTAAGGGGTCCCTGGGTGGTCTCCCTATTAAGGGGGTTCCTGCGGGGCTCGCCCTGTTAAGGAGGGTCCCTCTATTTAGGGGGTCTCTGTGGGGGTCCCTTTGGTTAGGGGGTCACTGTTGAGGGGTCTCCCATTTTAGGGGGACTCCGAAGAGTGATGGAGTGATCTGGTACGGGATGGGTGGGCAGGTAGTGCATTGTGGGGGTGAGGGGTGGGGGAGAGGGTGGCCTCGGGTGGACTTCAGGGGAAACTCACTTAAGGAGATTCTTGTCTTTCTTTATATATATTCCCCCCCCCTTTCCTTACCTTTTCTCCCCTTTGCTTCCCCCTTACCCTCCCTGCCCATCTACATCTGTCACAGTTTACCCTTTGATGTTAGTTTCTCTGCTGTTTGGCCTTTCACACCCTTTGTTCTCTCTGGGACCGCCATTAGCACTCTGTTCCCTTGGTTTCTGTGGCTATGACTCATCTTTCATTCTCTCACCCCACAGTGTAAATATTTCCCACTTTCACTGTCTTTTAGCTTTGAGAAAGGGTCATCTGGACTCAAAACGTTAGCTCTTTACTCTCTCTAAAATGCTGCATGACCTGCTGAGATTTTCTCTTGGATTAAGGAGCTCTCCCCTTGGCCCACCACGGGAACCATGTCAGGTACATTTTTATTGATGCCTGTAGTGATCTGCGCTCATGTGATTCCTGGCTCGGAGGACCAGCAAATTGCCAGGGCGCGGAGAATCTGGTGCCGGGTCCCCTAAGTGAATGCAAATAGGTCATTAAGAGACATTTTCATCCATTAGCATCTTTCTGTTGAAGTGCGGGCGTGAACCCCAATCCCACCACCAGAGGGGGGCAGCTGGAACATAGCGGTCTGGTCGACACCTGCCGCGAACCTCGATTTTGGCTGAACGCCCGATTCTCTGCCCAATCGCAATTCGCATTGCCGGTGTCGTGGGGCAGAGAATCCAACCCACTTTTGCAGATAGAAATAACATGTGCACACATTTTACATGTTCCACCTAAGCAAAAGAGGTGACAGCCATTCTCTGGTTCATCCCCCAGGGTAATGCCTTGACCAATCAGTAAGAAGTCTTACAACACCAGGTTAAAGTCCAACAGGTTTGTTTCAAACACGAGCTTGCAGAGCGCAGCTCCTTCCTCAGGTGAATGGACCTGAGGAAGGAGCTGCGCTCCGAAAGCTCGTGTTTGAAACAAACCTGTTGGACTTTAACCTGGTGTTGTAAGACTTCTTACTGTGCTCACCCCAGTCCAATGCCGGCATCTCCACATCTTGACCAATCAGAGTCAACTTGCTTTATTTGAATTTAAATAAAGCCTGGCAGTTAACTGTCAGTTATCAGTTAGCTGTTGCATTCTCCATGACGACACCTATACCAATCAGAATCCACTTGCCAACCAATCAACATTCTCTTCTGTTGAAGTTTAGGTTGTTGTTGCCTTTACATTTACTAATCTGGCGAATCGTCCTAGTGAGTGCAAGATGAAACCTTCAACACTATGTATCTTTCTTCAGCAATATTAAAACTTACCTGCTGGGTTATTTTCAAATTGAACCATTAATAAATTAAAAGGGACTGGGGAGGGGCAGGAGGTAGCTAGATGCACACACACAAATTCTTACCTTACAGACCACTTGAGGAAATGCCTTCCATGTGGTTGTAACAATATATCTTACGGATTTTGAAAGAATTTGTTGTGGCATTTTGCTGCTGGCCTTTCAGCAATTTAGAAAACTCAACCTTGTGATTAAGCTGGCTTAAACAATTGGCTTGCTTCAGCAGATGTGAGAGTATAAAACGAATCTACTGTGCTCCTTCACCTTAAAGTTATTAAAAAGTTAAAGCAGAAAGTTATGCAGCATATATTCAAGCACCCTTGCTTTGTGTTTGATTACACATTAACATAAAACCTTAACCAGGCATTCACCTCACGGTTGGCAGTATTTGGTTGATTGCCTGCAGATGGAAATTTCTCCTAAGTTTTGTTAAAACACTGTACTTAATTTATGCTGCAATATTGATACTCTGTTAAACTTGAAGTGCCAGTCAAAACAAATTGGATGTAACCTTCCCCCCCACCCACCCCCACCTCCCTCCAAACTGGATTGGGAATTGATCAAGCTCTGTGGGAAGTTTCAGGCCATCAACATGATCTGGCTGCATTACCAGTACAATGAACGGGCCTGTCCACAACATAAGGATCAAAGATCCAGCTGTTCTCCAAACACAGCAACCTTAAATTCCATGTTATTACAGAACCTCACATGCTGCAGGTAGGGGGCCAGTTAGCCAGCATATGGTTCACAACAGTGCCAGCAGTAGGGGTTCAATTCCCTTTCCAGCTGAGGTAAACCTGGGACCTGCCTCCTGGCTCTGTCCCTGGGAGTGGAAGGTCATGGAGAACTCAGACTGCCAAGAAATGTACTCAGGATGAAGCATCGGCAGTCAATGGGCCAAGACCTGCCCTCCAGTAGACCACATAAACCATACTTGCTATAGCTGCAGACAATCTTCCCCTACCTCTAGAGGCAGGTACAAGTGCTCTCTCCCCTATTTTCTTATCCTCGTGTCTGAAAATGGCATATTTCACACAAGAGAAATATCAGGGTAATATGTACTTCGAATCATGTCAATTTGCGTGATTCTGTGATTTTGTGCATTAAATGATTGTTACTTGTCCAGTGGATGATCTAACTGGATGGAAAGACCCCATAATGAAACCCTGGCTCCAAAGATTGTAAATTTTAAAAAATAAAACATGAAGGAAAATAGTCACAAGACCGCTCTTTAGTTTTAACAACAAGAAAGAACATTTATTAAATATGAAAAGTTGGATTACATAGAACATAGAACATCCAGTGCAGAAGGAGGCCATTCGGCCCATCGAGTCTGCACCGACCCACTTAAGCCCTTACTTCCACCCTATCCCCGTAACCCAATAAACCCTCCTAACCTTTTTGGTCACTTAGGGCAATTTATCATGGCCAATACACCTAACCTGCATGGCTTTGGACTATGGGAGGAAACCGGAGCACCCGGAGGAAACCCACGCAGACACGGGGAGAACGTGCAGACTCCGCACAGACAGTGACCCAGCGGGGAATCGAACCTGGGACCCTGGTGCTGTGAAGCCACAGTGCTAGCCACTTGTGCTACCATGCTGCCCTTGATTATGACGCAATGCTCCTTTACTGCCCCCTTGACTAAACAATTCCGCACAGGTTTTAGGATTAACACCGATTACAAAGTCCATCTTAATCTACAATGGTCTCAGTAATACAAAGTCCCTATTAAGCACACACGATGACTGTGGGCAAATACACTATCCATTCTGAATCCCAAGTGACAAGTGAATAAGTGAAGGGTTCTGGGTGTCTCCTCAGATGATTGTTACATGAGAGTTAAAAACTGAACTCTCCAAAATATCCTTTAAAATATTCCCTCATAAGTATGCTTTCCCTTAAAGGGTTTGAACTCCAATCCAGGCCAGGTTTTCCAAATGGCACATCAAATAAAATCTTACACACTGCTTTTAAAAGCGACTTCAGTCCAGGATTTTACACCAACCCATTTTGGATTTCTTTTTCTTGACTGCTGTGAAAATTGCTCCCAATTGCCTTATCTCTCAATTCCCAGCCTGTATTAAAATGGTATTGGATATTTGATTTACCTTTATATGTCATTGTCCCACTTTAAATCTGGTTACAGCAACTGTCTCTTTAACCCAGCACATTTGATTTACTTTTCCTTGAATTCTTCTGCACCAAACAGTGGCCACTGTTCTCTTAACTCCAGACTTTCTGGACACTTAATTTCTCTTGTTTCCTTCAATCCTTCAGATTTCCAATACCTGTTTTCTTAAGCGTCACTCCATATTACGGTTTTTCTTATAGCAAGGCTGAGAGAGATGTTCCCTCTTTAGCCTTCGAAAACTAACTGCTTCTGGTAGAGCTGTGAGAGCTGCCTTCTCTCTCACTGCCTCTCTCCAACTACAATCAAAATTAGCTAAACTAAAATGTAGAAGCTTCTCTACTTTACAAGGCCCCAGTTGTTAAGCAACCACTGTTGGTTTATTTATTCTTCCTGCTGTAGCGCTCTCTAAGCACAATAGAAACACAGTTGCAACTTAACAAACCCCCCACATACAAACACCTTTATCCAGCATGAATCCAACTTTACCCTTCAAGATGCAGAAACATTAAATTGAACCCACTTAAAACTATACCTTATTTCTAATGTTTACCGATACAAATATAAATACCGTAAAACTACCTTTGTTTTCTGAACATGATCTACCTCTATTGAAAACATTGTAGAAAGAAATTCACACAAACATGTTAAGATTTTATTACTTCAAATTTTGTTACTATCTATATTTCCAGTAGTACAACACTGAATCTACAAATTAACAAAGAACAATGCTCAGTTGTTGTGTTTCTATAAACTGTTTACTAACTCTGGCAGAAAATATGGAAATTAAATTAGTGTCTCATCAAAGTGTTCCATTAAATGGAACAGATGATACATCAGCATTTTACATAGTTAACAGTATCTGGTACACAATAGTTAAACCTAACCAAAGAGGAGGAAAAGAGACAATGCTCGGACCAAGAATCCCAATGTTGGCCTTCTGCCAGGATTTGATTCTCAAACATGTGTTTTTGATACACATATTAGAAAAGCACAGTGCAAGTAACAACGTTGAGAAAGTACTTAATATATTCAGAATTGTCTGCCTGTCACACACAGATGGTACATGCTATAAACTGAAGCCCTGATTATAGTTAATGGTGTTGTGTATTACTGGCACAGCAGCCACTCCTAGTTTGCATTTATCTTTAGTGTGTTTATGTGCAAAAGAGTTTTATTATTAAGTTTATGGGACTTATACCATAGATTCTAAGCACTGCAATTACAAGGAGTACATTCTTGGTGAGTAATTCATCATCCCCCCCCCCCCCCCCCCCCCCCAACCTTAAGATAGTAGAGCCGTCACTTTAGGTGGCTGTTGCTGCTCGTTTGAAATAAATTCTCCAATGTGTGAAAGCTGGAAGGACCAAGGTAATGCAGTTGTTCTAATGTCACTGGGTTGAAAGAGAGACTGCCCTTTCCTTCTCAGCTCAAGAACGGCACGGTGGCACAGTAGTTAGAACTGTTGCCTCACTGGGCCAGTCACACAGGTTCAAATCCAACTTTGGGTGACTGTCTGTGTGGAGTTTGCATGTTCTCCCAGTGTCTGCATGGGTTTCCTCTGGGTGGTCCAGTTTCCTCCCACGGTCCAAAGATGTGCAGGTTAGGCGGATTGGCCATGCTATAATTGCCCCAGAGTGTCCGGGTATGTACAGGTTGGGTGGGGTTATGGGAATGTGGGGGAGGGGGGTGGGCAGAGCTCGGGTGCTATTTCAGAGGTTGGTGCAGACTCGATGGGGTGAATGGTCTCCTTCTGCACTGTAAGAATTCTATGGTTCAATGAAAGTACTTGTCAGTTACACTATTTGTTAACAGATAATTAATGTGAGGCATGATCTGCTTGTTACATTTCGCGTTTACACTGTACAAGTTATATATATTCTACAATGGCGTACTTGCAATAATATCTAGCCATTCAAAATCTCAGGGCGTTCAAAAGCACTTTTCAACTAATGAAGTACTTTATGGCGTGTAGTCACTGTTGTAATGTCGGAAATGCGGCAGCTATTTCACACCCAGTGAGGTTCCAGGAACAGGAATGTGATACTGAGCAGCACAGGTCACAGCTCTTTGAACTTCATTATGATATATTTAGCTGACTGCCAATTTGTTGAAAATATGGAATGGGAAAAGGCCATTCGAAGCGGCAATTTAACTCCTTCCACGGAACATACATGTTTTGTGCGGTTGTGATTTTTACCTGATTTATGTAATCTCCTTGGAGAAGTCATGTGAAAGTTTCAAGGATATAAAACTTTGTAAAAATTTCTCTCTCGACACCTAAAGTAATGCAACAAAACTCCAGGATATTAATCTGACATTATAACCTTCATTATAAAGCCCCAGCCAGATGCATTCAACAGATGACATTTCCATAATTCTAGCTGCACAGCAACCACCAACTTCCACAGAGTATTTACATTAGTACTTATCCCAAGTACGTTTGGCCCTACCGTTTTACACAAAGGTTCCAAATATCTACTTCTCTATGGAGAAAAAAAACAATCTTCAATACTTTGTTCTTGCTTTACATTTGTTAACTCATTATTTTAATTTCTGTGATCAGCTTGGAGGGTAACAACATAAGAAACGTTACAGCGCCAGTACTAGGGAAAGTGCGGTCTATACCACTGGGACGATCTACACCCAAACCGTTCTGGGACCAGTGTTCTTGCAAGCTGCATAACGAGGGAAGCATAGAGATTTTTAAACTAAGTAGTGGGCAAGGAATCAAATTTGGGAATAAGTTCCAAATCAAAGAGCAGAGACAAGGCAAAAGCGAAAGATAGTATTAGGGGAAATAAAAAGCAGACAGTGACAGGAAGGAATATACAAGACATTGGTAAGAGGAGTATTGTGCACAGTTTTGACCCTCTTATTTGAGGAAGGATGTAGTGGCATTAGGGACAGTTCCGAGGAAGTTCACTAGATTGATTCCAGAGATGAGGGGCTTGTCATATGAGGCAAGATTGAACAGTTTAGGCTGATACTATCTGGAATCAAACCTGTTGGACTTTAACCTGGTGTTGTAAGACTTCTTACTGGAATTTAGAAGAAGAGAATGAGGAGAGACCTAATTGAGGTATACAAGATGCTAAAAGGTATGGTAATAATAATAATCTTTTATTGTCACAAGCATGAAGCTGCTGTGAAAAGCCCCAAGTCGCCACATTCCAGCGCCTGTTTGGGTAAGCTGGCATAGGAATTGAACCCACACTGCTGGCCTGGTTCTGCCTGACAAACCAGCTGTCGAGCCCACTGAGCAAAACCAGCCCTATACAATAGATGTGGAGCTGATACTTCCACTTGTGGGGCATTCTACAACGAGATGTCATAATCTTAGAATAAGAGGTAGCAAATTTAAAACAGATTTGAGAAAAAAACTACTTCCCTCAAAGGGTCGTGAATCTGTGGAATTCACTCCTCAGAAGGGCAGCACGGTAGCATTGTGGATAGCACAACTGCTTCACAGCTCCCGAGTCCCAGGTTCAATTCCGGCTTGGGTCACTGTCTGTGCGGAGTCTGCACATCCTCCCCGTGTGTGCGTGGGTTTCCTCCGGGTGCTCCGGTTTCCTCCCACAGTCCAAATATGTGCAGGTTAGGTGGATTGGCCATGATACGTTGCCCTTAGTGTCCAAAATTGCCCTTAGTGTTGGGTGGGGTTATTGGATTATGGGGATAGGGTGGAGGTGTTGACCTCGGGTAGGGTGCTCTTTCCAAGAGCCGGTGCAGACTCGATGGGCCAAGTGGCCTCCTTCTGCACTGTAAAAAAGGCTACCCAAGGCAGCACGGTAGCATTGTGGATAGCACAATCGCTTCACAGCTCCAGGGTCCCAGGTTCGATTCCGGCTTGGGTCACTGTCTGTGCGGAGTCTGCACATCCTCCCCGTGTGTGCGTGGGTTTCCTCCGGGTGCTCCGGTTTCCTCCCACAGTCCAAAGATGTGCGGGTTATGTGGATTGGCCATGATAAATTGCCCTTAGTGTCCAAAATTTCCCTTAGTGTTGGGTGGGGTTACTGAGTTATGGGGATAGTGCAGGTGTTGACCTTGGGTAGGGGGTAGGGTGCTCTTTCCAAGAGCCGGTGCAGACTCGATGGGCCAAATGGCCTCCTTCTGCACTGCAAATTCTATGTAAATTCTATGATAATGAGTACGGTGGATGCAGGGACAGTGAATAAATTTAAGGAGGTGTTAGACAGATTGTTGATTGGTAATCGGTTGAAGGGTTATGGAGAATAGGCAGGACGGTGGTGTTGAGGCCCCAATGGAATCAACCTTGATCACATTAGAACATAGAACATTACAGCGCAGTACAGGCCCTTCGGCCCTCGATGTTGCGCCGACTTGAGGGTGTTTGACTCGGCAGGCTAAATTGCCTACTCCCGCTCCTCAATCATGTGTTCGAGGGAAGAGATGCTCTGGCTGATTTCGCAATCCAGCTCTTGGTCTGTAACATTGCAGGTCGCAGATGAGGAACATATTGGCCATGATAGGATGGCAGAGTAGACTTGATGGGCCGAATGGACTAATTCTGCTCCTATATCTTGTGAATTTATAAACTTATGAATAGAGAGTACAAACCTAACAGTAAATCAACAAATGAGACCTGAGGTTATTGCAAGAATAAAAGTATTAAACTAAAAGCCCTGCACCAGATGCATGTAGCATTCAGAACAAAACAGACAAACCCAGAGTCCAGATAGAAATAAATACAAATGATCTGATAGCCATTACAGGGACATGGCTGGAGGAAGTAATGGATTGGAACCTGAATATTGAAGGGTACAGGATACTTGGGAAGGACAGGAATTGAGGAAAAGGTGGAGTGGTGGATCTGTGAGTTCATGATGGTATTACCACCATAGAGGGTGATGACTTAAATTCAGGAAATCAAAATGTGAAAATGGTTTGGGTAGCGATGAGAAATGTTAACGGCAAAAGGTCACTTGCGAGAGCCACGTCCAGGCCCCCAAACAGTAAGCACATGGTAGGGAGGAACATATAGGAAAACATAATTTGAGTTTGACGGAAATGCATGGCACTAATCAGGAGAGATTTAATTTACGTACAGACTGGAAAGGTCAGATGGGCAAACATAGCCAAGGTGAGGATTCCATTGGATGCTTTTGGGATGGTTTCTCAGAACAGCATGTTCTAGAGCCAACCAGAGAGCAGGCTACACGAGACATGGTATTGTGCAATGCAATGGGAGTAATTAATGATCTCATGGTGAAGGCGCCCCTAGATAGCAGCAACCATAATATGGCTGAATTTTACAGTCTGTGAGATAATAATAATCTTTATTAGTGTCACAAGTAGGCTTGCATTAATACTGCAATGAAGTTACTGTGAAAATCCCCTGGTCGCCACATTCCGGTGCCTGTTCAGGTACTCTGAGGGAGAATTCACAATGTCCAATTCACCTAACAAGCACGTCTTTCAGCGTTTCGTGGGAGGAAACCGGAGCACCCGGAGGAAACCCACGCGGACACGGGGAGGACGTGCAGACTCCGCGCAGACAGTGACCCAAGCTGGAAATCGAACCCAGATCCCTGGCGCTGTGAAACAACAGTGCTAACCACTGTGCTACCATGAGAGAGTGGGGAGTGGGTCTGAGACTATGTATCCTTCATCATCCCTGGGTCAAAACCCTGCAATTCCTTCCATAACAGAACAATGAGGGTACCCACATCTCATTCAGTGCCATAGTTGAAGAAGGCAGCTCACCATCACTTTTGCAAAGGTAATAATGAAAGTTGGCCTCGGCAGAGAAGCCCAAATCTCTTGAATGAATAAAATCAATTACAAAACTACTGCTGTCAGCTGCTTAAGTAAAAGTAATAAAGTTCGTAACTAGACCCATATAAAGATTAAATGCCAATAAGGATCAAAGATACTTCTAAAGATAAAATTCAGTTCAGTCCTTTAAGATGTCATTAAAGGCCCATAGTTGAAACGGTAGTTGCCTGGAGTGAAGGCTGAAGCTGAAGAGTTGTGTTCAGCAGCTGCAATGGCTTCGGTAGTCAAATAGTCAGATGGTACCTTTGTAGGTGGACAGCTGGACAGCAGATTTTGGACATTCTGAATTCTCCCTCTGTGTACCCGAACAGGTGCTGGAATGTGGCGACGAAAGGCTTTTCACAGTAACTTCATTGCAGTGTTAATGTAAGCCTACCTGTGACAATAAAGATTATTATAAAGGTTATTATTACTATTTAGCCATAGTATCCAACTGTAATCATAGTAGACATCATAGAAACCTTGGGCGGGATTCTCCGACCCCACGCAGGGTCGGAGAATTGGCGGGAAGCGGCGTGATTTCCGCTCCCGCAGGTCTCCTAATTCTCCCGCCGGTAAAAAACCGGCGTTGTGCAAATCCCGCTGGCAGCCTGTGAAAACAGCTGGCGCCGGCGGGATTTCATTTTTTTTAAACTCACCTTTAAATCTCCGGCCCGGATGGGCCGAAGTCCCGCCGCTGGGAGGCCTTCTCCCGCCGCCGAGGTGTACACCACCTCAGAAACGGCGGACTCAGCGGCGCGAGCGGGCCCCCGGGGTCCTGGGGGGGGCGGGGGGCGATCGGACCCAGGGGGGTGCCCCCACGGAAGCCTGGCCCGCGATCAGGGCCCCCCGCTCACTCCGCGGGGCAGTGCCGTGGGGGCACTCTTTCTCCTTCCGCGCCGCCACGGCCTCCGCCATGGCGGACGCGGAGGAGAACCCCGCATCGCGCATGCGCCGGCAGTGAGGTCAGCGGCCAGCTGCCGCTGACGTCACTGCCGGCGCATGCGCCGACCGCCGAAAGCCTTTCGGCCAGCCCCGCTACCGACTGCGCCGGGTGTTTGCGCCAGTCTACCGGTGCAAACTGCTCCGGCGCGGGGCTGGCCCCCAAAGGTGGGGAGAATTCCCCACCTTTGGAGGAGGCGCGACCCCTGAGTGGTTGGCGCCACTCCCCTACGCCGGCACCCTCCGTCACGCCGGGTAGGGGAGAATCCCGCCCCTTGTTTTAGTTAGTTAATAAACAGTTTTGTTCATTTACAAAGCCGTATGTTCTCTGATCATTTCAACTACAAAGACATCACCATCTCTGCATACAGAGAACATTACACATGTCTGAGGCATCGTCCCAACAATTGTCTTTTAGTCAAGGTAATTGAACTTTTAAATCTCTGCCGGTTTTTTCCACAGGGCGTGGTGAGTGCCTGGAATGCATTGCCAGGGGAGGTTGTGGGAGGTTGATGTCATTCAAAAGGCATCTTGACAAACATATGGAAAGGATGGGTATAGAGGGATAAGGCACAAGGAAGTGCTGAGAATTTTGGTAAAGCTTGATATCATGGGCGAAATTCTCCGACCCCCCGTAGGGTTGGAGAATTGCCCGGGACCGGCAAAAATCCCGCCCCCGCCGTGGCCGGAATTCTCCACCACCCGGGAATTGGCGGGGGAGGGAATCACACCCCGCCGATCGGCATGCCCCCCACGGCGATTCCCCGGCCCGCGATGGGCCGAAGTCCCGCCGCTGAGCGGCCTCTCCCGCCGCCGTGGTTTTAACCACCTTTGGTGGCGGCGGGACTGGCGGCGCAAGCGGGCCACTGGGGTCCTGAGGGGGGGGCGCGGGACGATCGGCAGGTGGGCCAGTGCCGTGGGGGCACTCTTTTTCTTCCACCACCGCCACGGCCTCCACCATGGCGGAGGCGGAAGAGAACCCCTCTACCGCGCATGCGCCGGTGGTGATGTCAGCGGCAGCTGACGCACTGGCGCATGCGTGAACCGGCGAAGGCCTTTCGGACAGCCCCGATGCCGGCCAGCGGCCATCAAAGGCTGTTGGTGCCGGTTTTGGCGGCAGTCGGCGGAGCGGGAGCCACTCCGGCGCGGGCCTAGCCCCTCAATGTGAGGGCTTGGCCCCTAAAGGTGGGGAGAATTCCGCACCTTTGTGGAGGCTCGACGCCGGAGTGGTTGGCGCCACTCCACTATGCTGGGACCCCCCGCCGGGTAGGGGAGAATCCCGCCCCCAGTGTGGTACAGGCTTGGAGGGCCGAACGGCCTGTTCCTGTGCTGTATTATTCTTTGTTCTTTGCCTGAGTCATTAAGTTGAATGGCTCCCATTCTTCAAAGTTTGGTGAAATAGGAAAGAGCTATTCACAGCCCCAGAGAGGCCATTGTCAATATGTTCATCATGTTTAACCCTGTAGAAATTTGCATTGGATTTCAAATATCTTCACAAACCAGGATATATCTATTTGGAATCCAATTGAAGCTTTTGGAAGCTTGACGTGGGACATGTTGTCACCATTTAAGGCTGTATAAGAACACTCAAGCTCCTCCAAATGCAAACATTTCCCAGTTTCTCACCATTCAAAAATATTCTGCTTTTATATTTACCCAACCCAGGTGGATAACTTCACACTGTTCTTGCCTACTCACTCAGCCTGTCTGTCTCCCTCTGCAACCTAACTCTTTGCATCCTC
Source organism: Scyliorhinus canicula (assembly GCF_902713615.1). NCBI lineage: Eukaryota > Metazoa > Chordata > Chondrichthyes > Carcharhiniformes > Scyliorhinidae > Scyliorhinus > Scyliorhinus canicula. The sequence continues at coordinate 141,494,870 of NC_052158.1, read as the reverse complement.
TCCAATTTATCAGTTATAAATTGCCGAGGTTCAAGTACGATCCTCACGGTACCCTATTATTTCCAGCCTGCCAACCTGAAAATAATCAATTTTTTACAACTGTCTTTTCTGTCCACTGACCAATTCCCAATCCATCTAATGGGCGGGATTCTCCCCTACCCGGCGGGGCGTGCCGTACCGGCGGTGAGGAGTGGAGTGAACCAGTCCGACGCGTGCCGCCCAGAAGGTGCGGAATCCTCTGCGCCTTCAGGGGCTAGGCCAGCGCCAGCGGGGTCAGCGCAGTGCCAGCTGGCACGGAATGGCTTAACACCGTGCCAACCGGCGCCGAATGGTCTCAGCCGGTTGGTGCGAGTTGGCGCATGCGCAGGAGCGCCAGCGTGTGCTGGCATCATCCCAGCGCATGCGCAGGGGGGTTGTTTTCTGCGCCGGCCATGGCGGAGGTTGACAGCAGCCGGCGCGGAGGGAAAGAGTGCCCCCCATGGCACAGGCCCGCCCGCGGATTGGTGGGCCATGATCATGGGCCAGGCCACCGTGGGGGCACCCACCGGGGACAGATATCCCAGCGCACCCTCCCCCCCCCCCACCCGAGGACTCTGCAGGCCGCCCGTAGAACCAGGCTTTGATTTACGCAGGCGGGACCGGCCAAAAACAGGCGGCCGCATGGCCCATCGCGGGGTGGAGAATCGCCGGGGGGGTCCACAGCCAGCGGCTGCTGACCAGCGCGGCGTGATTCCTGCCCCCGCCAAAACCCCGGCGCAGGAGAATTTGGCAGCCAGCGGCACGGCGGGATTCATGCCGCCCCCCCCCCCCCCCCCCCCCCCGGTGATTCTCCGACCCGGTGGGCGGGTCAGAGAATCCCGCCCCTCATTTTAATTTCAATCTCATGACTCACAATTTTATGGAATAAACCCCCTGTGTGGTCTTTTGAAAATCCAAATACACTACATTCACAGGTTCCCCTTCATCTATCCCACCAGTTATATTCTCAAAAAAGTCTAACGTATTTATCGAAAGCAATTTCCAGTTCATTCTTCTGTGTTGATTTATAATTCTGTGCCCTGTTACCACATTGCTGATAATATATATTCTAATGATATTAGGCTCATTAATGTTTAGTTGCTTATTTTCTTTCTTCATCCTTTCTTAAATACCAGGATTATATTTGCTGCCATGCACTCCTTGGGATCTGTTCTGGAATATGTGACATTTTGGAAGATAAATATCAATCCATCCATTGTAGCTACCTCTTTAAGAACTTTAGGATGCAGGTAGTCAGGTCCACAGGATTTGTCACAACTTAGTCCCAGGCGGCTCATAACACCCAATTCATTGTGGACCGATCCCACCGGCTTCCCGGGCAGCAGAGTTCGCTGCCGTCGACGGGATGCCCCGGGTCTAGGGGGTGATTGACGGGATGCGTGTTCCCCTACGAGCACCTGTAGATGACAGGCCGCTCGACACCAACCGAAAGAGGTACCACTCAATGAACATGCAGCTGATATGTGACCGTCAAATGCGCATCATACTCCTCTGCGCCTGATACCCAGGCAGTGTGCACAACCCTTCAACCTGGCACTCTCGACAATTCCTGACATGTTCAAGTTGACCATCCCCCCGGCTGGGGGAGTTTCCCCTGGGTGACAGGTATTATCCACTGCAACCGTGGCTGATGACACCTAGCTGGAGGCCACAGGCCGACACAGAGAACCGCTACAATGATGCCCTAACCCTAATGCAGCAACCAGAAGCATGATCGAGCGTTGCTTCGGCATCCTTAAGATATCATAATCTTTATCAGTGTCACAAGTAGCCTTACATTAACACTGCACTGAAGTTACTGTGAAAATCCCCTAGTCGCCACATTCCGGCGCCTGTTCGGGTACACAGAGGGAGAATTCAGAATGTCCAAATTACCTAACAGCACGTCTTTTGAGACTTGTGGGAGGAAACCGGAGCACCAGGAGGAAACCCATGCAGACACGGGGAGACTCCGCACTGACAGTGACCCAAGCCAGGAATTGAACCTGGGACCATGGCGCTGTAATGCCCCAGTGGTTGATGCGGTTCAGGTGCCTGGACAGCTCTGCAGGGGCCCTCCAGTATGATGCTCAGAGGGTCGCCCGCATTGTGGCGGCCTGCTGTGTCCTCCACAACAACACCCCGCAGGAAAGGCGAGATGTGCTGGTGGAGGAGGAACGGCAGGCCTCTTCCAATGAGAAGGATGTGGGGGAGAGAGAGTGTGGATGGGCAGGACATGAGACCTTGTCAGGCAGGGGAGGCCGCAAAACATGTGTGCAGGACCAACGCGCACAGGCCGTCTGATCGCTTCCAGTTTCACTAACCAGGGAGGGTGGGGGGAACTGGCCAGAGGCATGGACACTGCATCCAACCCCCATCCCCCCACACCCCCTCACTACCCCTAACCCCCTCACTCCCTCTTCATGCGCCCCCACACCGCCTTGCAACTCCCTCCATGATGCATATCAGGCGTACTATGGGTGTGGGCCTGGGTTGGCAGTAACAGCGGATCTGGCCATGGATGATGACAACCCACTCTGCGATGAGCTCTGGTGCTCCATATCGTCTGACAATGTCTGACTTCATACCACGGGAGCACTTTCCAGCGACTACCTGGGTGATTCCTTCATGTGTGCTGGCCATTCCATCACACGGCCCCAACGAATCACTGGGCTGACGGTGGTGGGACAGGTGGTGGTGTGGTGGTGGGGGGAGGGGGGAGTGTAGCCCGGACCACACACAATATCTGCCTATTTCCCCCTCCTCACTGACCAGCCCAGACCAGCCCACCCCTCACTGCTGTCTGACAGAGCACTGAGACAGGTTGTACCAGTGGTATTAGGTGTTTAACATGAACAAATATTTACAGATTTATGCCCTGACCCCTATAACTAAACTGTGCCCTGCACCCGTGCCAACTTAACTAGTATCTAACTTTCTGGCCTTACGGGCCCTAACTCTACATCTAGCTAGTTTCCCAGACAGTACAGCAGGAGCAGTGGCTCTGAAATCCATCATTATGAAAGGTTAGTCATGGCACAAATCAACTCCAGCCTCCCGGATTGCCTTGATTCACTACAGTTTGCCAACCGCTGCAACAGGTCCACAGCAGATGCCATCTTCCTGCCCTGCACTCAAACCTGGAACACCTGGAACCTTTATTGACTATTTTTGACTACAGCTCAGCCTTCAACACCATTATTCCTACGAAACTCATTTCCAAACTCTGTGGCCTGGGTCTCGGCTCCTCCCTCTGCAACTGGATCCTGAATTTCCTAACCCGCAGGCCACAATCAGTAAGGATAGACAACAACACCTTCTCCACGATCATCCTCAACACCGGTGCCCCACAAGGCTGTATCCTCAGCCCCCTACTATACTCCTTGTACACCTATGACTGTGTGGCCAAATTCCCCTCCAACTCGATTTTCAAATTTGCTGATGACAGCGCCGTAGTGGGTCGGATCTCAAACAATGACAAGACAGAGTGCAGGATTGAGATAGAGAATCTGGTGAACTGGTGCGATGACAATAATCTCTCTCTTAATGTCAACAAAATGAAGGAGATTGTCGTCGACTTCAGGAAGCGTATTGGAGATCATGCCCTATCTCCATCAATGGGGATGAAGTAGAAAGGGTCGAGTGCTTTAAGTTTTTAGGTGTCCAGATCACCAGCAAACTGTCTGGTTCCCCTATGCCAACACTGTAGTTAAGAAAGCCCATCAACGACTCTACTTTCTCAGAAGACTAAGGAAATTTGGCATGTCACCACCTTTTACAGATGCACCATTGAAAACATTCTTTCTGGTTGTATCACAGCTTAGTATGGGTCCTGCTCTACCCAAGACCGCAGGAAACTACAAAAGGTTGTGAATGTAGCCCAATCCATCACGCAAACCAGCCTCCCATTCAGTGACTATGTCTACAATTCCCGCTGCCTCAGAAAGGCAGCCAGCATAATTCAGGACCCCACGTACCCCGGACATACTCTCTTCCATCTACTTCCGTCAGGAAAAAGATACAAAAGTTTGAGGTCATGTACCAACTGACTCAAGAACAGCTTCTTCCCTGCTGCCATCAGACTTCTGAATGGACCTACCTTGTATTAAGTTGATCCTTTCTCGACACCCTAACTATGACTGTCACATTATATTCTGCAGTCCCTCCTTCCTTCCCTATGTACGGTATGCATTGTCAGTGTAGCAGGCAAGAAACAATACTTTTCACTGTACACTAATACATGTGACAATAATAAATCAAATCAAATCAATATTAAAGATGATGTATCACTTATGGCTGGCACTACATAACTTGTGTATATTTCTGTTAGTTCCATTTAGTTATTTCATAAAAAACGCACAGTTTTTTCCCACCATGATATTGTCAGACTCAAACTCCTCCCTCGGTGTGCCCGATGGCCTCTGGACTACTCCATGGGGCGGGGGTGTGAGCAGAGCTAACCCCTGAGGCTCCCCCACCACCTGGCGCTGCCAATCCTCGAGGCCCGCTCTGGCCTCGAACAAGGTCTGCATGCTCGTGCCGTGGAGCTCAGGGAGTGGGCCATCTCCATCTGACACTGCGCCACATCACCCATTGACTGTGCCATCACCTTCTGGGTTTGTGTTACATCAGCCATTGACTGCGCCATCTCGCTCTGTGACTGGGCCTCCTCCCTCTTCTTCTGTGCCACATCGATCAACACCTAGGCATTACCGGCGCGTTTCATCTTTTTTTTTTAGAACAGTACAGCACAGAACAGGCCCTTCGGCCCTCGATGTTGTGCCGCGCAATGATCACCCTACTCAAGCCCACGTATCCACCCTATACCAGTAACCCAACAACCCCCATTAACCTTATTTTTTAGGACACTAAGGGCAATTTAGCCTGGCCAATCCACCTAACCCGCACATCTTTGGACTGTGGGAGGAAACCGGAGCACCCGGAGGAAACCCACGCACACACGGGGAGGACGTGCAGACTCCACACAGACAGTGACCCAGCCGGGAATCGAACCTGGGACCCTGGAGCTGTGAAGCATTGATGCTAACCACCATGCTACCGTGCTGCCCACGACTTCTTCTCCTCCACTGCGACCAAGAAGGTCTCGCCCTCTGCGCTTGTGAACCTTGGTGCCGCTTTCGTTACTGCCACCTGTTGGCTGGGGTGGTGTGTATGGGGAGTGAAGTATGTATAATTAGACCATAAGATGATGTATGGGGAATGGAAAGTGACGGAAATCAGACCATAAGACGATGCTCCTTCTCCTGGCATACAAGCAGAAACTCAAGCGGGAGAATCCAGCTAAGAAGGTCGTGCAGTACTGGTTTGAGGAAACAGAAGAGCTCTTACGTGAATGCTTAGAGACAGTGGACTGGTCCATATTTAAGAACTCAGCAACCAACTTGAATGAGTATGCCTGGGTGCCATTCGGCTGCAGTGCTGGTTGGGCGCCCTTTAAAGATGGCGCCGCAATCTGTTTGAAGCCAGTTAACAGCTTTAAGAGTCCCTGCCTCGCCAGAGAGGCGGTGTTAACTACGCCCACTTTTTGTTTTCTAAGAGGCTCAAGATTCCATGAGAAACCCGCCAACAGAGTCGATGGGAATTCACTCCGTTTTGTTCACCGGCACTGACACTTTGTCAGCTTTTGGTAAGATTCCACCCGTCTTATTTGTGGGTTCACCTCCCACCTGAAAAATGTTTTTAACACATGCAATAATATAGTGTTTCAGTTATTGTGGAGATATCCCTGGCAACCGCCAGGTTTAGGAATGACTGATGCTGAACTTGGCTCGCCAGATTGTTTTATGTTGAAATTAAAGTTGGGCGCCTGAAAGCTTAATAGTCACACATAAACATAATCAATGTTCCCTGCCTTTGAGAGGCAAATCATAAACGGACAGCCTTACTTGACACAATGTGGAATAAATCAGCATGAACAGATGCTGGGTACTAACTATAGCAGTGAACAGAGGCTGAGATTATAATTTAGTTCGATTACTTTAAGAGTTGTTCCTTTGAGAGATTAACAGCTATGAATAGCCAATATTTTTAGTGGTTCTATGTGTGTTATTACGTTTGTTCTACCTCATTGTCATGAGTGGCATACCTGGGTCAATCTTCTTCCTTCCCTGGGATACAGACATTAGCTTCTTGGGTGTTGGGTTGAGGAAAACCTTCATGTTGGGGTTATCTGTTTTAAAGTTATCTTCAGTCCTAATCAAAACAATGACCTGAGCTGGCTTCCTCTCATCCTTCTTGAACTTAGACAACATACTATTAAGTGACAATCTTAACTTTGCCTGCAATGGGCCGACATAACTAAAACGTAGCTTCTCAGCTCTCACTCTGTCCTTAAAAGATAACTTATCGTGTTAAGTATACCTTTTAGCACTGAGAAGTAAAAGTTATTTCAAAAGAATGGAAGGAATAGAAGTGTTCTGAGTAACATAGACCATGATAGATTGCTACTTCTCCCAAAGATAAACTTTGCTTATGAGTGGACCATGTGTCTGTCGACCTTGTCCCTTGTTACATTGATCAGCCCCATCAAGTCAACTGAAACATGAATCTCGAGAGGGGTTGACTCCACTTTTACAATCTTTAACTTTGAGCCTTACCAAAGGGACCCACACAAATTTGAGGGGGCTTAACCTATTTACAACTTACTAAGTGCTTCCTCCTTGGAAAATGATTTTATGACTTAATTGCTTAAAAGGCTGTGTTCATTGTTTGGGAGTCTGTGTTAACTATTCACCTCCCAGCACCTGGTTCGACAGCTGGACTCCATATTGCATAAGATTGCCAAGCAGTTTATAGGGTATTTCTGTTTTGAGTTACAAAGGCAACGCTCCCGGCAACTTTACGACTCGCCATTCCTACAAGATTCTGTAACCCTACAAACAAGTGTAAAGGGGCAATGTGGTGGCATTGCTTTTTATCACAGGGGTGGGTTTAGCACAGTGGGCTAAATAGCTGGCTTGTAATGCATAACAAGGCCAGCAATGCAAGTTCAATTCCTGTAGCGGCCTCCCCGAACAGGTGCCGGAATGTGGCAATTAGGGGCTTTTCACAATAACTTAATTGAAGCCTATATGTGACAATAAGCGATTATTATTATCAGTCTCAGATGGGTTCAGTTCAAGGACATTCTTTGAAATCTATTCAACATACATCGTTGGATGTTTTATAGGGCCAAGAATATTGAAATAAACCTATTTCAGAATGCACAAGGCGAAATTCACCTGGATTGATGCTACTGGGTTGCCTATTTGCAATAGATTTTGGTATGTGACCTGGGACCCGGATATAAAGGGAGACACATCCGTCCCCTCCAAGCCACACAGGATTCTGGCTTGGAAATATATCGCTGTTCCTTCACTGTCACTGGATCAAAATCCTGGAACTCCCTTCCTAATAGTTGGTTGTACCTTCACTACAAAGACTGCAGCGGTTCAAGAAGGCAGCTTGCCACCAAGGGCAGTTCGGGATGGGCAATAAATATTGGCCGAGCCAGTGAGGCCTAATCTACATTCCAAAATGAAGTTAAAAGTTTGAGCTTGAGATTTCAATGCAGAAAAGTATAATATTGTTGGAAGTGGCATTCTTTTGATGGGGCATTAAATTATAATCCTATTTGCTGTTTGAATTAACATTAATTTACAGGTAAAGGGTAATTCAAATAAAAAAGTAAATTTTTCTTTAAATAGTCGATACATCTATACAAAGATATGCCTCACGTATTTACAAGATGATTAACTGTAAAGCTATTTTCTTTGATGTTAATGTGGTTAATTCTGTGCTTAACCTAAAGTTTGCTAGTCTCACTCTAAGATGCATTCCCGAGAACTACCCAAGGCATGGGATCTAACTCCCTCACCTTGGAGATCTCAGGCAAATGCTGTTCAGTGCTGGCTCCACAATCAGGAACCAGGCAGACTGGCACTCCTGAGGGTCTCTCAGGGGATCAGAGGGCAAGGTGCTTGCCCTCTAGGAAGGGAGGCATCCTGGCACTGTTAGTGTCACCTGGGCACCCTGGCACTGCCAGCATGGCACCCTGACAATGCCACCTGCATTGCCAAGGTGGACAGGTGGCACTTTTTACGTAATGGGCCTGGGGGAGGGGGAGGGGGAGGGGGGTGAGGGAGTTAGGGATTCAGGGAGGGATGCCATTTAAAAAATACGGATGAAAATTTGGAAATGGAAAGAAAGAGAAACTTGTATTTATAGAGCACTTTTCATGACCATCGGATATCTCATGGCAATTTATAGCCGATGAAGTACTTGTAGAGTGTAGTCACTGTTGGAATGTAGGAAACGTATCAGCCAATTTGCACACACAAAGCTCCTGCAAATAGCAGTGCGTCAATGAGAAAATTATCTGTCTTTGTGGTGTTGATTGAGGTATAAATATTGATCAGGAAACCAGGGAAAATGAAGCTACTCTTTCTTCGAAAAGTGTCATGAGGACCTTTACATAGAATCAAGAATTTACAGTGCAGAAGGAGGACATTCGGTCCATCAAGTCTGCAGCAGCCCTTGGAAAGAACACCCGACCCAAACCCACACCTCCACCCTATCCCCGTAACCCAGTAACCCCACACAACCTTATGGGACACTAAGGGCAATTTAGTGTGGCCAATCCACCTAACCTGCACACCTTTGGACTGCAGGAGGAAACTGGAGCACCCGGAGGAAACCCACGTAGACATGGGGAGAGCATGCAGACTGCTCACAGTGACCCAAGGCGGGAATTGAACCTGGGACCCTGGAGCTGTGAAGCAACTGTGCTACCCACATCATCGGAGTCACGTTCTCACATCCCTGGTCACTTTCTCTGATGACATTATGAGTCGGCAGTGATTGAGCCACCTTTGACTGCTATCCCACGCTCCAGAATGAGATTCTATAGCGTTTTCAAACGTACAGAAGTCAAGCGGTTCTCTCGTTACTTCAGAAATTGTTGCGATTGGTTTATTTGTTACCGTTAAATTCTCAGTCGCCATGTAGGAGTACAACCCACCATTGAAAACTGAAAGCAAATTCATGAAAAGTTTCAAAGTCAGGAATTGCAACTGTCACATTTCAGGTTCAAGAAGCTCTACGTGAACTACATTGCTCACATCAGCTTGCGGTTTCTCTTCCCTCCCTTTTCCCAGATGCATTAAAACCATTCAGGATCTCCGCAGAAAGTCCAACTGAAGACTGGGAACGCTTGCTATAAAGAATGACTGATGTGAATCAGCAAAATGGCATTCTAATGTCCTGTTGTTTTATGCCACCAGGCCTCCTTTCACTTTTGTATGTGTTTGAACGTTTTATTATTAACAATTTATGTCTAATAATGTTGCAAATATTTGGGATGGAACAATAGTCATCAGACAGGAAAGTCAATCAACTAACACAATAATAATTAAAAGCAACATATTGCAGATGCTGGAAATCTAAAATAAAACCAGGGAATGCAGGAAAAACCCAGCAGGTCTGGAAGCGTCTGTGGAGAGAGAAAGAGAGTTATGTTTTGAGCCCATATAATTCTTCAAACAAGTGTCGTACAAACTCAAAACTCTGTTTTTCTTTTCACAGATGTTGCCAGACCTGCTGAGTTTTTCCAGCATTTTCTGCCTCTATTTCAACATAAAATCTTCGTTATCTCAGTTTACTTCCTTTGTCTAAATGCATTTTATCAATGGTTCTAATAATGGGCGATTCAACCAGAGTGGGCACCAAATATTCGACTTCAATAAATTATTTGCAAAAAACTACATCGTCCAGTGTGCATCCTGAAAGTATACAGCAGTTAAGGGTATGTATTACTGACTTGATTTAAACAATAAGAGATTAACATCTGCTAAAGCCGAAGTTCTTAAGCAGAAGTAGTTTCACAAGGAAACCATGGAACCGAAAGAATGGTCTGTCCTTGTCATTTCCAAGCTGAATTGAACCACCTGCTGAACACAGCATTTTCAGCTCAAAGTAAGCTTTTTAGAGGTTCGTGGGGAATTGAGTGTGTTAAACTGAAAAATAACCTGTCTCCATTTGGTTGTTCAAGTGAAATAGGTCGAGACAATCGCTTCACTGCATAACTGAAGGTGAAATCAACAAGAGGAAAGGTGCACCATTGGTTCGATATTGACTCGCACAAGTATGCCTCTATTTTGAATGTTCATGAATAGCGGAAACAATGAGAAATGGATTCCTGAGCACTGTCAATTGTGTTGTTCAAACCATTGTTTCCAAACTTAGATTAGATTTATATTTATTGTCATGTGTACCAAGGTATAGTGAAAAGTATTGTTCTGCGTTCAGTCCAGGTAGATGGTTCCATGTATGAAAAACATAGTAAGACGTCTTACAATACCAAGTTAAGGTCCAACACGTTTATTTGGAATCACTAGCTTTCGGAGCTGAAGGAGCTACACTCCAAAAGCTAATGATTCCAAATAAACCTGTTGCATTTTAAGCTGGTGTTGTAAGACTTCTTACTGTGGCCACCCCAGTTCAACAGTGGCATCTCCACATCATGAAAAACATAGGACATATGAAAAATACAAGATAAATACATAGACATCAGGTGAAGCATACGTGTAGTACTACTCAGTACAGAAGATGTGTGGAGAGATCAGTTCAGTCCATAAGGAGTCTAGTAACAGGGGAAGAAGTTGTTTTTGAATCTGTTAGTGCGCGTCCTCAGACTTTTGTATCTCCTGCCCGGTGGAAGAGGCTGGAAAAGAGAATAACCCGGGTGGGAGGGGTCTTTGATGATGATGCCCGCTTTCCCAATGCAGCGATAGGCGTAGACAGAGTCAGTGGATGGGAGGCGGGCTCACGTGATGGACTAGGCTATGTTCACAACTCTCAGTAGTTCCTTATGGTCGTGGGCCGAGCAATTGCCAAACCAGGCGGTGATGCAGCCAGAGGAGGCTTTCTATGTTGCATCAGTAGAAATGTATAAAAAGTACATTGAGCAAAAGCAGAATTATGGAAGCAGGAAATCTAAATACAAATTATGTATCAGGTTCACCCACTCCTTTGCTTGAGCTGACAATGAAGTAAAACAATGAGTAGCACAGAGAATGAACCAAAATCGTGTTCAGCCTGTGTGCCGTAACAACCCATTGTAAGTTCGATGATTTCTATGATCTTCCTTCACGGACAAAATGCCGAAGTAACCTGTGGACAGGTTTTCCATCATTTTCCCATGGTGGCTCCATCGGCTGCAGCTCGGCAACGTGATCCGGTCGGAACTCCTTCAAACATTCAAAGTTCACATTGTTTGTCACGTCAGAGATTCGATGGAGCACGTCTTTAAGATGGGAGCTCAGCGCTCTACCACTGTGAAGGAGATAATGGTGGGTAATATAATTTAGTTTAATGTTCTCAACATATTTCCTTTTTTTTATGTGTGATTTCCACTAACTGGGTTACCTGCTGCTTTCTTTGATATGTATGTACTTATGGTGTAATTGATACACAGTCTGCAGTCCAGTAGTACAAAAGCCACCTCCTACTCCACCTCGTTCACGCCATTTTAAAGTTGCAGCGATTCACAGTTGATGGCAACTTGTTGTTGCTGAAGCTGGTCCATTGCTGAGTTCAAAAGAAAACATCCTCATGTTCTGCGCTGACGTATTCATGGTCATGTTCCATAAGGTTAATTACACGAATGTACAGTTTCCATGCATTTACATTGCTGACTTACCTTCCCATGGCCCCCCGCCATTAGTAGTGGCAGATGAGGAAAAGAATGGAAGTCAGCGATATGACTCAATAAAGTGTACTGTACTGGTGTCAAACTCTGGTACAGAAATGCTATGTGCAAAGTCTCAGGCAAGCGGCCACTCGGAAGAGATGACTGTTGAAAAGTTTGGTTTTATTCTCCTTACTATACACTCCTCCTACTCCCCGAAGGGTCTCCCATGCCCCTCCTACACAACCGGACCCGGATATTTATATCCGAGCAGTCCTAGGAAAAGGGTGTAGCCCCGCCCCCTCACCTGGGTGAATCGTATTTAGGTGAGGCCACAGGGGCTCCGATGTTTCAGATCCCTGGGCCACTTGTCAGATTAAAGCAGTAAAATTATAACGGATGGAGGGTGGAGCAACAATTTTTTAAATATAAAGAGCTTAGTTCTTATCTATAAATTTGGGGAAGTAAATTTGAGGCAACTGTGTGGCGTTAGCAGCTTTAAATTTTCAATTATCACTATATTTATTCAGCTCTAGAGTTTTATTTGGTAATCTTGCAGTTTTTATGACAAGAAAGCCCAAGAACACAAATGGCCATATCAGGTTCATTCTCTTGCGTGATTATAAATAAGGCCCCTATTTCTGCCCTCAGTGATTAGAGCCACATCTAAGGTGTGGTTGTTGGAGGCCAATTATCACAGTTCCAGGATATCACTGCAGGACCTCCTCAGAGTAAGATCTAGGCTCAATCATTTTCAGCTTTTTCAACAATGACCTTCCTTCCATCGTAAGGCCAGAAGTGGGGATGTTCGTTGAACATTTCCCAGTGTTTAGTACCATTTGTAACTCAGAAAATGTGCTTGCCTGCACTAAAAACTGGACAAATTTCAGGCTTGGGCTGATAGATGGCAAGTAATATTCGTTCCACAGGGTGGCACGGTAGCACAGTTGTTAGCACAGTTGCTTCACAACTCCAGGGTCCCAGGCTCGATTCCCGACTTGGGTCACTGTCTGTGCGGAGTCTGCACGTTCTCCCCGTGTCAGCGTGGATTTCCTCCGGATGCTCCGGTTTCCTCCCACAGTCCAAAGATGTGCAGGTTAAGTGGATTGGCCATGATAAATTGCCCTTAGTTTTCAAAAAAGGGTAACTGGGGTTACTGAGTTACGGGGATAGGGTCGAGGTGTAGGGTGCTCTTTCCAAGAGCCGGTGCAGACTCAATGGGCCGAATGGCCTCCTTCTGCACTATAAATTCTATGATATATTTCTGAACACAAAGTGCAGGGCAATGATCATCTCCAATAAGAGAGACTCTAACCAAATCCCCTTAATATTCATTCACCACTGCTCAATCTCCCACCATCCAACATCCTGCAGATTACCATTGACCATAAACTTAAGTGGATCAGCCCTATAAATACATTGGCTACAGTTCAGAGTTTGTGCTTTCTTCATAGAATCATAGAATTTACAGTGCAGAAGGAGGCCATTCAGCTCATCGAGTCTGCACCGGTTCTTGGAAAGAGCACCCTACTCAAACCCACACCACCCTATCCCGCAACCCAGTAACCCCACCTAACCTAAGGGCAATTTAGCATGGCCAATCCACCTAACCTGTACATCTTCACAAGGTATCTAACCTCCTGACTCTCCAAAGCCAGTCCACAAGGCTGAAAATTAAGATTTTCATATAATCTAAAACTTAAGTCTGAAGTGTGATGGAATACCTCCCACATGCCTAGATAATGGCAGATCCAGCAATGCGCAAGACGTTCGACATCAGGACAGAGCAGGCGGTTTGATTGGCACTCCATTCACCACTTTAAATGTTCACCTTCATCCCCACTGCTGCACTGTGCACCCAACGCAATAAGCAGCAATATTGCCAATGTTCTTTCAGCAGCACCTTCCTAAACCTGTGGTTTATATCACCTAGAAGAACAAGGACAACAGGCAGATGAGAACATCACTACCTGAAAGGACCCCTTCAAGTCAAACACAATCCAGACTTGGAAAATTATCCTGGTTCCTTCACTATCACTGGCTCAAATTCTTGGAACTACCTCCCTGACAGCACTGTGGGAGTACTAACATCTCACGGACTTCAGCAGTTCAAGAAGGCAGTTCACCTCCTCAAGGGCAATTAGGGATCAGCTATAAATGCTGACCATGCCAGCCTGCACACATTTAATGAATGAATGAATTAAAAATGGTTTGGTTCTACTCACTCACCATCCATGACTTTGGAATACTTGGATCTCTAATAATTAGCTCAAAAATTGTAAACAATTCTTATTGGGGGCTGGGGGGTGGTGAGGATGTACCCACAACACATTTAGCACAAGTATGGTTTATTCCTGGCCACACTTCGAAAGTAATTTATTGGCTGTGAAACGCTTAGCGATGTCCCGATGCCATGGAGAGTACCCCAAAAATGCAAGTTTTCTTTGTTGATCATCATTTGTTTGTACCAGAAAGGAGTGTGTTTCATTATGTCATCCTCGGCTTTCATATAAATGAAACCCTTTTGTGCATTTGGCTTAATCTGAAATTGCCAGTCACAAGCAGAGTTGAAATGAAATGACTTCCAAACTTCCAATAAAGCTGATGAACGCTGTAAATGTCTGAAGAAATACTCCTCTATTTTGGCCACTTTTCATGATCGAAGCCAACAGAGTCAACAACAATAAACTTTATTTTCATCTTCCCCACCTGTTGTGACGATAAGCAGAAATGTCAAGCCTACCAGATATGCCTGCTCACTGAGTTCAAGCGAGCAGACCTTATATCATCTTTTTACATGCAGACCAGATGTGATCATTTGAGGGAGTACAATTAATGAATTTGCTTTATGAAAATGTAAGTGCTTCTTTAACAAAGCAATACATTTCAACGTTCCACCATTCCTGGAATTCCGCCTCACAAAAACACTGACCAACTTCAGGCATGAGCTGTCCGTCCACCACAAAATTTACACCCAAATTATTAAAAGTGTCTTTGAGGCTATTCGCTGTGGTAAACCTCTAAATTCTTAATGAGAGAACCCTCCTCAGGCTACTAAAGAAACACAGTTCACCAGCTTAGTGGATCTCACTGGATTTATTGCTGCTGATAATTTGGCATTCATACCTGTTGATAACAATGTCAGGTCACAGCTAGAAACTGTAACAATCCCTTGAAAGGAGCCCTTTGCAATATAAATCAAACAAAATGGCAACCTTTCTGTCCAATCCCTGGAGCTGTGTTATACTTAGGATGATTTTGTTCTCTGGAAGTGATCCTGCACAATCATTAAATACATTATATTATTGGAAGTAATATAATTTCCTCCAAATAAGTAGGAGTGCTTATTCATTCTTGTTAAAATTGGGACTTTTAAAAATCATTGGCTATCTAACAGGTTTTATATGTTCATTTGGTGAAAACAGGGTGTTTTCTAACAAGGATAATCAAAGAGAAAGGGAGCGATTATCCAGTCATGTTGCCCCTGGCGAAAATCCCGCTATGTCGGGAGAAAAGCAGGAGAGGCCCGAAACGGGATCTGTGCCGGGTGTGAAATAGTGCACGATGCCCCCCGGCCCACTGCGGTTGCCATGATCTGGTTCAAGCCCTTGCTGGGCAACCTGGCACTGCCAAGGAAACAGGTCGATAAGGGGGTGGTGGCCTGGAAAGGGGCAGGATCTGAAATGGGGAAGGGCATGAAAGGGGAGGGGCATTTGGTAACCCCCCACAGCAGGGTGTTGTTCACCTGGGGGTGGGGCCGCTTGTGCTGACGTTGGGGAGGTGCGTCCTGATACCGGCGAGAAGGGTGGAGGGTCTTTGATGACGAGATGGGGCGGGACCTGAAGGGAGACCCATTGGAAGGGCTCCAATGACTTGATGCCAGCATTCCTTGTTTGGGAGGGGGAGTTGCGTGATGCCTGCAAAGATGGTTGTGGTGGGAAGTTCCAATGCCAGCAAAGTTGGGGGCAGCGTGGGGGCATGAATCCCCGATGCCGTGTACATGTTCGTGGGGAGCCTTTACTGTCCCCTGACCTCTGTGAAGCCAGGCTTGCTGGCGTGTTTGGGCCCTGCCTCTCAATGCCGGTGCAAATCACAGTCCCCTCCAAAGAATTGACGAAGGGCGCGATTCTCTGGTCCTCAGCACGTGTTTCTCAGCGGTTTTCTGGATGCGGGATTCTCTGCTCTCGTTGCTCTCAATGGAAATTCCCATTGAAGACACCCCATTCCGCCAGGAAACCCGTGGGTGGGGGTACACTGCCGGCGGGACCAGACAATCCCACCACCGGTGAACAGCCGAAGGATTCCGGCCTAAGTGCAGGACGACCGCGATGGAAATCGCACATGAACAGCCAACTTGTTTCACACTGATTTCCGTGCCCAAAATTTTGGGGGGAAATTCCACCCATAAACCTACTTCTTCTGAGGTACAATGGAACTTTAATTTGATGTTTCAGGTTTCATTTCTGGTTATCCCTTGTTTTCCTTGACAAAAACATGAGACTACTCTGTCAGGAGCTGCTGGTGAATTTTGAATTACAGCTCCAATTATAACTCCTGTCCTTTTATTTAACGTTGACAATATGTCTGCTTCATTCAATACCGTTATAGCTTGACCTCAAAAACTACAAACGCTTTATACTGATTCAACTACGGAATAACAGTTACTTTTCCTCTTGTTTTTTGAACCATGCCGCTCCTAATCACACTACTTCACAGATTTGATTGCAGAATTCTTTGGTATACTCAAAGGGGGAGAAAAATCATTGAAGTTTGCCATATAGCACAGGACAGATCTGTCAGCACCAAACTGGTCAACTGGCTGTAGTATTCTACTGCCATCCAATGGTGAATATTCAAACAGCACTGTTTACAGCATCGAATATATGCTGTAAGGATTTCTGTCTCTGGAATGTTTTCAAAAATAACACTTCAAACTATTATTGCAAGAACTGAACAAATAATGTCATTGCTTAACATATTTTGTATATATCTGAAAGATTTTATTTAGCACATTTGTTCAGGTTACTTAAATTAGGGTGACAAAATCACTGAAACAGATGCTGCCAATTGAGGTAGCATACACAGTGTCCCTTCTCTTTAAGTAGATCTCACTCTATTCACGTCCTATGAGATCAAATCCAATCAGATGTTACAGAACTGTTAATGGCCAGATGTCCAACTTTACACTCTCCCCAGTTCATTTCCTTTTTGCATATTACCCTCAGATAGCCACGGTTTCAATGCAGACACACAAACACATATAAAATCGTTACCCCTCCAGTTCATCTACCATCAATATCCTTAATGAATATTGTGCCACTTCACCATTTTGTGCATAATTAGCACCACTGACCTACAAACAGCTGCTGTCTACTGTTTTTTACATTGGTGATCTGAAACAAAATAGGAATGGGAACCTTTTAAGATAAGGGAGGAGAACAATTAAAATGTCAAGTTTTGCAACAAATAATTGATTGCATCTCATAATTAATCCAGTACACAATATTTATAATTATTTCAAACCTGCTGGGAATAGTATGCAATTACTATTGAGTCACCTCAGCTTCTCTCCAGACTGTATTATATCTGTAAATCCATGCATTGACAAGATGCAATATCACAGCAGATCAGCCCCATTGGGTATTAGTAATCAACCCTGTTTTGGTTCTTCAAGTGATAATTCCAGCTAGACACTCTCACAGTAATGCTTAAAGATGTTAGCATGGAACTCATAGATAACCCGAAAAGGTGAGCAAATGACGAGAAATAGATGCTTTGGCTGAGGCAGAGGCTTTGCGAGGAATGTTTTTTAGTTAATACTGAAGCAAGATATCCAGCTAGAAAATAGTTTTGAAAACGTGACTCCTGTTCTCCGAGTTTTATTTTGTGGAGACGACTGAGGAGTTGCTGCCAAATCTGTCACTACCTCTTTTTTGCCTTTGACTTATACTCTGAGCTTCCTTTGGGCAGATTTCAGCAGGAAATCGGGGCCATTAACTTTGTTCATGGTTGAGCCCTTGAGGAGGATAAGGCTTTCCTGAACGGGTCTGCCAACTCTTCCAGCCATGTCAGTGAAGTCACTCGCATGTCTGTATCTATTTGGAAAATTATTTTATCGCTCTGCGAGGTTTAAAATACATTGACATCTATAACTTAAGTAAATTTGAACTTGTTACATTCAAGGCTTCTAAACCCGTCGTGAGGTTGGGAGATGAAGTTCTCTTAGATTCTCACTCACTGTGATGAGTCATAGAATCAGACACATCAATGCATTTGAATGCTAAATATAACATGGTGAAAAGAATAAATTCCATTGTGCCATCTCCTGCCTGAAGACAGTCTTGAGGAAAATGGAATAATGCAAACTGAAAGTTTTATGACCTTTTGCTATTGTCCAAAAGAAAAACATTTTCACAGTTGTCTAGTTTGAATCTTGAGTAATGCCGACATAGATCACTGATTAACATAGCATGATAAAATAAGGAGAGGAGATAAAAATAGATAAATCAGCATCTCATAGACATGAAAGCACAACTGGAGAATGGAATTCGGTGCAATGTGTTTTGAATTGTGATGAGTTGATGGTTTAACAAGGTAAAAATGTTTTGTTCAGCGCTAGATCTTTTTTTAAACATGGAAATATAAACCACCGGTGAGGAATTTAGTGCTCCAATGCTAGATTTCTGATTCGTGGGATCAGCACTACTTCATCTCTGTAACACCTGCAAAGGCATATCGTATTCATAACTTTAAATATAGTCTCTGTGTTCATATAGAAATTTCTGGAACTGTCTTTTATTTGAAATAGGCGCCAATGAACTGTTAAAAGATGGCCACCAAGGGCCAGGTGACCTTTGAGACTTCAACACAGACTATGTGAACCTTCCGGAAAGTTTCTAATTGCGACACACTCGGGCCAGCACAGTGGCACGGGGGTTAGCACTGCTGCCTCTCGGCACCGAGGACCCGGGTTCGATCCCGGCCCTGGGTCGCTGTCTGTGTGCAGTTTGCAAATTCTCCCCGCGTCTCCGTGGGTCTCACCCCCACAACCCAAACTGCTGTGCAGGGTTGGTGAATTGGCCACGCTAAATTGCCCCTTAATTGAAAAAAAGAATTGGATACTCTAAATTTATATTTAAAAAAAATAACTGCAGCACAATCGGTGCAGGCCTCTGCCTGAAATGGACATATCATGAACAAATACTACCTGTGGAACTCGCACTTGACGATTTATCAAATACGCAAGCCCAGACATCGTGGGCCATGACTTCCTTGGAGTGGCAATCAGCATCAGATTGCCACTTTGTACCCACATACCTGTACTAAATGGAATCCCATGGGGGGTTGGAGGGAAGGGAATACCGTGGGGAGGGGGGGGGGGGGTTGGTTAGTCTGGGGGAGGTGGAATCCTCTGGGTGTTGAGTGTGTGGAGGGGTGGGGGGGGCTTCATGATTTGCTGAACGTTCATCACTTTGAGGGAATTCTGACAGCCAACCTCAGTCCTTCGGACACATTTGAACTACAATTCAACAGGGGAAAGCGACTCTTTCTTGGCCCTATGTTAGCTGTTCTTCTTTCATGAGCCCAGCACATGAACTATGAATTATTCTATTGGCTTCCAACTTGTAAAAGTATACCATTTTCTTTAACTGGTGATTTCTTGTACCATTGAGAGGTTGGCATAGTGTTTGGACTTTCAATAGGAACATGTGAATAAATAACCCTCTTTTTTCAAACCCACAACATTTGCTGATGTTAGTATCTAAATCGACCATGCCTTCTGGGGGCCCGGAGCTTCACATATCTTTTTCTCCAAAACTCCACTGATTACAGAAGTAAGTGAAAGGCTATGAGCTTTTTCCAGTTGATCTCCCCTCCCCTCTCTGCAACACTCCCCGTTGATCATTTCAGGCTCAGAACACATATACGATGAAAAGTTATGTCAGTTGCACCCTTGATGTATACAATGCTGCTCAGGGAATATTTGTTTCAGGGTTGAATGTTTTGATTTCCTTCAATAAACTTATTGCCTCATTTTGAACTGACTACAATCTGCACACAAGAAAGAAAGCAGCTCTCTCCAGAATGCTAAAAACTGTTCAACTTGTCACATTTACATTCAGTTGTACCCTGTTGTGGCATTTATCGGAACAACCTCACTTGTAGGTGACATTACAATACCAGTGTTTCTTAACATAATATAATTTTACCATTAGCAAAGGAAACCTTATCAGTTCTCTCAGTGAGAATCTTGCTTCTGGCTGGCCTCTTTTGGAGAACATTGTTTCTTTAACACAAGAGATAAACATATGCCTCAGTAGGGGCTCCATTATATGGTCGTGGTTATCCTTTCGATGATGTCGTTCATTCATAGACACCCTGATATTTATCAGCCTCAAAAAACTTATTCTGCCACGTTGTGATTGTCACATTGGCAGGGGAACCCTATTGCTTCCCTGAGTACAACTTTGCTAACCCATATTGTTGTTGTCAGATTTACTCTTAAAATTTAGGTTCCTATATATCTTACGATTTCTTGTGACAATGTATGTTTTGACACCCACTTGTGTGGAGCAGTTCCTGTTCCTTTTAACCATAATTTCTTTCAGGGACTAAGTGAAAATACCCGTTTGCCCATGCTAGCACACTTATTCCACCTGATCCCCACCCCATTCACACCATAGAATTTACAGTGCAGAAGGAGGCTATTTGGCCCATCGAGTCTGCACCAGTCCTTGGAAAAAGCACCCTACCTAAGCCCACACCTCCATCCTATCCCCGTAACCCAGTAACCCCACCTAACCCTTTTGGACACTAATTTAACATGGCCAATCCACCTAACGTACACATCGTTGGACTGTGGAAGGAAACCGGAGCACCCGGAAGAAACCCAGGCCGACACGGGGAGAAGGTGCGACTCCACACAGACAGTTACCCAAGCTAGGAATCGAACCTGGGACCCTGGAACTGTGAAACAACAATGCTAACCACTGTGCTTCTGGCTTCCATGCCGCCCAGCAGAAACCCGCCAACTGGCATTTTCATTTGTGAGTTAACACTACTGCTGAACATACCCACAGTAAGCAGGTGGGAGCCTCATTAATCAATGCAAATTGGGATTTGATGATGTAACTAGGAACCTGAGGCGATGTTAATGGTTAACTCCAAGGCTTCTCCAGTAGTGGTGTGCCTACTGAACAAGGTCTAAAAGGAAGAGAAAAGGGACAATGGCTCAAAAGAACACTGAGCAGTTGCAGGTCACACAGATCAACCTGCAGCTTGATGAAGACAAGCTGGCCAAATGTATGTTTTTCTGAGCTTCGGAGCAGGGTACAAGCAGGAGGAACCCTGTTCAAATATGCTCCTTGACACAACATTCCCTGATGCACACAGTTATCCCAGAACCACTTCCTTCTTTCTGTACGAGCTTCAATTTAACTAAGGTGTTGGCTTGCTCCTCCTCAGTCCCATTTGTCTCCCTGGTGTGGCTCACTGTTTCCTCCTGTGGAAAAAAAGATCCTGGGCAGGATTCTCAGACCCCCGCCGGGTTGGAGAATCCCCGGGGGGGAGGGGGGGGGGGGGGGTGAATCCCGCCCTGCTGCCCCGACACCGGCTATCATATTCTCTGGCGGCGGTTTCCGGGCAGGTACGAGATTCACGCCATGCCGGTCGGGGACCATTGGCAGCGCCCCCCCCCCCCAGCAATTCTCCGGGCCCCTGTTTTTGGCCAGTCCCGCCAGCGTGGATTAGACATGGTCCCACACGGCGGGACCTGTCAGGTAAGTCGGCTGGTGTGGTCCCGGGGGGGGCGCGGGGGAATCCGACCCCGGGGGGAGGCCCCCACGGTGGCCTGGCCCGTGATCGGGGCCCACCGGGCTGCAGGCGGGCCTGTGCCGTGGGGCACTTCTTCCTTCCGAGCCGGCCCCTGTAGGGCTCCAGCGCAGAGAAGACACCCCCTGAGCAAGCGCCAGAATACGCTGGTAGACCTGCGCATGCGCGGAACCAAGCCGGCGGTATAGCGCATACGCTAACTCGGGCAGTCCCTTTGCCGCCGGCTGGCGCAGCGCCAACCCCTCCGATCGGCCCGACGCCGAAGTGGATCGCGCCGTTTTTGACACCGGCATCGGGCCATCGCGACGATCGCAGAGAATCCCCCCCGCCCCGAGTTTGCGAGTGTCTCCAGCTCTCTCATCCCTGTTCCCAGGAAACTCCCAATTTCCCTTACTGGACCCACATAATCTGATATTGATAATTGTTCTCTTTCTTAAGGTGTTGCCTGTCTTCCCTTTGAACTATCCTTCTTCTCAAAATAAAACAACCCTTGACTCTCTGTCCTTGAAAACGAAAGCCCTATCTTCAACTTCCTTTTTTTCTCCAAACTTCTTCAATAAACTTTTGTCTCACAATTCCGTGGCCAACTTCTTTGTAATGTCCACATTCGAATCCCTTCAATCAGGTTTCAACTCCCTTCATTGTAGAACAGAGGTGATGGTGGGTGAGTGAGACAAATTACGTACTGTGTGACTAAGAAGTTCGTAAACCATTCCTTGGCGTCCTTCTGCATGGTAGCACAGTGGTTAGCACTGTTGCTTAACAACGTCAGGGACCCGGGTTCGGTTCCCTGCTGGGTCACTGTCTGTGCGAAATCTGCACATTCTCCCCGTGTCTGCGTGGATTTCTTCC
Source organism: Scyliorhinus canicula (assembly GCF_902713615.1). Lineage (NCBI taxonomy): Eukaryota > Metazoa > Chordata > Chondrichthyes > Carcharhiniformes > Scyliorhinidae > Scyliorhinus > Scyliorhinus canicula. The sequence continues at coordinate 141,472,483 of NC_052158.1, read as the reverse complement.
GGGTGTTCCGATTTCCTCCCACAAGTCCTGAAAGACATGTCTGTTAGATTAATTGGACATTCTGAATTGTCCCTTGGTGTAGCCAAATGTGGCGACTAGGGGCTTTTCGCAGTAATTTCATTGCAGTGTTAATGTAAGCCTACTTGTGACAATAAAGATTATTATTGAATTTGTCTCTAACTGTTGCCATGGGTAACAACACCATCCTCCTCCAAACTCTTTCCTTTCTGTTCCAACTGAACAGGACTGCACTCACTTGGTTCCATTCTTATCGATCTAGTTCCAGCCACAGAATCGCCTTCAATGGCCACTCTTCCTGCTGCTCTACTGTCACCTCTGGTGTCCCCCAAGAATCTGTTCTTGGATCTCACCTATTTCCCAGCTAAAGGCTGCTCTTTGGTCTCATCATCAGGAAAAATGTTGGATTCCACATGTACGTTGATAGCACCCAGCTCTACCTCACTTCCATCTCTTCCTAACCCTTCACTGTCTCTAATATTTCATACTGCGTTTCTGACACCCGAAACTGCATGAGCAGGAAATTCCTCCAACTGAGCATTGGGAAAACCAAAGACACCGAACAGGCGCCGGAATGTGGCGACTAGGGGCTTTTCACTGTAACTTCATTGAAGCCTACTTGTGACAATAAGCGATTTTCATCTTTCATTAGATCTTTGATTCCCGCCACAAATTCCATTTCCCAGCACCTGTCTAGGCTCCACCCCTCTCACTGGCGACTGTCTAAGACGGAACCAGACTTTTGGGCGCAATTTAACGGGAAAATTTCGAAGTGTCACACCGGGTGCGACTTCCCGGATGCTTCCCAGCTGGCTGTCCATGGGGCAGGTCCGGGTTGCCACCCAGCACCCCTTCCTCCTGCTCAGTGCCCATTGGGCCCTGGGGTTCATCTTGGGAGGGAGGGGCAGCTGGTTCTAGCCCTGGCTGCCCTACTTCATCTGGCTCTGCCCTCCCAGGCTTTTTGCCTGCGAAGATGACTACTCACCGCCTTGGCTCCCCACACAAGCTGTTCTGCCAGGTTCACGTTTTTAAAAAGCAGTAGTAATCTGCGCCAGTCTGACCACTTACTGGGTAGGCCAATGAATGGCAGGAGGCCATAGGATTAAGGGTAGCTTCTGTTAATTGTATAGAAAAGGGCTTAAGTGATGATAATTGGTTTCTCACCACGCAATGGTGAGATCCCGATTTCACCTACGGGAGCAGGCCAGTTGCATCGCAAACTGTTTGGCACCTGGTGCAATTCTTGGTTTCTGCCTCTCCCGTTATTTACCGGACTCGTTTCACTTGAGCAAGAGCGTAACGAGGCCGGAGAATTGCGCCCTTTTACTCAACCAAAGAAAGCCTGAGAAGGACATACTTGGAGACACTGGAACAGATCATCTTCACCATCTGTATTCTTCCTGCCAAAGTCAAAGGAAGGGCATCTCATCTCTTCAGATCAGCCTTCACCCCATCCACCAGGCTGACCAAGTTCAGTTTATGCAGTGAAGCCCAATAATAGGCCACCCGAATTCCCAGATATTGGAAAATTCCTAGCCGGTAGCTTCCCCAGATCCGCTCTCCTCCCGGGGAGGGGGGGGGGGGGGGGGGGGGTTCACCAGAAAAATATCACTTGCCCAGGTTTAACTTATACCCTGAAAAAGAGCTAAATTCCTGAGCACCTCCATTATTCCCCCCCCCCCACCCTCTCCCCCAATGTTGAGAGCAGATCCATGCTACATAACAGCAAATCATCTGCATACAGGGAAACCCTATGTTCCTTCCCTTCGCGCTCCATCCCCCTCCAAACAGTAGACAACCTCAATGCAAAGGTTAGCAGCTAAATCGCTGAGGCAAACAACAGCGGGGATAATGGACATCCCAACCTTGTACCTCTTTACAGTTGAACGTACCCGAGCTCAGGGCATTAGCCTTGACCACCTGCATTAAACAGATACAATTCATCATCTCCTCCTGACTTATTGGCATCTCCAGCTCCTGCCTTGTCTCCTGTTCCACCTCTGAAAAGGTCAACCTGTCCAAAAATTGTAACATTACTGAGTTGTCCTCTGGAATCTCAGATTTATACAGCCCGCAGTAAGAGGTCTCAAGCACCTCATTAACCTTCTCTGGGACAGAAACCAACCCACCATCCAAGTCCCTAACCGGAACTATCTCCGGGCAGGCAGCCTGCTCCCTCAGCTGATGGCTGACAGATGGCTGGCCATCTCCCCAGACTCATAAAATGCCCCCCTTGAGCCATGCAGCTGGCTCACCATTTTCCCCGTCGACAATAAATCGAAATCCATCTGCAATTTCTGTCTCTCTGCCAAAAGCTCCGGTGTTGGGGCGATCGAGTATTGGTGGTCCATCTCGAGGAAGGAATCCATCAGATTCTGCCTCTCCACCTTCCCAGATTTATCCCTGTATACCTTACATGAAATCATCTGACCCCTAATAACCACCTTCAGTGCTTCCCAGAGTGTGGAAGGCGGAAGCGCTCGTTCTTGTTAAACTCCACATACTACCCAATAGCAGAGTATACCCCCTCACAGAAAACCCTTATCAACGAGCAATGCCGCATCAGCAAAAGAGACTATTGTCATTGTTTCATTGCTGTTTGTGGGACCATTCTATGCACAACATGGCTTCTGTAGTTTTTTAAGCTATGACATTGACTGCACTCTTAAAAAGATCTTGATCGGTTGGAGATGTCTTGAAGCTGTGATCGGCACTACTTTGTGTCTCTTTCCTGATTGCAATGTGGAGTCAGAGACTCCTGGACTGTTTATTCAGTAACGTTTACTGCAATGATCACCAACCCTGAAGCTATTCATAGAATCATAGGATTTACAATGCAGAAGGAGGCCATTTGGCCCACCGAGTCTGTACCGACCCTTACAAAGAGCATCCCACTGAAGACTACCTATCTATCCTATCCCTGTAACCCAGTAACCCCCACTTATTATTTCAGTTCAACCTTCTGAGGGACACTCCTGAACTTCACCATCTCAAGCACATCCTGAGGCGTGGAGGTCACCGCTGAATTATTACCTTGGTGACTTTATTGGACTGTGATCGCCCAAGGTGCGTAGTCTGTCAGATAATTCCGCATCGTAAGCATTATTAACACCTTGGGATTGAACCTGCAGAGAGATGTCAGCATAGCAACACTTGTACTTAAGAGGTTTGTATGGAATTCCAGTGTCTGATTTAACAGAAGTGTCACCCTGTTTATTTAAAGCTGGTTAATGTCTCAGTTAATGCAGCTAACGGAATTTCCGACCAAAGCATTAAAACATCAAAGCAGCTTCATGCAAATGTGTTAAGCATCCAATGCTAATATAACCCAGCGTGACTTTATCCCACAGGTAAGTGAGTGGAGGAAATAAATACATGTCAGTGATTTAAGCAAGGCTCGTGTACTGTATTATTACATCAAGCATTCCTATTCTCAGTGAAGAGTTTATCCCAGCGAATAATGCAATATTTTGTACCATATATATATATTACTTTGCACACCTGATTAGCTGGGCTTATGCTTTAGCTGAGCTGTGTGAAGATTGAGATAGGCTCTCCACTGAAATTCTCAAATCCAACAATTGGCCATTTAAATCTCATGCTGAAGAAAAGATTTTCAATTTTTCTCAAACCTTTCAGTTATTGGAAACACTTTCACGCTCACTCTTCAGGCAAAATCAAGACCAAACTCTAGACCATTGAAGGAAGTAGGCTGAAGCAAGCATGCTCGTCCACGGCTAACTTCTGTTTAAATGTTGCACTCAAGACACAATAGAAAATGTTGTTTTAGGATATCAGTAGGAAGCTGGTTGCAGCCATGGAAATACAGAAACAGCCGTATGTCCTTGTGCTGATGAGATTTCCTTTCACTGAATAATTTCATTTGTCATGTGCGGGAGCCTTTGAGAGTCTTAGCTTAGCTTCCTCGCTATATTTATATTTAAACATCTGTATACGTAAGGAATTGCACAATAGTCATGTTGAGCAGGCTCTTGGAAAAGACTTCTTTTCACATTTATCACACGCTCAGGACACCCCAAGGTGCTTTCTCTCTCTTACATAGTCCCATGGAGATGAGGGTGAATTCCTTCCACATCAAAATTTAGAGAAGTCCAATATTTGACCAACAGTCTCTGCTCTGTCACAGGTAGGGCAGACGATGGTTGGAAGCGGGTGCATGGGGTGCCCGGGGTTAGCACGCATTCCTTTCGTTGGCGACGCTTGGCTTCAGCTTGCCCTCGGCGATGAAACTCCTTCCTGGGTGCTTTTCCTCCACTTTGGGCGGTCTTGGGCCAGGGGTTTCCAGGAGCTGGTGGGGATGTTGTACTTCATCAAAGAGGTTTTGAGAGTGTTCTTGAAGTGATTCGTCTGCCCTCCTGGGACTCGCTTGTCGTGTCGAAACTCCAAGTAGAGCATCTTTTTTTGGGAGTCTTGTGTCAGGGGTGCAGATGATGTGGCCCACCGAGCGGAGCTGATTGAGCATGGCGAATGATGCTGGGGATGTTGGCCTCAGCAAGAGCACTGATGTTAGTGCAACGATCCTGCCAGTGGATTTTCAGGATCCGGTTGGGGCAGCCCACATGGTTTTGAGGTTCATGTTTTACATAGTCCACGTCTCTGGGCCATATAGGAGTGTGGGTGTCACTCATGCTCCGTAGACAATGGGCTTGGTGCCGGGTTGAAGGTCCTGATCTTCAAATACGCCAAGTCCTTTTACAGACAATGGGATATCTATGAAGTGCGGTCACTCGTACTATAGAAAACGCAGCAGGCAACTGCACTTAGCAAAGTCCCAGAAATGCCATTGTGACAATGATTGGGGATAGAGACAGACTTTCCAAACCCCCTCTCCCTATGGTGCGTTTTGCGGCGGAAGCCCGCCAATGATCAGCGGCGGGATCTTCCGGTCCTGTCGCTGTCAACGGAGTTTCTTGTTGTTCACACACTCTGCCGCTGGGGACCGCAAGATTCCGCCAGCGGGAACAGCCAGAAAGTCCCGTGGGTTTGTTGTAAAGATAGATGAATTAATCGAGGAATAAATGTTGGCCAGGACACCAGATGGAACTCCCTTTTCCTTTTTCATAGGATATTTTACCCAGTGCTGCACTGGAGTTTCAAACCATCCTCAACCACTGAAAACTTCTACAACACAGTACAACAAAAAACATCACAGTGTGCAGAATAATTCAGTTAGTTCCAGAATAGTCAGTAAAGGGTACATTTGACGTCTAATTATATTAGCAAATATATTCTAATTGCAAATGATGGTAATTTTCATTCCAAATCTTTTATGTTAAGCAATGTTGAAGCTTGGAAATAAGACACAAAAGCTCGTTACAACTGCACTGCTATCAATAATTGATGAGCTTCAGCTCATGATGATGTCATGTGGCATAAAATTAAACTAATCATTTACCGTGTACTATTCCACAACGGGTGTCATGAGTGTAAAATTTCTTCAGCTGCCTGCGAGCCTCATATAACCAGTCCAATTGGGAAAGCATGAGATTGTGATGCATGATATAACCTTTACTTGTCAAGAACTGGCATGGCACAGCAGTCACCTGAACCTTGCTTTTCTTCCGGAAGCAGAATTATATTCTCCAATGTTGCCAGCATTAGGGCAGCACGGTAGCATAGTGGTTAGCACAATTGCTTCGCAGCTCCAGGGTCCCAAGTTCGATTCCGGCTTGGGTCACTGTCTGTGCGGAGTCTGCACATCCTCCCCGTGTGTGCGTGGGTTTCCCCCGGGTGCTCCGGTTTCCTCCCACAGTCCAAAGATGTGCAGGTTAGGTGGATTGGCCATGCTAAATTGCCCTTAGTATGCAAAATTGCCCCGAGTGTTGGGTGGGGTTACTGGGTTATGGGGATAGGGTGGGGTTGTGGGCTTGGGTAGGGTGCTCTTTCCAAGAGACGGTGCAGACTCGATGGGCCGAATGGCCTCCTTCTGCACTGTAAATTCTATAAAATTATGTAAAGTTTAATGGTGTTATTTGCAAATGAATAAGGGCGTGAATTAATGCCATGCATGCATTAGGTTTGCTTGCAACCCCGAAGATTGTAGTTCAGGTGGATCACTGTCAGTTACTTACACTCATCCCCATCACATTCCCTCTACAGGAAACTCCTTCATTCACAGGAAGAATAAAAAGAAATAAACATTTCCCAATGCAATGAGCACGGATATTGAGATGGCCTTCGGCCTGGAGGCAGCCCAACACAGCAAATTTCCCATTTATTTATTTCCATGGAATCAACATTAATTTCAAGAATGTTTGACAAGGAATCTTCAAGAGCTTGCTTCAATTGTAAAGAGGTCAATTGTGATTTTCTTGAATAATAAAAAATACAGGTCCATGTGACCAGGCAACACTTGACCTGGAAGCAGTACCAACAGAAGGGAAGTTACCACTGGATCTTTGTAATCAAAGATGAAGAAACTGCAGCAAAGGGGGGGATGGAGAAAGCATGTTTACGAGGATCTATGTTTAATACAGCTAAAAGTGAGAGAACGCTGAAGACGGGTTTGTGAATTGGCCAATTCCACTGCCATGCTTCAGTTTGCCAGAGCTACCAAGACTGTTTGGTGAGATTTATTAAAGGAGCCAACAAAAGGATTACCTGGGAACCTGTGTCACCAGGACTTTCATGAACTGAGCTAGATGAGGTTCTGCAGGCACGTGCTGTTTGGCTGACAACAGTTTCCGGAGAACTCTGAAAGAATGGAGCTACAGTTACAAGTGAATTGAGGACCAAATTCATGAAGTCAGAAAAGTGAGAGATCGACCAGAAGGCAACTTTGAAAGCTTGAGAGATTGCATGTGATGTCACATATGCGTGGGGAGTGATTTGAATGCTTTTAATATCAAGATATTTTTGCTTTTATTTGATATTCCATGAGTAATTTACAGTTTGTGCTGACTAATTTGACTATTAATTCATGTTTAAATTACCTTGATTTTGGTTCGTGATAAAGTAAAAGTTACAAAAAGTAAAAAACCTTGATGATAATTTCTTTATTTTGGGGTAATTTAGCAAGTCTGGTTATTTTGGCTCACGGTCCCCCCCATGGAGTCATGACAATGTTCAGTCAGGCATCTGACTGAAAAAAATGTTTACATCCAAAAGTAGCTCCTGAATCTTGTCAAAGATCATGATGAGGGCCATACAGCTTGGAAAACCAGAGACGTGATTTAACACCCGTTTTGGGCACAAATACTGGGGGTGTTTCTTGTTGCCTCGTTGAGGCCGCACTTACCTCACTTCCTGTACTGGCGGGTTGAGATCGGGGTTCCATTTTTAAATGTTGCCCTGATCTCTCAACCACCCTTGTGGAAGCAGTGGTATAGTGGTGTTGACACTGGACTTGTAATCCAGAAATCCAGGGTAATGCTCTGGGGACCCGGGTTCGAATCCTGCTACGGCAGATGGTGAAATTTGAGTTCAATAGGAATCTGGAATTAAAAGTCAAATGATGACCATGAAACCATTGTCGATTGTCGTTAAATCCCATCTGGTTCACTATTGTCCTTCAGGGAAGGAAATCTGCCATCCTTACCTGGTCTGGCCTACATGCGACTCCAGGCCCACAGCGATGTTGTTGACTCTTAAATGCCCTCAGGGATGGGCAACAAATGTTGGCCCACCAGCAATCCCCACATCCCATGAAACAAATGAAGGAAAAATAAAGGCCCCCCCAACTTGAAGACCCCCTAAGACCCCTCTTCGAGGGTCTTCAAGCCCACCCCCCTCACCACACCTCTTAAGTGCACCTCTGGATCTGATCCCTGGCATGGGCAACCTGACAGTGGCAGGGTGACAAGGGGGTACTGCAAATGTTCCAGGCTGGCAGTTGCCAAGATGCCCAAGTGTCAGCAGGAATGCCAGCATACCACCCTGTCCAGAGCCTGACCACTAGGGGGCTTCCAATAGCCTGGGAGACCCCCCCTGAGATTTATGCAATCCTCCAATCCTGCCCTTCTGGACATTATGATTTGAATTGCTCCATTATTGGTGGTTGTGCCCTCAACTCCCTGGGCCCTAGGCTCTAGGATTCCCTCATTTGACGTCTCCCTGTCTATACCTCTCTCTCTTCCTTTTAAGATGCTCCACAGAACCTACATTTTTGATCAAAGTTTAGGTCACCTTGTGTGGCTTCATGTCCAATTCTGTTTCATAATGGTGCTGTGAAGATGTCTGGGACATTTAGAGTCATGGATGTTTACAGCATGGAAACAGGCCCTTCGGCCCAGCTTGTCCATGCCACCAAGTTTCTATCACTAATCTAGTCCCACTTGCCGGTATTTGGCCCCTACCCCTCTATCCCCACCCTGCCCATGTAACTGTCTAATTGCTTTTTAATGGAAAAAATTGTACCTGCCTCTCCCACTGCCCGTGGAAGGCCATTCCAGATGCTCACCACCCTCTGTGTGAAGAAATTTCCCTTCTGGTCTCTTTTGTCTCTCCCCCCTCTCACCTTAAACCTATTCCCTCTCGTTCCAAACTCCTCTTCCTTTGGGAAAAGATGTTGACTACCTACCTCATCTATGCTCCCCATTATTTTATACACCTCTATAAGCCTCCGACGCTCCAAGGAAAAAAGTCCCAGCCTACCCAGTCTCTCCTTATAACTCAGACCATCAAGTTCTGATAGCATCCTCGTAAGTTTCTTCTGCACTCTGTCTCATTCAACAATATACTTTTGATAACAGGGTGACCAGAACTGAACACAGTATTCTATATGTGGTCTTACTAATGTCTTGTAGAACTTCAACAAGATGTCCAAACTCCTGTATTCAATATTCTGACCAATAAAACCTAGCATGCTGAATGCCTTCTTCACCACCCTGTCCACCTGCGACTCCACCTTCAAGGAGCTATGAACCTGTACTCCTAGATCTCCTTGTTCTGTAACTCTCTACAACTCACTACCATTAACTGAGTAGATCCTGCCCTGATTTGATCTACAAAAATGCATCAGCTCACATTTATTCAAATTAAACTCCATAGGCCATTCATCGGCCCACTGGCCCAATTGGTCAAGGTCCTGTTGCAATCTTATATAACCTTTTTCACTATCCACTATGCCACCAATCTTGGTGTCATCTGCAAACTTACTAACCACGCCTCCTACATTCTCATCCATATCATTTATACATATAAAAAAAAACAGTGGACCCAGCACTGATCCCTGAGGCACACCACTGGTCACAGGCCTCCAGTTTGAGAAACAACCTTCCACAACCACTTTTGGTCGCCAAGCCAATTTTGTAACCAATTGCCGACCTCACCCTGCTTTGTTAAAGGTTCTATATAAATACAGGTTTTTGTTGGTATGATAAGGTATATTATAGTTTACTCTGAAATGGAATTCCCCGACGTTAAAAGAGCCAGTGATCCAATATCAGTTCAGATATGTGAACTTAGAAATGTGATCATGACGTACTATTTTCTGAGAGGAAATGGTTGTATCTTTCGACTACAGTACAAAATAAATAGATTTCAGATGCATGTGGGTTGAATACAAGATCAACAGAGGTTTATTAAGTAGGTCTTCACTGTACAAAGGCTGGCACTAGACTAAGGGCAAAAGCCTGCGAAGTAGTCGAAGACATCGCACACAGCTACAATAATTCACATATATAACATCCCTCCCCCTTTACTTCTAAGGTCCAACACAACTAATAACTCATATTTTAATGGCAGCACAGTAGCAAGGGCAGCACGGTAGCATGAGTGGATAGCACTGTGGCTTCACAGCGCCAGGGACCCAGGTTCGATTCCCCGCTGGATCACTGTCTGTGCGGAGTCTGCACGTTCTCCCCGTGTCTGCGTGGGTTTCCTCCCACAGTCCAAAGACGTGCAGGTTAGGTGGACTGGCCATGATAAATTGCCCTTAGTGACCAAAAAGGTGAGGAGGGGTTATTGGGTTATGGGAATAGGGTGGAAGTGAGGGCTTAAGTGGGTTGTTGCAGATTCGATTGGCCGAATGGCCTCCTTCTGCACTGTATGTTCTATCTTCTACTTCTATCGACTAGTCGTAGCAGCTACCTCTGATGCAATCTCTGCTTCTGTAGGTGGACTAGATGTTACAGTCAGATGGAACGGAGACCATTACCCTCTTGAGGTAGTTCTGGGACTGGCACACTAGCGCACGTTGACAATAATTGTTCCACATGGCGTCTCCACATGGGTTGGTCTGTCATTTAGATCATGTAGGAGATTGGACACACTTGAACCAATGCTGTAGCAGGGACCCACATGAGTGGTGTAGCTATGCGCTAATACAGGTTCTCCTTGTTGAAACAAGCGTTTCCTGAGTAAAATCAAAGTTAGTCCTCAGCTTCCTTTTCATCGACAGCAAATATGTCGTATTCCGGTATGTGCTAAAAACTTGTTGACACAATTATGAAGTGAACCTTGGTCCTCAGAAGTTTTCAGAATATGCTTCAAGAACTGGACAAACCGTTCGGCTAAACCATGGATGGTAATGTGTTGACTTTATATGTTGAACTCCATACATCTTAAGTAGTCTTCGAATTATTGGACTGTAAACTGTGGTCCATGATTGCTCACGATCTGCTCTGGTTTTCCGAATCTCGCAAAAATCTCTTTGGGCGCGATTCTCCCAAAACGGGAGAAATCGTAAAGCTGGCGTAAAACCCGGGCGGGTTTTACGGCAGCGCGCCCCTTCCCGACCGGGGACCGATTCTGGTCCCCGGTGGGGGCTAGCAGCCCGACGCCGTAGGCTCCGGCAAGACGGGCTTAACGAAAATCGTTAAGCCGTGCATGCGCAGTTTGGAAGACTCCAACCCGCGCATGCGCGGGTGACGTCATCGCGTTTTTGCGCGAAACCCGCGCATGCGCGGGCCGGGTTGCCCCTCAGCCGCCCCGCGAATGGATACTGCGGGGCGGCGGAAGGACAAGTAGTGCGCGGGCATCGGTGGTACGGCCGTGCCAATCGGTGCCATGGTTATTAATAGCGAGGTGTGTTTGTCGTTCGTAAAAACGGCGTAAAGGGCTGGGACTTCGGCCCATCTAACAGCTGAGAATCGCTGCCGTAAAAAAACGGCGGCAGCGATTCGGGTCGGGACTTCGGCGGGGGGGGGGGGGGGAGAATAGCGGGAGGGCGGCAAAAATGTCGGGAAGGCCCTCCCGCTATTCTCCCACCCGTCGTGGGGGGCGGAGAATTTCGTCCTTTGAGTTTCTCAATGGTTTATTTTTACTCCATTTTCACCACCTCAGACCACTTTGAGTGTGCATCTACAACAATCATGAACATGTGGCCTCACGGTAGCATGGTGGTTAGCATCAATGCTTCACAGCTCCAGGGTCCCAGGTTCGATTCCCTGCTGGGTCAGTGTCTGTGTGGAGTCTGCACGTCCTCCCCGTGTGTGCGTGGGTTTCCTCCGGGTGCTCCGGTTTCCTCCCACAGTCCAAAGATGTGCGGGTTAGGTGGATTGGCCATGCTAAATTGCCCGTAGTGTAAGGTTAATGGGGGGATTGTTGGGTTACGGGTATACTGGTTACGTGGGTTTAAGTAGGGTGATCATTGCTCGGCACAACATCGAGGGCCGAAGGGCCTGTGCTGTACTGTTCTATGTTCTATGTTCTATGTGCCCCTCAAATGCACCAGCAATGTCAATGTGCAGACAAGGCATTTTAGGTCATTTGCATGGATGCAACGGAGGCAACGTGGTGCTTTCCTTACCTGCGCATATGACTGGCACAGTCCTGCTTTATCTTCTATCTGGGCATCAATTCCTGGCCACCAAAAGTAGCTTTGTGCTAGTTCCTTCATTTAAATTAGACCTGAGTGTCCTTCATGTTCCAATACTCTTTGTTGTAAATCTGGAGGCATAATTACTCTCATCCCTCACAGTAAGAAGTCATACAACACCAGGGGTTAAAGTCCAACAGGTTTGTTTGGAATCACTAGCTTTCGGAGTGCAGCTCCTTCATCAAGTGAGTCATCCCCCACAACAGACATCCGCCCTGTGTTGTTAAGTGTAGGGTTTAGAAATGTGGGGTTTAAACTGATGTTTTCCTGCTGGCCTCCCCGTTAATACCACTTCCAGTACCTTCCCATCACAAGATAATTTCCGGTATGTCTTTGGAATTGGAATTGAGCTGCCGTCACTGACCTGTCCACAATAAAAACTATTATCATGATCAGGTAGTATCTGTCCAGCTGGTAAAGGCAGGCGTGATAATGCACCCACATTGGCATGATGTTCTGACTGACGGTATTTGATCCCATAGAAATGTGGAGATAGTATTAACAACCATCATTGGAGCGGAGGAGGATGAGAGGCGACTTAATAGATGATGAGGGGGATAGATAGAGTGGACGTTCAGAGACTATTTCCTCGGGTGGATGTAGCTGTAACAAGGGGGCAGAACTATAAGGCTCAGGGTGGGAGATATAGGGGGGATGTCCAAGGTAGGTTCTTTACCCAGAGAGTGGTTAGGGTGTGGAATGGACTGCCTGCTGTGATAGTGGTGTCGGACACTTTAGGAACTTTCAAGCGGTTATTGGATAGGCACATGGAGCACACCAGAATGACAGGGAGTGGGATAGCTTGATCTTGGTTTCGGACAATGCTCGACACAACATCGAGGGCCGAAGGGCCTGTTCTGTGCTGTACTGTTCTATGTTCTAAAACCATCATTGGAGTCTACTTGCAGCTAATGAAGGGATACATTTGGGAGGTCCAAACGGTGCTGTTCAGGGCCTGTGGACCTTCAGCAATGTGAAGTGACGACCATACAGGTATTAGTGAAATCTCCATACAACCAATATAACACACAATATCACCAACGGAGTGTAGTTAGATTCTGCATTTATTAACGTGCAAGATGCAAAAGCTATTGGTCTTTCTTCCCCTGGGGACAGTAGTAGATGTGATACCACTGCTCCAGCACCATACGGTGAAGCATGGCAAGTTGCAATGGTTCCTTCGGTTTGAAATGTATCAACACTTCTGACTTCTTCGGTGCTTCTATTGCTGACTGTTCTGTTTTTTCGCATTCTACTGCCCATTGTCTGTTCTGAGCACAACAAAGTATGTAACAGTTTCAATCGGGTGGTGAGACTGGCCAGATTTTCCATCATAGCTTATTAACTCTAGGAATGACCTAAGTTGAGTGAATTTGTTGGGCGTGGAGCCTCCATGACAGCTTTCATATTTTTAGGTGCTATGTGTAGACCATTACTGTCAATTACATGTCTTAGATATTATCTGGATGTCTGAAAGAAATCACATTATCTTTCCTGACATGAAACCCATGCATCTGGAGATATTTCAGTGTGTCTTAGGTGTTCCTGTTCATTGATGCCGGTTATCAATATGTCTTCTAGGGATATGAGAAGTGGCTTTAAAAAAATATTTTAAAAAATATATATGTATCCTCTAGTTAACACTGTACTTGCTGTAAAGTGATACTGGTCAATGGACCATTGACCGTTGAAATAAAGCTGGAGCTATCGTTATTCAAGAAAGGAACTCTCTTGTAGTGGAATAGGCCTTTGTGAGTGATGAAGGTGTGCAGATGTTGAGATTCAGCTGCCGCATTCATTTGCAGGTCGACCTGCGATAGGTCAATCTTGATAAACCTCTGTCCTGTCTGACCTGCGAACAGATCTTCAATCAATGGTAGAGGGTATTGATCCATGCATAGAGCCGGATTGATTGTTGGCCGAAAATCTCCGCAGATACAAGTTGTGCCATCCTGCTTCATAACAGGCACAATAGGGGTTGTCCATCACTAGTAATTACAGGTTCTCAAACTCCTGTTTCCACAAGTCTCAATCGTCCTGATTTGACTTTTAGATGTATAATAAAGGGTACTGCTCTAGCCTGGAGATATTTCAGCTGGTTATTTTCCTTAATCTTCAGAGACACTTGTACTCCTTTCATGGACCCCAGTGTGTCTCCAAAAACACTTCTGTATTTTTCCATGATGGTGTGTAAGACCGACTTTGAATTACCAAAGCTGTTTACAGCACTCCAGTGCAGTTTAATTCTATACAGCCAAGAGTGACCAAAGAGAGCTGGGAAACCTTCTTGGATCACATGAAGAGGTAGCAGTCCTGTGTTAGTCCTTGTTAGTCAGGACCTGTTGTAAGCCCTGTTGACATGATGTCACATTGGCAAGGTAATAGAGCAGGGAAGGCCGCTAATGAGACGTTCATATATAGTAATGGGGCTCCCGTCCTTTCATGGCTGGAACCCCATTAGGTCATTGGAGGAGAACGGGGACAATCAGAACAGGAAGTACCACTGGCGTAAACCCTGTTGGGGAATTTCCATTGGAATCTCTGCCTCCGCTGGCTTTCCTGTCCGCAAAAAACAGCGATGGAGAATCGTAGCCAATGGCATGAAATATCAGCCATGATTGAATGGTGGAGCAGACTCGATGGGCCGAATGGCCTAATTCTGCTCCTATGTCTTATGGTCTTATGGCATCTTCGATTGGGTGCTGGAAAGGCTCTGTTGAACATCGGAAGGCCCAGTCCAATCCCACATTGAATATTGTTGGTCACTGTTAACCATTGGAGGACCAGCCCCTCCAATCCCATGGATTACCTGTCATCTCTCCCAGATTTACCTTGGGCCCTTTGCTTGCTGCCTCTCAAGACAGGTGCAGCGTGCACTTCACCGGAACCAACTTCCAATTTGTGTGGCATCAAGTTTCTAGGCCTGGTTATGTAAGATGTATTTTAGTTGTTGTTGCTGCCAATCCAGGTGAAGAGCCAAGGCCCATAGTGCAGGAAAGCACCTTATCGGTAGAAACTTACAGGAGCTTTCATTTTAACAACAATTCATGTCCATTTGCTTCAGATACGCACAGTATAAGTTCACTGAGATTCCAATCAGAAATGTTTCTAATAATTTAAAGGAATGGTTCAAACCAAAAGGTTGTGGATTTTGCCAGACTTATTAGGTTGGCTGCAACCCTCTTGTAAATACACCCAAAGTGCCTCGTCTGTCCAAAAATTAGTTTCTTTTCTGGATGCAATCATGAAAAGTGCCATTGTCATTGACAGGACCAGAAAATCCTGCTGGCGGACAATGGTGAGCTGCCTCCACTGCGGGAAAACCAGCTGATAGTCAAAACAATGGGCCTGGCTTTACCTAGCACTCTGTAACATATCCTTGGAACAATCCTTGCCCCCCCCCCCCACACCACCTCCTATTTTCTATCTACATGCTGCCCCTCGGCAACATCACTTGAAAGGACAATGTTAGTTGTCACATGTATGCTGACAACACCCAGCTCTACCTCAAAATCACCTCTCTTAGGAATGATCCCCGGAATAAAGGGCTTGTCATCTGAGGAGCGGTTGAGGACTCTAGGTCTGTACTCGATGGGGATGAAGGGGGATCTCATTGAAACTTACAGAATACCTGAGAGGCCTAGATAGAGTGAACATGGAGGAGATGTTTCCACTAACAGAAGAAACTAGAACCCGAGGGCACAGCCTCGGACTGAAGGGACAATCCTTTAAAACAGAGATGTGGAGGAATTTCTTCAGCCAGAGGGTGGTGAATCTGTGGAACTCATTGCTGCAGAAGGCTGTGGAGGACAAATCACTGAGTGCATTTAAGACAGAGATAGATTGGTTCTTGATTAATAAGGGGATCAAGGGTTATGAGGCAGGAGAGTAGGGATGAGAAACATATCAGTCATGATTGAATGGCGGATTATACTCGATGGGTGTAATGGCCTACTTCTGCTCCTATGCCTTATGGACTTTGCACTGTTAAGAAACTGTCAGACTTCTTTTTTGACATTCAGTACTAGATAAACAGACATTCCCTCCAAATAAATATTTGGAAGTCATCATTTTCAGTCCGCACTCCAAACTCTGTTTCCTAGCTACCGGCTTCATCTCTTTCCCTGGCAACAGTCTGAGAGGAAACCAGTCTGTTCACAACCTTGGTGTCACATTTGGCCCGAAGATGAGCTTCCAGACTCACATTCGTACCATCACTAAAATTGCCTTTTCCCACCTCCATAATATGACTGACCTCAACCGTCTCCACTCACCTGCAACAGAAACCCTCATAGTCTCCAGATTTGATTATTACAATGCATCCGGCTGCTCTCCCACATTCTAATCTCTGTAAACACGAAGTCCCCAAGAACTCTGCCCTTGTCTATTTTCTCACACCATGTCCTGTTTGCCTTTCACCCCTCCGCTTGCTGATCCACAGTAGTTCTGGCTCAAACTACGTCTTGAGTTCAACATTCTCATTCATGGGCAGAACCTTATTCTCTCGCTAATGCTCAGCCAGTAGGAAGGAAGGGCTTGTAACTAGGCAGATTGGTTGCTGATCAAACCCCACCACCTTCCCACCTCTACTCAACTTAAATTCTGGGCAGTAAGGCCCATGGGCAACCTTCACACCCTGCCACCAATTGAGGCGTTTAAGTGGCCAATTAAGGATCCCTTGAGGACCTCATCCCACCACTGCTGGGATTAACCCCACGATAGGCAGGCCCGTCGCTCTGCGGTGTGCAACTTCTCACCTCTGTGTGCAACATGTCACCTGCAGGGAGGGCGGTCCCTCAATCAAAGGCATTCGGTGCCTGATCGGCAGACTGGTCATCACAATGACTGGGGGAGTGCCTGCTGAGTGCCACCCCGTGCCCATGCTTCCAAGCCCCGTACATCCTAATCCCCACAAACCATGCCCTGCGAAGCCCTCTCCCCAATATCACCTACTTTGTCCTGGGTAATTTTCTAATCATGGGTCTCAGGATGTTCTTCCGGCAGCCACAGCCGCCCCTGTGGTCCTGTTGAGCAACAAGAGTTGCCGGCCTCTGATTGGCTGGCAGCTCTTGCTAGGTGACACTTCCGCCCCCCCGGGAACCTGATTCCAGAGAAAAACCAACTGCTGATCTGACCACTGCCTGATTGGCATGTAGTTGGGTAGGTCTTCTGGAAAAGGGACAGCGTTGGTCCCTCACTGACTCTTCAGCCAGCATGCGAAACCCTCCCCCGCAGTGTCTCAGCAAGATTATTTCCCCCCTCCCCAAGAGCCTCAGCAACATTCGCCACCCACACCATTTGCAAATCCTTCCAAGGCCTTGCTCCTCCCTATCTCTGTTATCTCCTCCAGCCCCACAACCCTACAAGATATCTGAGCTCCTCTAATTCAGGCCTCTTGACCATCCCCAATTTTGATTGCTCCACCATTGGTTTCTGCATCTTCAGTTGCCTAGACATCAAGCCCAGGCCCACCGTCTCTGAATCTCTTGCATTCCTCCTTTAAGGCATTCCTTAAAGCCCACTCCTTTGGTTATCTGACCTAATATGTGTTTCAGTGCCATATTTTATTTTATAATGTTGCTTTGAAACATTTTATCACATTAATGGCGTTATACCATAGAATCCCTATGGTGCGGAGGGAGGCCATTCTGTCCATCGAGTCTGCACTGACCCTCCGAAAGAGCACCCTACCTAGGCCCACTCCCCATCCACCCTGCCCCATCCCAGAACCTAACCTGCACATCCCTGGAGACTAAGGGGCAATTTAGCATGACTGATCCACCCAACCTGCACATCTTTGGAAGGTGGGAGGAAAACCGAGCACCCGCAGGAAACCCACGCAGACACGGGGAGAATGTGCAAACCCACACAAGCCCAGTCACCCGAGGCTGGAATTGAACCCGGGACCCTGGCACTGTGAGGCAGCAGTGCTAACCGCTGTGCCACCGGGTCGCCCGTATATCAATGCAAATTGTTGTTGTTATCACCTTTTGTAACAAAACTGGAATGATGTCAACATCCTGTCAGATAGAGGGAACGGCCCCAGACTCGGGAAAGCTATTAAAGATGTCTGTCAGCAGTCTCTCACAGCCATGTTTATGTACACAGGACGCATAACAAAATTTGCCCTGCCTATTGCATCAAAGTTTTTGCACTAAACTCAACATTAGATTTTCACAGTGATTGTCATAATAGTGCTCAGATTTTCTCAGTGATAAAGCATGAGTTTACGATTCAAGGGCAGACAGCACAATGATGAAATTTCTCCCCGTTGAGGCAACGTTTGTGCAGCAATCTAGGCGACATTCCCCATACATCAGTTTTACAATTGAGAGGTCCCCCCGCTCCTATCAGTCAACTTCCAGGTGACTTGAAGCAGGAGACGGGAGGAATCTCAGAGTTCATATTCTGATCATAAAGCTGAGCTTCACTTTTGCAGTTTATGATGCTGACTCATTGGATGGTGTAGTTCGATGCCCTAATCATTAAAAGCTGTATTATTGAAGACAGTATAGTTTACGTTTGAAGTGGACTGTGGTGTAGCACTATATCCAATATTCCAACCAAATCCATCACTGAATGGTACTTTGTTTCTAAAATATTCATATTTTAGCTTCATTATTTAGCTAAACACCTTTTTCTAGTTTTCTTTTACTACTTGGATTGGGAATTTCCTCAGAGCTGCTCCTGCTCCCAAACAAAGTGGGCCCAATCTTTGGTGGAATGTCAATCACCCTCAGGTTGTCACTCTGCTCCTCTTTGCCTACCTTAGACCGGAGCTCCACATTTCTCTCCAGAGCTTCCGAGCCAGGCTTGCTGAGAAATGTGGAGTGTTTTTGTTCCTGAAGTCCTTCAGTGTAGTGTAGGAACGTTGTAGAACAGTGTAGAGAAAAAAAACCATGTCGCCATTTTCCAGCCCTACCTCAGGCTAAATGTCCCAGCCACTTTGTAAAGCTGGGAGAGAAGGTAAGCGCATCAGGTAAGTGGAGCGGGTGTTTGATAGGGTGGACGGGGATATAGTTGTTGTGTTGCTGGGTGTGGGAGGTTAATCAGGGGTGAAGGGGGTGGCGTAGCTGCAGGGATAATGTAGTAATTGGGTGGGAGGTGGTCAGGGACAGGGTGGAGGTAGGGAAAATGAGGTGGGGGGGGCGATGTTGGGCGGTGGAGTGTGCAGATGGTCAGGTGGTCGGGAGGGGTCAGGGGCTGAGTGTGTTTTCGGAATGCTAAGGGGTGTAGTCAGGGGCATGGGAGTTACTCACGGATGGGGGGAAGGTTTAGTCGGTTGGTCAGAGGGGAAGGCCAGGGGGTCCAATGGGGGGTCTGGGATTCAGTGCTATAGTTAACCAGGAGTTAGAACTTGTTTTAAACCTTAAAGCTTTCCTTGGGTAACTATTAGTTCCCCTACTGGGCTGAATGGCCTCTTTGTATGGTTCTATCCTGCTAAATGGGTCAGAACCATCAAAGCTTCTGACTTTACATTGGAGTTTCGGAGGGTTCAATGTGCAGAGTAATTGCCTCATGGAAGTTGAACCTTCCTGGGCAATTCCCATACAATCCATGCATGGATGTTTCCGAGGGATCCCCAACACATCTTCTGGAGTACGAACCCGTGGAGATCGGGAGATCTGGGTCAGTGAGTCATCCACACTAACCCCTGAGTCACAGAGTCATAATGGGAAGAGCAGAGAGGATATTTGCTGCCTCTGTGAACTTTTCACAAAACAAAGTCAGCAATGTCAGTCTGTCTTTGGGACTACATTTCATTTCTTCCAGCAGAATGCCTGTCAATCAACCCCAGATCAATCTCACTGTCACTGACAAAAGGATCCCCTATTCTGACCGTACGACAGATCCAAATCCCAGCCTCGATACAGCACCAGTTGCTGCCAGCTTTCAATTCTACTTTTCCCTCAACTATCATCCTGCGACCTCTCCAAATTTCTCGTGAGGAAAAGTATTATAAGAGAACCCATTTTATAATCAGTATACCAAATTGCAGTAAAAAGACAATGGCGCTCGCAAAATCTGTTGAAAAAAGTGACACCTTTAGAAATTCACAAGATGGCCGAAATCACCAAAGGTCCTTTGCGGGGCTGAATTGACTGTCATCATTGAAGATAACCGTGTGTAATTCTAACCATCCAATTGATACATTGATCTGTTTGAGCCCCATTTGTAAGGGCAGTATTATTTATGAGGCATCGTCTCTGGATTTTAAAAAATTTATTCATGGACATGGATGTGGACATCATTGGTTAAGCCAGTATTTGTTTCCAATCCCTAATTGCCCACGAGAAGGCAGTGGTGAGATGCCTTCTTAAAGCGCTGCAGCTCATGTGGTGTAGGTACACCCACAGTGCTGTTAGGGAGGGAGTTCCGGGGTTTTAATAGATTTCAAAGTTAGGAGGGTGATTGGCTTAGAGGGGAACTTCCATTGTGGTGGCATTCGGTGTCAAGTTGATGTAAGTTAGTGCAGAGTGATAGAAGTGGTGACCTTCTAGCTGCAGTTAAAACCATTAATGGTGTCACAGAAGTGAGGAAAAACACAGACGATAATCACCCCACGGTTGAGGTCAACCATCATAATATTAGGACTTTCACAGCCTTTGCATTATCGCTTGTGTTGTCTGTGAGTATCTGTCCCTCTAACAAAATCAATTAGTGAAGACTCGGTGGAACCTTCCTGGTTGCAGGGAGCGTTGGGTTTGAAAATGGGAATAAACTTGGAATTAAGGGCATTTTGTCAGGCAATCAATGCGGTCCCACCTGCAGGTGATCTTGCTGGAGGTTGCTTCTCAATGCCAACATCTCATAGCCAATAATTATTGAGCAGTCAGTGAGGTCACAGCCTACATTTTCCTGGCATTGGAATACTCTCCTGCTTGCTGCCAATTAAGCCCAATAGCTCCATCGAGGTAATCTCCCAGCGAAAGGGCAGGAAATGACAAGGTTGTGTTGAGGGAAGGCCATACTCGAGGCGCAAACTAAACCTCTGGATTAGTTGCTCCTCCACTCTGAGGGTCTACCAGTCTTGGACCTCATCTTTTTTACATTTTATTGATGCTTCCAAGGGTGGATCCATTTTGCGACACATTCACATTCTGCCTGTCTAAACAACACCCACCTCGACGAATGTCCAAAGCTGTCCACCCTCCAATTTGGCCTACAACTTCAGACACCCACTGACTGACCTTTATTGGATGACAGGCCTGCAGGTGACCTTTTAATTGGCTGCCTCATGGAAGATTCCATAGTCCAGGGGGACTAGCAGATCACTGGAATTGTGACCCCCCCCCCCCCCCCCACCGTTTCTCCGCAATGGAAGAATTCTTCCAGATAAGTTTCTGCCCTCAATATCTACAACTTTAATTCACTAATGTAACAGAAAGAAAGGGAGGTAAAAGTGCTGCATTTATTTGATTTATTTTATTGTCACATGTACCAAAGTACAGTGCAAAGTATTTTTCTGTGGCCAAGGGAACATAGATACTACATACATAGTAGACAAAAAGAATAATCAACAGAGAACATTTACAAATGGTACATCGAAAAACAGTGATTGGTTACAGTGCGGAACAAGGGGCCAAAAAAAGCAAATACATGAGCAAGAGCAGCATAGGGCGTTGTGAATAGTGTTCTTACAGGGAACAGATCAGTCCAAGGGGGAGTTGTTGAGGAGTCTTGTAGCTGTTCAGAAGAAGCTGTTCCTATGTATGGATGTGTGGATCTTCAGACTTCTGTACATTCTGCCTGATGGAAGGGTCTGGAAGAAGGCAATGCCTGGGTAGGAGGGGTCTCTGATAATGCTGTCTGCCTTCCTGAGGCAGCGGGAGGTGTATACAGAATCAATATGGGGGTGGCAAGCTTGTGTGATGCGTTGGGCTGAGTTCACCACACTCTGAAGTTTCTTGCAATCTTGGACTAAGCAGTTGCCATACCAAGCTGTGATGCATTTAGATAGGATGCTCTCTATGGCACATCTGCAGAAGTTTGTAAGAGTCGATGCTGACATGCCGAATTTCTTCAGCTTCCGTAGGAAGTAGACGTTGTTGGGCTTTCTTGATTGTTGCATTAACGTGAGTGGATCAGGATAGATTGTTGGTGATGGTGACCCCCAGGAACCTAAAGCTGTCGACCATCTCCACTTCGGAGCCTTTGTTGTAGACGGGAGTGTGTGTCGTGATACGCTTCCTGAAGTCAATGATCAGGTCCTTGGTCTTCCGACATTTAGAGTGAGGTTGTTTTCGGTGCACCATGAAACCAAGTGATTTATCTCCCTTCTGTAGTCTGATTCGTCGTTGTTTGAGATACGACCCACCACAGTCGTACCATCTGCAAACTTGTAGATTGAGTTGGAGCCTTTGGTGCCTTTCACAGCCCATGGAAATCCCAAAGCATTTTGAAAACAATTAATTATTTTGAAGTGAAATCACTGTTATAATGTAGAATGTGCAGCAACAACTTTGTGCACAGCAAGTTTCCATAACAGCAATGAACACATTGCCAGATAATCTCATTATAGTCTTGCTTGAGCGACAAATGTTAGCATGAAAATCGCGGGGAACAATCCTACACTTCAAAACAGTGCTGCAGGAATATTTCCATTGACCTGAGAGGAAAGATGAGTTTAAGAAGCTTATCTCTCCTGTATTAATTCATAAGCTTCCATTGAATCAAGTAGAGTTTTGTGCTGCACACCTATAAGTAGAGCAGAACTTTCCATGTTCATTTCATTTACAATCATCAAAGATATATGAATATGAATATATGACCCCCATCAATCTAACCTGGATCTCTACCTTCCCGTGTGACACTCATCAATTAAGATGCTTAGATTTCTTAATTTGTCTTCCATTGGACCTGGAATAGTAGGCTCCAGCAACTGTTTCGATGTATCTCTATGAGGCTCATGTTTGACCCAGAATGATGCCAACGCCAAGTGATATTCCTGGGCCTTACAGTGGCATATCCCACTGGATTCTTGTTAGAATCTGGGAATTACCCCAAATACGCTCCCAAAGTGAAGTGGGCGTGCAGAGGTTGTATTCACACAGTTCTCCATGGGGAAGTTTCTGGTCTCCCATTCATGGGGAAACCAGAGCACCCAGAGGAAACCCATGCAAACACGGGGAGAATGTGCATACTCCACACAGACAGTCACCCAAGGTTGGAATCGAACCAGGGTACCTGGTGCTCTGAGGCCGCAGTGCTAACCACTGTGCGATTATGCCGACGTTAGCCGCTGTTTGTTCTTCTTACCTAACACTGGTACTGGAATATCTTCACCAGACAGACTGCAGCTGTCTCAAGATCCATAATGGTGGGCAAAATATGCTGATCTTGCCAAAACCTGTGAATGAATGGATGAATTAATGAAACAAATATCACAGTAAACCTGTTATCGCGGTTAAATTTATTATGTGTACACGTATTAGAATACATTTCTTCACAATATTATTGACCAACATGGTTGTATTTATGAGTTTATTTTACGCAATTGCACCAACAATGCTGTTGCAGCTTTGTGTAGTGTGACATAGTGAGACACCCAATCCTCACACATGTCCTTTCAATCAAGAGCGCTTGGCCTGCTTCAGATTACCACGAGAATTTTTTCTCTAAGAATAAGGTCATGAACCGGTCAGCTATTCATATTATATATTGTATCTTCCTCTAAACAGGAAGTATATTATGGCTGATTTCCCCTTTGTGCAATCAAGAAACCCACTTACAGAGAAAAGCCACGGAAGAGAGATGAATTTTACTATATTACTGCTACTCTCAACGGGAGGTTACTTCCTGTCCTGTTAAAACTGTTATTCCTTCGCTGAAACATCTTTACTTCTATTGATGTGGAACTATACAATATTGTGGTAAAAATGTCTATTTTTTAAACTTTGGGTTCAAGATTTATTGCAAATACATCGCAGTATATCCTAGCGATAAATTGTTCAACAGTGTGGACAAGTAACTCTGCTCCAATAAAGACAAAATTTAATTCACCCAATATTTTTGGAAATCTGCCCTTTTACCGTAGCACGGCCAGTAACTGGTTTTCTCTCGATAATTGCAGGAGATTCGGAGCAAATATGTCCGTAGACGTTTGAGCAGATTTGCAAAGTGAGGTTGATACAGTGCCACACTGATGTTTCCCTGCTGACCTGTTTGGCATCTGTTCGTTCAGTTTATTTTGTTTAATCCATTTTAATTTCAAAAGATGTTTTACCCGCAACATATTTAGGGGATAAATTTAGACGGAAGCATGAAACTTCAAAAGAGATATTGACCGTTTGAAACAATGAGTAGAAACTGCAGCAAATAGATTTAATTGTAGCCAAATGTGAGGCCATTCACCTTGGACCGAAAAAGAATCGAACAGAGTACATTCTAGATGGTAAAATGCTGGCATACGTGGAGGTCCAAAGAGATTTGCCATCAAGGTAGACAGATCATTAAAAACTCATGAGCATATACAGAAAATAATCATGAAGTCTAATGGTATTCTGGTTTTTATATCCAGAGGATTAGAATATAAAGCAACAACTTATAATATAGCGCCTCTAATGTAATAAAATGCACGTAGGAACTTCACAGGAGCTTTACAAAACAAAGCATGACAGTACTGGTCCAGTGGCGTTGGTCCGTGACATCCTGCTTACAGCAGAAAGCCACTGGTTGCCAATTTTGAAAGAGAAATCTGCACACTTACCTTGGCTCCAATGATGTGCCCAACCTTCCTTTTCCTTCAGCAGCCTGGGGTCTCCTGCGTTCCAGTCTGCACAGCTCCAGCACGGCGCCAAGTGAGTGATTGAAGATGTGACTCTCGGATCGGGCTCAACAGCCGCGCATGGACTCACAGAACCCATGACCAGTAACACTGACTGCCACACTCGTTAGTGAGCGATCGCTGCATTCTATCCATTATAGTGCCTTGAATGGAATTAACATGCTTGTGACAAACCAAAGTTAAAATGAAATCATTCTTCACCTTCTGTGACTTCAAACTCACTTTATACTGTAAAGTACCCTTTTAATGGAATCAACAGCTTCATGACAAATAAATGTTTTCTAAAGTCTTCCTTTCATTTTATTTGCATTTTAAACATATTTATAAACGCTAAGCACTAATAATATAAAACTTCAACCTGCCAAAAAAGTCTCCCGATGTCTCCTGTCTGTGCAAGACTGAAAAAGCTCCATATAAATAAAATGGTGTTAAACTCACTAAATATCCGGGTAAGTGGCTGAGTGGCTCATCTTAGTGCTGCAGTTGAACTTTTCCTTTTAATTCCAGGATTTCAGTGAATTCAAATTTCACCATCTGCGCTGGTGGGATTCGAACCCGGGTCCCCAGAGCACGACTCTGGTCTCTGGAGTATCAGTTCAGTGGCAATTGCCCGTAACCTCCTGGAGGGTTCGTGACTGTTAAGTCGTTTGTGCAGACATTTTAGCACAGGTGCCAAAACGCCCACACTTCCGGGTTGTCACGCCGTGCATGTGCGGCGCACAAACGACTTAACAGTCATGAACCCTCCAGGAGGTTACGGGCAATTGCCAGTGAACTGATACTCCAGAGACCAGAGTCGTGCTCTGGGGACCCGGGTTCGAATCCCACCAGCGCAGATGGTGAAATTTGAATTCACTGAAATCCTGGAATTAAAAGCTAATGATGACCATGAATCGATTGGTGTAAAAATCCATCTTGTTCATCAATGTCCTTTTGGGAAGGAAATCTGCTGACCTTATCTGGTCTGGCCTGACTCCAGATCCACCAGGATGCAGTTGACTCTTGAAATGCCCTCTGAAATCGTCTAACAAGCCACTTGGTTCAAGGTGGCCAATAAATGCTGGCCCAGCCAGCAATGCCCACATCATATGAACAAGTAAAAAAAGAGCCCTCTCTCCGTCCTGTTGATCTGTTTTCCTTATTCTGACGAGCAGCAATCACAATAAGTAGCAGCATCCTGTGATTTGGGACAACATTAAGAGACAGGCTGCCTTTAAAAGGTGGAGTTGACTGCACCATATGCTAGCACATGTTCAAGCAGCCAGCAGTGCAGGTCCATCTCAAACTATTGGTACAATCATGTAAATGAGGATGCAGTGTAGAAAGAACAATGACCCCCACACTCAAAATACAACACAGACCAATTCCTAGCTCCTACTGTCCTTACTGGGGCTATCATCCACTCTTATACCAATTTGACTGCCCACTAACGTGGCTTAGTAAGCGATTTAGTTTCATAAAACTACTGCAAAGAATTTGTGCAGCGGTGGTTGAGCAGTAAATTCTGGCCCAACTAGTCACACCCACATCTGGAAATGAAGTTTTGAAAGTTGTAGGATTCCAAGGTTATTCCAATTGCAACTTTGGCTTGCTGTGAGGAGCAAATCTATTGGACATACTGGGAAAGTGATGGATGTGGTGACTTAAAAGCAAGTGGCTGTCTCGGAAGCTTGAAAAGTATGAAATTTCATCAAATATCACATTGCATTTCATTTTGATGGCCCCTTGGCATGACTGAAGGGTGACCTTGGCATGACTGAAGGGTGACCTTGGCATGATTGAAGGATGACCTTGGCATGACTGAAGAGTGACCTTGGCATAACTTAAGGATAACCTTGGCATGCTGAAGGGTAAAAAGAGGTGAACGTGGGAAAAGAAAAAATAGTCAAGGAACTATGCATAATCATTGGGCAAGAGAAGGAACAGACAAGGATTTGGCCCTTCTAGGTTGGTGAAGTTCGCATTATGCTGTTTGGTATGGGTGTGCAAAAAGTCATATTCTTTGGCAGATCATTTGCTACACATGACATTGCGGAGATTTCTAGCGATAAATCAGAAAAATATATTGTAAGGGCTGAAATAACCTTCACAGTCATTGGTGGCTTATATCTGAGTTGCTGGTTCGGCTGAAGACCTGATCGCAGTTGGCAACGCCATCTTGCCACTCCCTCTAGGTGAGCCAAAGCTGATATCGCCCTTTGATAAATCTAGACCATTGTTAATAGGCAGGAGGATTTGTGGGTGCAGTCAGGTGCTGAAATGTCAGTCACCTGGCGCCGTCCATTGCTCCTCCTCTTCCTCCCATCAGGCATCAACCATGTTGGATTTTGAGGCGGAATTGTTGACATTTCTGTGACAATCAAATACAAGATATGGAAGTAGCACAACGCAGGGTGAAACATCAAAAGTGTAAGAACCAACGAGGGGGAACTGTGTCTCAGAAAACCGGAAAGAGCCTTGAAAAAGGCCCCAGATGTAGTTCAAGCACAACCAATGCAATAAATGTTGATTAGCTCAGACACATTTGTTGAAAAAAATGAGGAAAAGAAGAAGGACCAGAAGAGATTTTAAGCCAATGAATCTGGAATCTGTAGAGACTGCAGAACGTGTTTTATGGAGTATCCTGGTTGATTTTGAGCAATTGATATAAATGTAAATGACTTTTGTCTGAATTTTTGCTGGCTTTCTGTCTCTGGACAGGATCTTCCATTTTGAGTCAGGACAACCAACAATGGGATCAAATGTATCGCGAACAGTAAGGGTTGCAGGCAAGCTCTTAAAGCTGGAGGGCCAAGAGGACAATTCCAGCATGAGTTGAACAGCAGCCTGCCGATGTAGATAAGGGAGAGAGAGAGAGGGGGGGCTCCTCCATCTTGAGATGTGCCTCTCAGCACTTTTAACATATTTGAAATTAAAAATTGCGGACAGTCGTCAAACCACCATGAGGAGGGGGAAAGGAAGAGGGGGCATCCAGGAGCACTCCTCCCCCACCTACCCATGCACTCCACCCCTCCGACCATGCTGATGGGCTGCCACTTCCTAGTTCTGTCCTGCTTAATCCATGAGAAGTGGGGCGGGGTGGGGCGGGGTGGGGGGGGGGGGGTCACAGATTAACTGGAACATTCCATAATGATATGTATATATATAGATAACTAAAGGGTTAATTATTACATCTCAGTGTAACACAACCACTGGAGGGCACCACTGGATCCTACTATAAATAAGAACACTTAGAGGATCTTGGTCTCTCTCTCTCTCTTCCAACCAGGAGTGACTAGACTGTGGAGTGTAAGATAGATAGGTGGGTGATGGGTGTTTTGGCCCCCACCCAGCCTTCCCAGAAATCACTCGAGGGTGGCATGGTGCTGGTAAACCAGCACACTGGGCGGCAGTGTGAAATACTGCCTGCACTCCTGCCGACATGAATGAACATCTATCCTCCATCGCTCTCTCTCTCTCTCTATCACTCTCTCTCTCAGAGCACACCTTCTCGTCCTGGTTCACAACAAAACCTGTGTAAAATACAATCACCTTTCTGGTTCTGCCACCACCTCTACAGCAGTTCCAACTTCAGGATAAGATGGCATCACAGGAGCATATTTAAAGCAGCTTCCTCCCAGTTAGTGGATGGATGTCCTTGCCCTCTGTGGAAATGGATTGGGTAAGTCCAGTACCCAATTCACCGCTCCAACCAGGTGAAAACGAAGTGTTGGGAAGTTGAAATTCTCTCCATTATTCTACTAATTGTGGGGAAGTTGCTTTTGTCAGGTGGTCTGAATGGCCATTTGGTGATTTATTCCTCACGGCATGTGTGGATGATATTTTCATGAAGAAATTGTGTAACTATTGAGACAAATTTGGAAGTTGAGGAGAAGCCTGCTTTTTTGAGGAGTGCCTTTTGCAGTGAGTGACAGATTGTTCTCCACTTCCTCTTCAGTCTACCATTACTCCTCCTACTGATCCTCCTGTTTATTGAGTCCTTCTTTAACCTGGGCTTCTGTGATTATGGTGCTTTGGAAGGCAACATGGTGAACACAGCCATGATTATTGAGTCCCTCGCCAGATAATGCTGAGGGATGAGCCCTTGGATTGTTCAAGGCAGTTGAAGTGCACCATCAGCACGATGTACTGAACATTCACAAATGACATTCATCAATCCATCTCATCATAGGGGTGCACAGCAGCAGGGAACCATTCTTGCAGAGGATAACCTTAAACTCCCAGAAGCCATGACAAGACTTGCCTTTCTAAGTCAAAGATTGTTGTCAAGGGAACTATCTTAAAAACAAGTCATTGCGACAAAAGCAGAATATCAGTCAGTACACTGCTCAGCAGGGTCGTATGGTGGTTAGCATAAATGCTTCACAGCTCCAGGGTCCCAGGTTCGATTCCCGGCTGGGTCACTGTCTGTGTGGAGTCTGCACGTCCTCCCCCTGTGTGCGTGGGTTTCCTCCGGGTGCTCCGGTTTCCTCCCACAGTCCAAAGATGTGCGGGTTAGGTGGATTGGCCATGCTAAATTGCCCGTAGTGTCCTAATAAAAAGTAAGGTTAAGGGGGGGGGGGGGGGGGGGGGGGGGGGTTGTTGGGTTATGGGTATAGGGTGGATACGTGGGTTTGAGTAGGGTGATCATGGCTCGGCACAACATTGAGGGCCGAAGGGCCTGTTCTGTGCTGTACTGTTCTATGTTCTATGTATGAGGCAGTGAGAAGGAATGATCATCAAGAGATTGGCTGTGCAGAAGTAGATGGCGAGCACTGAGCCCACAACTCAGTCATACCTTTCAGAGAGCGGGTTGTTGGCTAATCAATAGCACCCATTACAACAATCCCGCGTCTTGGTCAAATTGAGACAGCTGCGAGATCTGTGCCAGCTCAAGGGAACGAAATGAGGGGTGAAGCTGCTTCAGTTAAGCAGCAGTTGTAGAAGTGCAGGCGTAGCCATTGCTGAAAGCCATGCGATATTTTCAGGCACAGTATTGGCCCTTGCCATATCGTCTACATGACCACAACCGAAGGATATGCAGGAGAGGTGCTTGCTGCAAGGGGAACCATCTGTGGTGCACTGCGAGGGGAGACTGGATGGCATTGCTCCAGGCAGGTCACCCAGCACAGAGAGCCACCCACAAATAATTCTCCGAGGTCCTGGGCCACTCAAAAGCTCATGAAAAACACTTCCTACTGGAGGGAGGAAATCAGCCACTCCAAACGGTTTGGGCTATGTGATTTGTTGATTGACCTCAGGTGACGCCTGGACTTTCACTCACTCGTAAACGAACAAGCAGATTGTCCCTCTGGGTCTCATTAGTTCACAAGGTTAATGCCACCGCTCCTCAAGGGATGTTACAATCAATTGGTAATTAAAACATAAGGTATGACATTTTGCTCAGGGAAATGTTGTAAATATCGTCAATACTGTTAGGAATGCGCTCAAGAGTTAATAGTGACATTTTCGAGGGACGTGACATTTGACATCAAATTGCGAATCATGTCGCATTCAGTAAAAGACTGACTGTCAATATAACATATGGTGCCACAGGTTCCACTGTCATACTCTGTCAGTGCGCACAGGAGAGCCACATGATTTACCCAGACCCGTTTATTAATGTAAAGCTAATTTTTGCTTGGATTGAAACACTGCCGTAAAATGAACTTGGGGTCAAGTAAGCCAACCTTCCCAGAATGACGCTTGATGGATTACAAAACAATCCTTGTCCTCATGGCTGCTGCAAGTCAATAAATACTGATTGGGAGCGGAAGTAATTCGCAGTTCGCTACAAAGAGGATATGACACAAACAAGCAAGTTATTAGATACTGATCTTGAGAAAGGTTAAATTACCACTCACTGCTCGTTGTGACCCTGAACGTCAAAAACACCGTTGGTTGAACCGTTCAACGCTGAATCCTGCTATCACCTGTCCAGGTGCATGTGTCACATTTTCACAGATGTGACACATAATTGATCCTTTAGCAGTGAAATAAAGAATGTGCAAATCATCTCTGAAGTAACTGGGCTAGCAGATCTTAACTCCATTCCACCAAAGCTCTGGTCACCGCACTCAAAAGCGGCCTGCGGCTAAGTGGCCAGAACAACTGCCTGAAACAGGGTGTCAGTCTCGTTCACGTGGAAATAGAAGTTAGTGGTGCTATTAGGGCCGTGATCATAATTCTAAGCGTCATATGGACAGAACATGTGGGGTGGGATTCTCCAACCCTCCGCGCTGGAAATGCGCCCGGCGTGGGGGTGGAGAATAGCTGTTCACGCCGGAAATCTGGCGCGACCCGCTTCTGCAATTCTCCACCGAGCCGCCAGTCCCGCACGCGCGGTCGATGCGGCGCCAGTCGTGACCCATTGGAACAGGCCCCGTGGCGTGGATTACATGTGGTACCACCTGGCGGGCGCTGGGACCCGCGGTGGCGGTCCTGGTGGGGGGGCAGGGGCTATCTGACTCCGGGGGGCCTCAGCGGTGGCCAGGCCCGCAATGGGGGCCACCGATCGGCAGGCCATCGCAATCTGGAAGGGACCTACCTTCCTCCGCGCAGGCCCGCTGTGTGGCTCGACCCTGTCGGCAGCGCCCGCCACGAAGTGGGCGGCCGCGCAGTCTGGCTAGCAGGGGCCCTCTGGCAGCCGGAGTTGCAGGACGCACGCCTGGGCTCTGCTGGCTCCCCTGGAAAACAGAGAATCATCCCGGATGTTTGAGGAAAACGTACAAAGTGATTCTTGCCCATTTTCCAGTGGGCAAGTCCCCAGAAGGGAGAATCCCACCTGTGATGTATTCGCATTCCTCACATGCACAGGCATTCCAATAAGACCGGAACACTTAAAATTTTATTTTCTGAAGGTCACAGAATAAGAACATAAGAACTAGGAGCAGGAATAGGCAATCTGGACCCTCGAGCCTGCTCCGCCATTCAATGAGATCATGGCTGATCTTTTGTGGACTCAGCTCCACTTTCCCGCCCGAACACCAGAACCCTTTATTCCTTTATTCTTCAAAAAACTATCTTTATCTTGAAAACATACCTTGAATTACCCTCCTTGCTCCACGAATATTCTCTGGGCTTTGGATCATGACTCTGTCTCCCAAACCCCATCCCTTTAGGGTCCCAGCTGCACACCTCTGCTAGCTGAAGACTGCATCTAAATCCCCGTTTGCCATTGCCAGTGCCCTTGTCCAATTCAAAACACCCCAGAGCTCGGCGATCTAAAAGTCGATATCGATCTAATGAATACTGGGAAGCCTGACAGGTTTTAAGTTGGGGCCAAGAGGGAAGAGAGAGAGAGTGGGAGAGAGAGAGAAAGAGAGAGAGAGAGAAGCAAAGAGATATTGAAGCTAGTGGGGTTGAAGGGGTTATTGAATTGGGCAGGGAATTGGCTGAGTGGCAAGAAACAGAAAGTAGGGATAATGGGAAGGGACTTGAATTGAAGGAATGCAATTTGTGGGGCGGGATTCTCCGTCCCGCCAGCCGGCCAATGGGGTTTCCCATTGTGGGCACCCCATGCTGCCGGGAAATCCACTGGCGTGAGTGCGCTGCCGGCGAAGCGGAGAATCCCGCCGACGGAGAATCCTGCCCGTGGTGTCTCACACGTATTTCGGTTGAGTCTCAAATATTTAGCACATTTATTAATTATTTAAATTAGGATTAGGAAGCCGTATAGAGCCAGTACAGCACACATGGAGGCCATTCAGCCCATCAAATCCATGAGACCGCTTGCGATAATCAGCCCCATTCGCCCAGTCTATCCCCATATGCCAACAAGTTTATTTCTGGCACGTGCCCATCCAATATGCAAATTTGCTGATGACGCATAGACAGGTGAAATTGTTAGCAGTGAGATGGATGTTGATAGATCAAGAAAATGGGCAAAAATGTCGCAAATGAATTTCAAACAGGAAAATGCGAAGTAATCCACAATAGGCATAAAAGGATAGAATATGGCACTTTCCACGTGGTTATCAAGCTAATAACAGTGAAAGTGCAAAGGGATTTGAGGAATCGCCTCAGGGGCTATTTCTGTTCGGATGAGAGACTGGGGAAGGAAGAGATAAGGGGCGAGAAAGAGAGAAAATGAAGAGAGAGAGAGATTAGAGAAGAAAAAGGAAGGCTGGAACAGAGAAATGAGGAAAGAGTGAGTCTCAGGAGAAAGAGAGCCAGATGAGCAGAGAGAGAGAGATAACCTTAGGAGCGAAAATGGGGCTGAGGGAGAGAGATTTGTGTCTGAATTTTTGTAAAGTTGGAATAGCTCTGTACCTTAGCCAAAATGGCACCAGCGTCTGGAATCCACAAGTTTTGTGCCCGAACCCGATACCCAAATTACTCACCAGTGAGGAAACGGAAGCAGGAGGCATTTCATGCATCCATGATTCAGAGAGACAGCAGTACATTTGAAAGGGAAGCTGCCTTTAAACAGAAGCAATTTTCATCACAGAACTTTCTGAAAGACAACTCGTGGGCTTTTGACATTTAATGGAAAGGATGGGAAAGGAAAGGGTTCCTCCGGCCTCCCAGCCGCCCGTTTCTGATGTGTGATTCTCTGCTCCTGCCGCTGTTAATGGAAATTCCTATTGAAGCCAACCCACATCGCTGGGAAAAATGTGGGTGGGGGTGCGTTGCCCGCCGGATCAGAGCATCCCCCTACCGGTGAATGGCTGGAGAATTCCGGCCAAGGTACCCTTTTGGAGAGGTTAGGTATCCCTTTGGGGTTGCTAACAGACGGCATGAATGTGCACAAAAATGGATAAGGTCTTTGGAACTGTCAAGCTGTCAAGTCATTTAAATATCCTTCCCTTTAAAGTTTGGGGAAATATAGCCAGTCTGCAATTGAAATAAATCAGTGCTTGCAATCTTGCAAGCTGTTTGTTGACATAAACCAGAGTTTTATCATTATAGGATCACTGCTTCCACAACCTATCAATATCACAGTGGGGGCACGTAAGTTTGCAATTTGATTGACACCTCAGGGAGGTTGTATGTAAGTTTACAGTTTAGCTAACCTCTCAGAGAGGCACTAAAGGTATCATCTGTCTTTGATGTGTTGATGTGGGACTATGAATACAAATGGGTACTTAAGGAAATGGAAAATATTTATTATATACAGGATGAAGTACTTGAAGGGATTTAAAAGTATTGAATGGGCTTTTATAACTGACAGTATTTTTTCATACAGTAAAGCATGAATTAGATATTTCATTTAATCTCACCATGGCTCTTGAGGTCTGCCCATGGTGGATACTGGGTGAGTGACCAATGAACATGTAAGGGAAAAGGGTGGTGGGGGGGCCTGGGTACATGTGTTGGCACTATGTTGGAACAGGAGATATAAAGGGCTGATGGGGATAAGTGGGAGTCATGGGTTTGCATGAGTTGGCATTATGTTAGCAATGCCATTGGGGTTGTGCAGAGCAGAATAGGTTGGCATGGAGGATATGGGCAACCGTGTGGCATGGGTGGGGTGTGAGGTGACAAGAGTTAGCATGGATGTAGCATGAGTAGTGTGTGGGAGATGAGAAGGTGTGAGAGATTGAGGGCTGCTTTTGGATTTTCTACTTTTTCTGAACAACAGAGGAGAATCCCCAGAACACTGAGATGGGCCTTTTAAACATCCGACCTCTGCACCTGGCAGCCCGTGTAGCTGCGTCAAACCCCTTTCCAGGGATGGTGGGCCTGACTCCAATTGAAATGAAATGAAATGAAATGAAAATGAAATGAAATTAATGAAAATTGCTTATTGTCACGAGTAGGCTTCAATGAAGTTACTGTGAAAAGCCCCTAGTCGCTATATTCCGGCGCCTGTCCGGGGAGGCTGGTACGGGAATCGAACCGTGCTGCTGGCCTGCTTGGTCTGCTTTAAAAGCCAGCAATTTAGCCCAGTGAGCTAAACCAGCCCCTAGCCCCTAATTAGCACCTATTCCCTGCCCTAGAACCAACATCTGACTTTTCAGGACACCTTTACCCAAGTCGCTTTGCAGAGTTGGGATCTTTACTGAAGTTATGATCCCAGACCCCAACAGTGACTGGGAAACAGTACTGAAACCCCAATATTATCGTTTAATTTCTAAGGTGGTGACCAGATGGTGTAAGATAGGGGCAGCACGGTAGCATGGTGGTTAGCATAAATGCTTCACAGCTCCAGGGTCCCAGGTTCGATTACCAGCTGGGTCACTGTCTGTGTGGAGTCTGCACGTCCTCCCCGTGTGTGCGTGGGTTTCCTCCGGGTGCTCCGGTTTCCTCCCACAGTCCAAAGATGTGCGGGTTAGGTGGATTGGCCATGCTAAATTGCCCGTAGTGTCCAAAAAAGTAAGGTTAAGGGGGGGGAGGGGGTTGTTGGGTTACGGGTATAGAGTGGATACGTGGGTTTGAGTGGGGTGATCATTGCTCGGCACAACATTGAGGGCCGAAGGGCCTGTTCTGTGCTGTACTGTTCTATGTTCTATGTTCTAAAAGAAATGAAGAAATAGGAATTTGGTATTTTACGACAAACGTTATTATTAACACAATATTAAAATCTTAAGCCTCACACCCGAAAATGGCTTACACTTACCCCTTAAACAATAATACTGAATCACCAATTAAACAACAAGAAAGAAACAAGCTCTCAAACCATCCTGCATCCCAATGCCGCAGAGTAATACTTCTTTTACAGAACAGATTTGGCTCCTGGTAGAACCCCTGCAGACTCTGGCTGGATGTCTTCAAACAGCTGTTCAAACTGATTTGTTTCACCTCCCCCCTTGTCTTCAGACAAGTCTTCCCTGCTTTAAATGCGCTTAATCATTTTTACCTCCTTACTGAGGGTGCAAAGGAACTTACTTGTGTACTCAATGTTAGCCAGATCAGAACTCAACTCAATAGCTTTCCTAGAATGTCTGAATGCTTCAGTTCCACCCAGCAATTACATCATCTCCCCAAGCTGAAAACAAATTAACTCCCCAGGGACTCCCCCTAGTTAAAACAACAGTGCATTAGCCCAGATTTTTTCAATGGTCAATTTCACCTCTGGCTCCGAAAAGCTTTCTGTCCAAAACAAAATTATTTCAAAAACATGACTACGGCAGTCGAACACACTCTAACCCAGGCTTTTAACCCTTCAATTGCCAAATGTTTATAATCTAATATATCTAAAATCTGAATTTGTCACACTGATTATCCTGATACATCCCAACAAGAAATACAAATTCCAAGGGGAGGACCCACTATCCATCGGTAGCTAAGAAAGTTAGAGGAAGCATCAAACTTTTATTAAAAGCATATAATTATGCAAATATAGGTGAAAGGTCAGAAGATTGGACAGAATATACAAGCCAGCATAGAACAATTGAAAGATTAATAATGAGGGTGTCCTATTGCATGAGTGAAAAAGGTTAGTGTGCAGGTACAACAAGTAATTATGAAAGTGAATAGAATGGTATTTGTTTATTGAAAATAAAAAGTAGAGAGGTTATGCTTCAGATATACAGGCATTGGTGAGAGTATTGTGCACAATATTGGTCTCTGTGTATAGGGGAGGATGGAAATGTATTGGAAGCAGTTCAGAGAAGGTTTACTTCACTAATACCTGGAATTGGTGCGTTGTCTTATGAGGAAAGGCTATGCAGGCTAGACCTGTATCCTTTGGAGCTTAGAAGAGTAAGAGGCAACTTGATTGCAACATATAAAACCCTGATGGATCTTGAGAGAGTGGATGCTTCCCATTGTAGAAGAATCTAGAACTAGGGGTCACTGTAAAAGAATAAGGAGTCGACCACTTGAGACAGATGAGGAGAATGTTTTACTCCCAGAGGGTGGTGAGTCTTTGTAACTCTATTCGTCAAAAGCCAGTGGAAGCAGGTTCTTTGAATATTTTTAAGGCCAAAGTAGGTAGATTTGTGATAAGCAAGTGTTGGAAGGTTGTTGGGGATGGGCAGGAATTTGGATTTGAGCTTCTAATCAGATCACCCGTGATCTTATTGAATGGTGGACAGGCTCGAGGGACCGAGTGGCCTACTCCTGACTATGGATGATTCTCTCCACTGGGAGTGAAAACGTGACCCTTGGGGAGAGGAACAGCATTAGCCCCATGAAATCATGGCTGATCTGCAAACTAACTCTATATATCTTCCACAGTCCTCTCTCCTTTAACATATTTGGAGAAGAAAAATGTATTGATCTCAGATTTGAAATTAACTAGTGATCTAGTTCTAATTGCAGTTTGAGGACGAGTGTTCCAAACTTCTCACACTCTTGACATGGGCAGCAGGGTAGCATGGTGGTTAGCATAAATGCTTCACAGCTCCAGGGTCCCAGGTTCGATTCCCGGCTGGGTCACTGTCTGTGTGGAGTCTGCACGTCCTCCCCCTGTGTGCGTGGGTTTCCTCCGGGTGCTCCGGTTTCCTCCCACAGTCCAAAGATGTGCGGGTTAGGTGGATTGGCCATGCTAAATTGCCCGTAGTGTCCTAATAAAAGTAAGGTTAAGGGGGGGGTTGTTGGGTTACGGGTATAGGGTGGACACGTGGGTTTGAGTAGGGTGATCATGGCTCGGCACAACATTGAGGGCCGAAGGGCCTGTTCTGTGCTGTACTGTTCTATGTTCTATGTTCTATGTTCTAAGACTTGCCTTTCTAAGTCAAAGATTGTTGTCAAGGGAACTATCTTAAAAACAAGTCTCTAATTTCCAGACCGTGCCTCCTAGTCCTAGAACTATTCGGCCCATCTGCACTGACCCTCTGACAGAGCACACCACCCAGGCCCAGTCCCCCACCCCCTCCCCCTCCCCACCACCCCGCCTGACCTGCACATCCTTGGACTAGAATATAGAACATACACTGCAGAAGGAGGCCATTCAGCCCATCTAGTCTGCACCGACTCATTTAAGCCCTCACGTCCACCCTATCCCCGTAACCCAATAACCCCATCCTAACCTTTTTGGTCACTAAGGGCAATTTATCATGGCCAATCCGCCTAACCTGCACGTCTTTGGACTGTAGGAGGAAAGCGGAACACCCGGTGGAAACCCATGCAGACACGGGAGAACCTGCAGACTCCGCACAGACAGTGACCCAGCGAGGAATTGAACCTGGGACTCTAGCGCTGTGAAGCCACAGTGCTAGCCACTTGTGCTACCGTGCTGCCCGACTGTGGGAAGAAACCCATGCAGACATGGGGAGATACTCCACACAGACAGAGACTCAAGGCCGGGTTCCTGGTGCTGTGAGGCAGCAGTGCTAACCAAGAGTCACCATGCCACCCTAGAGTCCTAGGTTCTAGACCTAAACTCACTGATCATCAGAAATAATTTCTCTCTGTTTCCTCTATCTTTAATTGAAACCTTTCATAAAATCACCCTTTAACCTTCTAAATTCCAGGGCATACAACCCTGATTTTGTAATCACACAGCATAATGATTAATTTACACTGCAGCCCCCAAAAGCCTCCTTCCACAGCTGTGGGCTCAGAACTGCTCACAGTCCAGTTGTCACCTAATTAGTGTTTTTTTTACAGCTGAAGGTTGATTTCTATCTCCATTGTGTCCTGGTTCTGCAGATTGAAAGGCCAGCAATTTTGCTCATCCCCAGTTGAACTTGAACTAAGTGGCTTGCAATACCATTTCAGAGGGCAGTTAAGTATTAACCACATTACTGAGTGTCTAGAGTCACATGTCGGCCAGGCCAGACCAAGTAAGAATGGAACATTTCCTTCTCCAACCGATGCTCGTGAACCAGATGGGTTTTTAGAATGGTAAATCAGCAATGTTTCCCTTGTCACCATTACTGAGACCAGGGGGGGGGCGATTCTCCAATATTGGGCCCAAGTGTTCGCGCCGTCGTGAACGCCGTCGTGTTTCACAACGGCGCAAACCGGGCCCGGTTACGTCCGATTCTGGCCAACAGGGGGCCGACGGCGCTGGGGCGGTTCACGCGCTATAACCTACTTTCCCGGCGCCAAATGGGTGGCGAGCAAACCCGCGCATGCGCAGTTGAGCCAGCTCCATTCTGCACATGCGCGGGGGACATCTTTAGAATGCCAGCCCCGACTCAGGATAGAGTCGGTATTCAGGGGCCAGCCGCGCCAGAATGTAGGCCCGGGGGAGGGGGGGGGGGGGGAGAGAGGCCGGCCCACCAATTCGGTGGGCCCCGATCGCGGGCCAGACCCCATCAGAGGCCCCCCTCCCCCCTGGGCCTGGTGAAGGAGCCCCTCTCACCCCCACAGGTCGCCCCCCCCCCTTGAGCGTTCCTGCAGAGTTCCTGACGGCAGCGACCAGGAGTGAACGGCGCTGGCGGGACTCTGTTGTATCGGCACGGCCGCTCGGCCCATCCGGGCCGGAGAACCGGCGGCTGAATCGAGGCCCCGGGGACATAGAGATGGGAGGGCGATTGGCGAGAGAGAATGTGAGATTCCTAGAGAGTGGAATGGAGAGATAGAGCGCAATCTAGCGGCCGCATCCTGCTTGACTCTGTGTCACGATGAGGCTGTTAAATCTCACAAGAGGCCTCTTGCGAGACCTGTGGTGTTCGGAGAGCCTTGCGAAACAAGATGTCGCGATCTGAATCTCACCCTTGGTGGCCGAGATCCAGAGTTCCATATTTAAGTGAGCCATTTAAATATGTTGCCGCGCGGTTCTCCCGAGGCCCAGGAACTAACACCCATGCCTGGAAGACCTTGCAATACACCATTTAGCATAGGTACTTGGAGTTTAGTGTTCAATTCTGGTCGCCACGCTACCAGAAGGATGTGGAGGCTTTAGAGAGGGTGCAGAAGAGATTTACCAGGATGCTGCCTGGCATGGAGGGCATTAGCTATGAGGAGCGGTTGAATAAAATTGGTTTGTTCATATTGGAACGACGGAGGTTGAGGGGTGACCTGATAGAGGTCTACAAAATTGTGAGGGACATAGACAGAGTGGATAGTCAGTAACTTTTCCCCAGGGTAGAGGGGTCAATTACTAAGGGGCGTAAGTTTAAGGTGCGAGGGGCAAGATTTAGAGGAGATGTACGAGGCAAGTTTTTTACACAGAGGGTAGTGGGTGTCTAGAACTCGCTGCCGGAGGAGGTGGTGGAAGCAGGGACAATAGTGACATTTAAGGGGCATCTTGACAAATACATGAATTGTATGGGAATAGAGGGATATGGACCGAGGAAGTGTTGAAGATTTTATTTTAGTCGGGCAGCATGGTCGGCACCGGCTTGGAGGGCCAAAGGGCCTGGTCCTTTGCTATGCTTTTCTTTCTTCTTTGTTCTTTGGTCCACACAAACGTGAAACAATGGGACTCCGGGGGGTTTTCTAGGGAATCGAAGGCTCCCGGTTG
Organism: Scyliorhinus canicula; assembly: GCF_902713615.1. NCBI lineage: Eukaryota > Metazoa > Chordata > Chondrichthyes > Carcharhiniformes > Scyliorhinidae > Scyliorhinus > Scyliorhinus canicula. The sequence continues at coordinate 141,432,619 of NC_052158.1, read as the reverse complement.
GTCAGACTCTTGGCAAATTGTACCCTGGCACTCCCTTTGTCACCTGGGCACCTTGGCACTGCCAACCTAGCACCTTAGCACTGCCAGTCTGGCAGGGTCACTGCCAGGGTTTCATGCTGGAATTGCCAATGTTCCTGGGTGCCAGGTTCCCCATGCCAGGGTCCGGGCCCAGGGGTGCCTGCCCTTAAGTGGTGAGGTGAGGGGTGCTCAAGGATCCTTAAGAGGTAGGTTGAGGCATTGGAGGGTCCGGAGCCAGCAGAGGCGTGTCCGAGAGGGGTCGTGAGATCGGGGTGGCATTTCCGATCTCTTCCTGCACTGACGAGCTCAGCTCTTGAGGCAAGTGCGGCCGAGGTTGAAAAACACAATAGACTCCCATTTGATAGCGGGGTTGTTCGTGGCACTGAAGGCATTGGGAAACACCCCGCTATACATTTCCAAAATGGGATTCTGTTTTTGGGCATTAATTCGTGCCCAGAGAGAAACTGGAATGAGTGAGACACTGACTGTTCAACAATAGGTGAAACAGACCCTATGGTTGTGTCTTGACTGACAGCTTTCCATTCCAGTGGGAAACTCCTGGCCTCCACCCATCCAGAGGACTGTGTTGGGATCTTGTCATATTGGGCATCGTATACACAACCTACGTGCTACAGTCCCACATTGCAAGATGCCCCATGGCTCCTTGCCTACACTAACAGTTGTATAAACAAGCCACATAAGCCAAACATGTCCACATTTGATTTCTGATTGATGTTTAGTTACTTGATCTCATCCAGCAAAGATATAGCTTTATAATTGACAATTGCATTTCCAAACTGGGGAAGGTTGTTGGTGGGGAGGTTGTTAGGGTGGGGGTAGGAGGTTGGAGAAAGACATATCAGTCAAACTTCCTGACCCATTATCACCAATTGAAAGGTTATTTTGAACAGTAACACCCTCGGTCTTGATTCTCCCACAACCACGGGGTCACTGATTCAAAAAAGGGTCACCCATTTTGGATGGAAGAGGAAAACATTCTCTCAGAGGGCTGTGAGACTTTGGAGCTCTCTCCCTCAAAAGATGGTCAAGGCAGAGTTCTAGAATATCTTTAAGGCAGACTTCGATAGATTCATGCTAAGCAAGGGGGTGAAAGGTTATCGGGGGTTGGCACAACTGTGAAGTTGAGGTTTAAAATCATATCAACCATGATCTTATTGAATGATCGAGCAGGTCAATGGTCCGAGCGGCCTATTCCGGCTGCTATTTCGTGTGTTTGTATGTGTATGTGAAATCATAGAATTTACAGTACAGAAGGAGGCCATTCGGCCCATCGAGTCTGCGCCAGCTCTTCGAAAGAGCACCCTACCCAAGCCCACACTCCCACCCTATCCCCAGAACCCAGAAACCCCACCCAACACTAAGGGCAATTTTGGACACTAAAGGGCAATTTAGCATGGCCAATCCACCTAACCTGCACATCTTTGGACTGTGGGAGGAAACCGGAGCACCGGAGGAAACCCACGCACACACGGGGAGAACGTGCAGACTCCACACAGACAGTGACCCAAGCCGGGAATCGAACCTCGGACCCTGGAGCTGTGAAGCAATTGTGCTAACTCTATGCTACCGTGCTGCCCAAATGATTGGATGTGGAGAGGATTAGGCCAAACTGACAATCCCCATGGCTGTTCAGATAGTCAATATTTGCGGTCAAGGGTCACATGTGGAAAATGGGAAATTAGTGGTGTTGAGTGGGCTTGGGGGTGGCATGGAAGTGAGTGTCAGTGCATTTAAGAGTGGAGGGAAAATTGGAGTTCGAAAATACCTAATTTTGCATAACGCATCCCTTGGTTTGGAAAATTCAGATTCTGTGAAGCGAAGAACCGGCAAAACTTATTTCACCAGTAGATGCTGCGTGAACTCCACTTTCTTATCTCTTGAAATACCGATATTAAAAAAAAATAATAAATCCTCTGTCCACGTGACATTTTCAGGAAAGCAGCAGGGTAGGTAGAGCTAAAAGTTTCCATTGTACTGGTGCCTGGTATTAGTTGCAAGTCTTTTGATGCGAGTTAATACTAATGGTGCACATTACAAGGCCGCTTGGAGCTTAGTGAGTGAAGCAGCAGCATGTGATATACTACAAAGGATGAAAAGGCTACTGGCTTAATGTATTTTTCTTTGAAGAAACATGCAACTACTGAATTAATGCATTAAATAAGACCATCTTTTTTATCAAGAAGGGACTGGGTCATTTTAAAACAGCACAATGCACATTTCAGATCCTTTCACTGCAATTATGCTAAAATGCTTCATGCAGGGAAGGGATTAGACCTGATGGACAATCAGAGACAATGGCCAATCCCACCTTTTATCATAAAAAGGTGTGGAAAGATCCTTGCTCTTGAGTTGAAATTATTAGGCCTACCTACAGGAGGCCATTACAAGCAGCCTGAAAGTCGAGACAGAAATGCTAAAACGCACAAACTGCTTAGTCACCATTAGGTACTCATCTTTGACATCTTGTAATACCTATTGATTCGGAAGCGAAGGCCATAATGTAAATGTTCTCTCTGACAGGTAATACTTAGTGTTTATCAGCTCAATGTGGAAGTCATGACACCTGGCAGTGTAAAGGTCCCAGTGGGAGGCTTCTACTCGGCCTACCAGCAGGAAACGGGCTCCTTTAGAATGTGAGAAGGCAAGAGCGGAGATTAAAGGGACAAAACCTTGTCTTTAGAACAAAAGAAAGGTACTCATAAATGTTGTTATGTGCCATTACGTGAGAAGCGGCAGAAGTAATAGAAGCGGGTCATACTTCACTGTCTGTGCATCCACACTAGACTGCTCATCGGTCGAACATTCAAGAAAAAGATAGCCACATTACAATCATTCTACTTTGCTATTTATTCACTTATTAACTTGGAATTGTATTAATGTTATAAGCACCATTTTGAATATCAAGCAACACATTTCAGCTTATTTACACTTAAACACGCATGAAATGGATCTTTCATGGTAATCCGTGAGACTGGTCCAACAGGAAATCTATGTCATGTCATAAAATGCTGTCATGTTTGGCGAAAAAAACATGCCGTACTTTTCAAGCTTAATGACTTTGCTGGATTGAAACGGAACACGTCAAACAATCTGTGATGAAGGAAACTTACAGCAACAAAATTGAATTTGACCTGGTTTGTGATCAGAATTGATTGTAAGATAATTCAACTGATCATTTTTAAGGTGGTACCAAATTTGTATTAAGCTGCTGTGCATTTTAAAAACTTTCATTCTGTGGAAAGATTAACGAGTGGTTGATGAGCCATCAATTGCACGAGAGACGAGTTGCTATACAAAAGTTAGGCTTTAATAAGCTAGAACTTAGCCCTGCGGTTGTCTACAATAAAATGGACGACCGCCAGGCGCTTCGACTATTTATACTTCGGTAAGGAGGCGTGGTTAACTCAGCCTCTCGACCAATCGGAGAGCAGTCACATGACTGGTCTCAACCAATCGGTCGGGAGGCACATGACCGACCAGGGTCAATGGTAAGCCGGTGTTCTGCACCAATGGCAGACAGCTATGCAAATCATATCACCACAGTGGTATCTTACCAGAACTTGGCAAAATGCCAAACACAGGCTGAAAACTGGCATATGAATCTCCACTTTCACAGACTGGGTTTCTCCCAAAATATTGAGCCTCTTAGAGATAGTAAAATGAATGGGCATGGTTTACACCGTCACTCTGGTGGGACAGGGCCTCATAGAGGGGACAAGAAGCTCCACAGAGATCGGGGCGCCACCTTTAAAGGGAGCTCCGATTAGAACTGTGGCCTCACGACCCTCAGGATCCATCATTGAGCTTCCGCCCCTCCCCCATCCCGCTGGCAAACCTCACTAACATTCCAGCCCCATTGACATTTATCACCAGCATTCCACTTACCCCCACACCAAGACCTAGCTGACACTCGCCCTGACCTCCCCCCCTCCCCCACCCTCAGTATCCGCTCTCCCTCCCCATCATACACAATCCCACCCCCGGGCTCCCAATAGGGCCCGCCCACGGCACAAGTTGGCACTACCAGGTTGTCACTGCCAGTTTGGCACTGCCAGTTTGGCACTGTGCCAACCTGACAGTGCCAACCTGTGCCAGGAGGAGTACCAGGGCACTGCCAGGGCAGGTCCCTCTCCCCCCCCCCCCGCCCAACATGAAGTCATGTTGGCGGAGTATGAATATTTAAGGAGGGGGCATCACGTGGCCCAGGACATGCCGCTAACATTCAAATTGATGTAAATATATTAAAATGAGGTTCAGATGTTGCCGACGAGCGGGTAACGGGAAAATCAGGAAATGCGATGTCTCCGGCGAGAGTCACGCTTCCCAATTCCGCGGGATGTTCAGCCTGCGCTGCCAATACCAAGGATGGCTGATGCTGGCTCCAAATCGCCCCCATTGTTTTTCAGCTCCTGAGGCACTCCTGTATCTATCAACACAAAATGAAATGTGAAGCAGTTTTTACAAATAGATTTGACTCCATTTATTGACTCAAATATTCTCGGCGGAATTCTCCGTTCCTGAGACTGTTGACACCGGGGCAGGAGTTGTGGACTTCCACAACAGCAAAATTGCCGTCACACCTGGACCAATGGAGGGGCTAGCATCGGCACCATGTGGAACAACATGGATTTCAATTAGAAATGGTGCCAGATTCGCAAGATACTCAGGAGGCTGACAAGCTCACATATACACACCTCACTCCACACACCTTCCCAGCCAATAATATGGCACTGGTTGTGCTGGAGTGTGCCTATCCCACTGATGGATCGGCTGGTGCCAAAATGCACCTTGGGGGGTGGCCTGGGGGGACACCCATACGAAATGTTCACAGTGGGCAGTTAGTGACCTGTGCAGCTGCAGGGCTGCCTTGTATGCTGAGGCAATAGTGTTCCGTGCCCATCCACCCCGACCCCCACAGCCCACCTCCTGGCCACCCCCTGCTACTCCCCCCCTCAATTGTTGTCAGGACATATGAAAATGTTTGTCAAGTTCTCCAGGTCTTCCCTTCTGATATTAACTTCTTACATAATTGTCGCTATGAACAGTTCGGAGGTGAGGCTCTGCACAGATGCCCTGGTAGAAGCACCCTCCCCCCAGGCCAGGGCCACGACCATCAACACACTATGGCGATGTTGTACACTTTCTGTACCTTCTCTCTCTCCCTCAGCAGCCAGGGCACCCGTTTCACGATTTTTAAAAGCACAAGTGAATCCCGTGTTGGGAATTCGCCCTGTGGACGCGGAGAATCGCGGAGGGCCCGGAGAATCCTGGGTCAGGCCTGATAATGATATGCCAAGGGTGTTTACTGAGCGTGTGGAGTGGAACGTATTCACGACTCTGTCAAGGCACCAGAGAATTGCGACTTGGCGTGAAACCGGCGCTCACCACGATTTTGCCATCAAAACCGATTCTCCGCCCAATCACCTTTCCCAATTCCAGCGTCGGTCGACGGAGAATCCCGCCCACTATTTCATTGAAAGATTTTTAAAAGGATAAGTTTGATCAGAAAACTACTCAGGCAAGAGAACTCTCCCAAATAGTCAATCCTGGCCCGTGTATCTTTCTAGTTTATGAGAGAGCCAGAAAAAGAGGGGTCCCATGTTGTGTCGTGTGGTTTATCAGGAATCTGCTCGGGCAAAAATAGGTTAGATTTTCAACTTCACTGCCCAAACATCAAAGTAGCTTTATGCATTGGCTGCATGTTATAGAAACTACAGCCGGCAGTTGATCTACCAGACTAACTTTATACTTCAGCAGTAAATTGGAAATATAATACAACGTTTTTCTAAATTCATTTAGAAAATGAAGCCCAGCAAGCATTTATTGCCCATCCCCAATTGCCCTTGATTAGGTGGTGGTGAGCTGCCTCCTTGAAGCCTGCAGTCCCTAAGGGATAGGTACGTGCACGGTGCTGTTAGGGAGGAAGTCCCAGGATTTTGGCCCAGTGACAGTGAAGGAACGGCGATGTATTTCCAAGTCAGGATGGTGAGTGGCTTGGAGGGGAACCTCCAGGTGATGGAGTTGCCACACGGCTGCTGCCCTTGTCTTTCGAGGTGGTAGCGGTCATGGGTTTGGTGTGCTACCAAAGGAACCTTGATGAGTCGCTGCAGTGCACCTTGTAGTCGGCATGCCCAGCTGCCACTGTGTGCCAGTGGTGGAGGGGATGAATGTTTGTGGAAGGTGTGCTAATTGAGAGGGCAACTTTGTCTTGGGGTAGAGGAATTCTTTACAGGTGATGAGGAAGTGACTGCAAATTGTGTTCTATCTCAGTGCTGTGACTCAATTCTTATTGGTTTACTGAGGACAATGGAAAAAGAGCCGCACTGATTCACTGAGAGAAAACTGTAGCAGTTTGATGTGATCACTAACTTTTCATATCGCTTCGACATTTCCTTCAATGGTGGTCAATGTCTGGAAACTGAACTCCCTGTAGAACAGAATGATGATAGCATTGGTTTTATCTTTTGTCTAGGCATCATAGAAAAGCTAAGATAAAAAACTATGGGCTACATTTGCCAGTCCCCCAACCCCGCACCATTTCCTGATGGTTGGACGAATTGCTCCCGCTACATATCAATAGAATTTCCCATTGAGGCCACCCAGGCACCGGGCAAGCTGCGGGTGCGCTGTTGGTGGGCACAGTAAATTGCAATGTCAGAGAATTCCGACCGATGTATCTGTTTCAGACCAATGCTCTCAGGGAATAAACGCAGGCTACGAAGCTCATATAAAGCATGTATAATATTTTAAATTAAGGATGAGGGGTTCTTGGTCAAACATGATCATGGCAGAGCAGCAACAGCAGCTATTTATACTTCTATCAATTTCTAGCACAGTAAAGAGTTGGCCTTTATACAAGTTTACTCCATATGTGCCAAAATAGTTCAATTATTTGCGTTCACAATGGAAGTAACTTCCAGGTTCCCCAGTGTCGGATTTGGAAGGTATCCCAAAGATGTGCTGGGGAATCCCTCTCAGTCGTTCTCAGGTATGGGTTTACCTGGCAGTTGTCCAGATGTTCTAACTTCCACTGGAGTTAGTGCTGAGTGGGAACAATCTGACACAGCAATTTAAATCGCTGACTTCGGATGGTTTTTCCAGAGTTATACTCAGCGAACGCGATCCTGCGCCGGAAAGCAGCTCATCACGGTGCAGCATGGCCGATAAAAGCCAAGAGACCCTGCTCCTGAGATCTATCCACTTGCCACCCCTTGCGAGGTCCAACACGATCTCGCAAGACGTTGTGATGTAAATCCCCCCTCCACCCTACCTCACCTATACATAACGCACTCCCCACTGACCTGGCCTCTTGCCGAACGGGCCTGAACCCACACGGGCCTGACCACCTCCCTTCGACCCAACCAACCACCTCCTGACCCGGCCCCACTCCCCTGACCCACACCCCCCCCCCCCCCCCCCCCCCCCCCCACCACCACCTCCGCAATGTCTGACTGTCTGACACCCCCACCAGCCCCGATGTCTGACTCCCACCCCCCTGATATCTGACATCCCCCCCCCCCCCCCACCCCCCCTGCCGATGTCCCAACCACCATCCAATGTCCCCCAACGCTCCTCCCCCTCCTCGCCAGCTGCTGTTCGAACCCTCACATCCCAGTTACGTATCTTAGACACTTTAAACTCACCTGCTTTACCACAGCTAGTGCTTTGGAATAGAGATTAGCCCGGGAAATGCCTTCAGTGTGATCATCAGCTAACTTTACTACTCATATGACCCACCTTTAAAATTTATTCCGGAATAAGCACCCAATTAATACTTCACTGCTTCAATGTAATGCCTGTGAAATACATATTAAAAAAAAATAAAATGTCCATTTTGATTATGGATGGGAATAAATGTGAGCCAGGTATAAAATGTATTATTTAAAAATTAAGCCATTGGTAATTTGGTGAGAAATGTTTTTTGCCCCTGCAGTTTGAGTAATTATCGCAATTTCCATCAGGGGACGCAGCCAGACACTTGTTTCAGGCAATATTGAATGGCATTATGATTATTAATTGAAGTCATTTTGGAAGACTAAAGGTATTTAGGCAGTAGTGTTCTGGGAGATATTAATAAAAGATGGTTCCTAGGTAACCATATTGATTTTGGAGTTCAGAGGTGCAAAGGGTCAATCAGAGTGATAGGAACAATGGAGTTTTTCACAGGAGGGCTTAAAACCTGCTCCATGCTGACATCTTCAAGTCATTACAAAGTTCATTACTTGTGTGGTAGCATGGGGGAAGGAGGGAGGGCGGAAGTTCTGATTGGGTCAGAGGGCAGGAATCATAGTAACGTGTCAGAACCCCAGCAGAGCACACAGCAGGGAGGTTGATGTTAGTGAAGCCAGCTGTCCTTAACTAGTACACCAAGAATAATCTGGCATTAAGATAAGATAATTATATTGAGTTTGTTAAAATAAGTATTGACTGAAAGGTCGGTTTCTTTTCTTAAAGGTGCGTGTGTGTGCATGCATATGTGCAGATCTTTGTATTTAAATATTTAACAGTGGATTTTAAATCTATTGTGGCATTATGCTATGTCTGCTGATTTGCTGAATGCAATAAGACAGAATTGTCATAGAATCCCAACAGTGCAGAAGGAGGCCATTCGGCCCATTTAGTCTGCACTGACCCTCCAAAAGAGCACCCCAACTAGGTCCACTCCCCCTGCCCTATTCCCATAACCTCACCTAACCTTTGGACACGAAGGGGCAATTTAGTATGGCCTAACCAGCACATCGTTGGACTGTGGGAGGAAACCGGAGCACCTGGAGGAAACCCACACAGAGACGGGGAGAAAGTGCAGTGAACCGAGGCAGGAATTGAACCCGGGTCCCTGGCGCTGTGAGGCAGCAGTGCTAATCACTGTGCCACCATGCCGTCCGTAAATTTACTGTTCAGAGAAAGTACTTTAAGTGCAAGCTGCACACCTCTGCTTAATTCATACTGGAACAACATGGCACATAGCACATGAAAACCTGCTTTAACCCTTTAACAACCGCCTTTGTTGAAACAGCTAATAACAGGTGTAGAAGGTGGAAGTCAGTCACTCTCCGACCCTGCAGAACTATGGAATGGCAAGTAACACCAGATACATTTCCAGGAAACACCAGCTCCTATAAGAACTCAGAGATAACTGGTATAAGCAGTGTTTTGGATGAACAATCAAAATCTGAGACCTGACAAGGAATTTGGCACAGTACATAATGAAGAATCTGCATCCGTATTGCATTAAAGCTGAACTATATCTTTTTAAAAGTATCAGAAATGATTCATGTAAATCCAAAGGAAACAAAGAGCACTCCACTGACGCTGTGGTCCTTTGTGATCATGCATGGCCCCTGCTTCCGTCAGGCCCGCTAAACTAGCTGGACCCTCCTCATCACATGTGCAAAGAGCCTAACACTTCTTTCAGGTGCTCTCAATGCCTCCTGTTCTGCTTTTACCAGTATGACATGGGAGCACTTACAGCAGATAGTGACACCTGACACCTGTCCTTCCTTGTGGGGTGAAAGTGGAGCTAATAACGATACTTGAAGAGTTTAAAATTGATAAGGAGGAAGTATTGAACAGGCTGTTCTTAAAGTTGATAAGGTCCCTGGCTCGGATGGGATACATCTAACAATACTGAAAGAAGTAAGAGTGGAAATTGCGGAGACACTGGGCAGTCTTCCTTAGACAGAAGAACATAAGAACTAGGAGCAGATGTAGGCCATCTAGCCCATGGAGCCTGCTCCACCATTCAATAAAATCATGGCTCCCCTTTTTGTGGGCTCAGCTCCACTTACCCACCCGTTTACCGTAACCTTTATCTTTACTGTTCAAAAATACATCGACCTTTGCCTTAAAAACATTGAATGAGGTAGCCTCGCCTGCTTCACTGGGCAGGGAATTCCACAGTTTCACACCCTTTGGATGACGAAGTTCCTCCTCAACTCAGTGCTCCTTTGTTTTGAGGCTATGCCCCCTAGTTCTAGTTTCACTCGCCAGTAGAAACAACCTCACTGCTTCAATCCTATCTATTCCCTTCAAAATTCTATGGGCGGGATTCTGCGGGAATCGGCGGGGCAGGCAACTCCAGCGCAAAGGAGTGACCCACTTCAACATCGGGCCGCCCCAAAGGTGCGGAATCCTCCACACCTTCAGGGGCATGGCCGGCGCCAGAGTAGTTTGCACCGCGCCGGCCAGCACGGAAGGGGCTTGGCACCACGCCAACTCGGCGCGAGTTGGCGCATGCGCAGGAGTACCAGTGTGTGCTGGCATAGAACATTACAGCGCAGTACGGGCCCTTCGGCCCTCGATGTTGCGCCGACCTGTGAAACCACCTGAAGCCTATCTGACCTACACTATTCCATTTTCATCCATATGTCTATCCAGTGACCACTTAGATGCCCTTAAAGTTGGCGAGTCTACTACTGTTGCAGGCAGGGCATTCCACACCCCTACTACTCTCTGAGTAAAGAAACTGCCTCTGACATCTGTCCTATAGCTACCACCCCTCAATTTAATGCTATGTCCCCTTGTGTTGGTCATCACCATCCAAGGAAAGAGGCTCTCACTGTCCACCCTATCTAACCCTCTGACTATCTTATATGTCTCTATTAAGCCACCTCTCAGCCTTCTCCTCTCTAACGAAAACAACCTCAAGTCCCTGAGCCTTTCCTCATAAGACCTTCCCTCCATACCAGGCAACATCCTAGTAAATCTCCTCTGAAACCTTTCCAAAGCTTCCACATCCTTCCTATAATGTGGTGACCAGAACTGCACGCAGTACTCCAGGAGCGGCCGCACCAGAGTTATGTACAGCTGCAGCATGACCTTGTGGCTCCGAAACTCAATCCCCCTACTGATAAAGGCTAGCACACCATATGCCTTCTTAACAGCCCTATTAACCTGGGTGGCAACTTTCAGGGGTTTATGTACCTGGATGCCGAGATCTCTCTGTTCATCTACACTACCAAGAATCTTGCCATTAGCCCAGTACTCTGCATTCCTGTTACTCCTTCCAAAGTAAACCACCTCACACTTTTCCGCATTAAACTCCATCTGCCACCTCTCCGTCCAGCTCTGCAACTTATCTATGTCCCTCTGTATCCTATAACATCCTTCAGCACTATCTACAACTCCACCGACCTTTGTGTCATCTGCAAATTTACTAACCCATCCTTCTACACCCTCTTCCAGGTCATTTATAAAAATGACAAACAGCAGTGGCCCCAAAACAGATCCTTGCGGTACACCACTAGTGTAGTAACTGAACTCCAGGATGAACATTTGCCATCAACCACCACCCTCTGTCTTCTTTCAGCTAGCCAATTACTGATCCTGAATTACTGTAATGTTATTACTTACAAGTCTCAGTGATTACTTCAGATGCTTTAGCAAAGGTTAATGCCTCAGTTAATGTATAGAAGCCTCCTTATAATAATAATGATAATCTGGGGTGGGATTCTCCCCTACCCGGCGGGATGGAGTGGCGTGAACCACTCTGGCGTCGGGCCGCCCCAAAGGTGCGGAAGTCTCCACATCTTTAGGGGCCAAGCCCTAACCTTGAGGGGCTAGGCCCGCGCCGGAGTGGTTGGCACCCCGCCGGCCGGCGGGAACGGCTTTTGGCGCCACGCCAGCCAGGGCCAAAGGGACTTCGCCGGCTGGCGGAAGTCTGCGCATGCATCGGAGCGTCAGCGGCTGCCGACGTCATCCCCGTGCATGCGCAGGGGAGGGGGTCACTTCCGCCATTGTGAGGACTGTGGCAAACGCAGAAGGAAAAGAGTTGCCCCACGGCACAGGCCTGCCCGCCGATTGGTGGGCCCCGATCGCGGGCCAGGCCACCGTGGGGACACCCCCCCGGGGCCAGATCGCCCCCCCCCCCCCTCCCCCCCCCCCGTGCCGCCTGGTCCCGCCGGTAAGGTAGGTGGTTTGATTCACGGCGGTAGGACCGGCATGAAAACGGCAGGACTTTGGCCCATCGCGGGCCGGAGGATTGCCGGGGGGGGGGGGGGGGCGCCGACAGGCGTGGCGTGATTCCCGCCCCCGCTGAATCTCTGGTGCCGGGGACTTCAGGAGACGGAGGGGGGCGGGATTCACACCGGCCCCCGGCGATTCTCCGACCCGGCCGGGGGGGGGGGGGGGGGGGGGGGGGGGGGGGTCAGAGAATCCCGCCCCTTTATTGTCACAAATAGGCTTACATTAACACTGAAATGAAGTTACTGTGAAAAGCCCTATTTCGCCACATTTCGGCGCTTGTTCGGGTACACAGAGGGAGAATTCAGAATGGCCAAATTACCGAACAGCATGTCACCCAGAAGGTGACTTGCCACCAGAAGTGAAGGAGACCAATAAGGAGCCTGTGCAGACATCCCTCCTGGTACAGATAGAACATAGAACATAGAACAGTACAGCACAGAACAGGCCCTTCCGCCCTCGATGTTGTGCCGAGCAATGATCACCCTACTCAAACCCACGTATCCACCCTATACCCGTAACCCAACAACCCCCCCCTTAACCTTACTTTTTAGGACACTACGGGCAATTTAGCATGGCCAATCCACCTAACCCGCACATCTTTGGACTGTGGGAGGAAACCGGAGCACCCGGAGGAAACCCACGCACACACGGGGAGGACGTGCAGACTCCACACAGACAGTGACCCAGCCGGGAATCGAACCTGGGACCCTGGAGCTGTGAAGCATTTATGCTAACCACCATGCTACCGTGCTGCCCCTATGTGCAAGCCCAGGCTCCAGGTGATGCAAGGGCAGTGTATCAGTTTGACTTAGTTATGATACAGAAGCTAAGGATGTACATGCACTTTTGTATGAGGTTCAATGCCTCTTAGTGGATCATTCGTTTTGGATCTATCCAATTCATTCGACTTTAATCACTGTGACTGTACCAATCATAACTGAATTTGTGAGAAATTATACCCAGTCCACCTTTTAAATGTTCATGATTGTAATCCAGTTATGTTACACACACTTTATATAGATTTTAAGTGTTACCCACTGCTTAATCCTCTGTGATATGTTGATATTGCTTTGTTTAAAATTATAAATAGCCTTGCAATTTGTCTTAATTGTAAAATAGCTACTCTAAACACAACAACCGCAGTAAAATATATCACCCAGCAGGAGATCGTCCAAAAAGCAGACAGACATTTAAAAACTGATTGAAGCAACAACACTTACAGACAATAAACATGTCTGATTTAATTCGGAATTCACACTAAGTACGCCATGTCTGAGACAATGAGCTAACCATGCTTCCTATCCTGGAAGAATGGCCATCAGGAGATGACCATGTATTGTATACGCCTGACCTAGCCAATCAAGAAACTAATCATGGACCAATCATGTTTCAGGGATCACACTGGTCAGTCTGTGGCTGTGATTTGGAAAGGGTTAATAAGGCCCGATTTCCAATGATACTGGAAGCAGAAGGAATGTAGAAGTTGGAAGAAAGATGAATTTCAGTGAGAGAGAGTGTGCCAGCAGCATGGGATTAGTGCCTGCATCTAAAATGTGGTTAAGTGTCTTTTCAGCTGTCATTTTGATAACTCAATAATTAGAATCATAGAATTTGCACACAGAAAGAGGCCATTCAGTCCATTTAGTCTGCACCGGCCTTTGGAAAGAGCACCCACAGACGCCCACACCCCCACCCTATCCCCGTAACCCAGTAACCCCACCCAACCTTTTTGGACACTTAGGGCAATTAATTATGGCCAATCCTCCTAACCTTCACATCTTTAGACTGTGGGAGGAAACCGGAGCACCCGGAGGAAACCCACACAGACACGGGGAGAACGGGCAGACTCCGCACAGACAGTGACCCCAGCCGGGAATCGAACCTGGGACCCTGGAGCTGTGAAGCAACTGTGCTAACCGCTGTGCTCCCGTGAGGACCCAGATTTAAGGTAATTGACGAAAGAAGCAATGAAATGTAAAGAGAAACAAGGCAAGTTCAATGGAGACATTGAAGAGGAAATTGGATTATATCTGAAAAAGGAAATCTGCAGGTTCACAGGGAGAAGGGGGAATGGAACTTGGTGCATTCCTGATTCAGAGAGCCGGTGAGGGCAAGAGGAGCCGAATTAACTCCTCTTGTACTGTAAAGGCACAGGTGCCTCTTTTGCGCATGAATAACAATTTGTATCATAGAATCATAGAATCCCTACAGTGCAGAAGGAGGCCATTCAGCCCATCGAGTCTGCACCAACCCTCTGAAAGAGCACCCCATCCAGCACAATATCCCCGTAACCCCACCTAACCTGCACATCCCTGGACTCTGAAGGGTAATTGATCATGACCAATCCACCTAACCTGCGCATCTTTAGACTGTGGGAGGAAACCGGTGCACCCGGAGGAAATCCACGCAGGCACGGGGAGAACGTGCAAACACCACACAGTCAGCCAAGGCCAGAATCAAATCTGGGTCCCTGGCACTGTGAGGCAGCAATGCTAACTACTGTGCCACTGTGTCAAATTTCCATCCAATTGTATCAGTACTGTCAATCATAAAATCGCACAATCGGTACAGCACAGAATTCAGTCCATTTTGTCCGTGCCATCTCTCTTGGTCAGTCTGTCGTGCTCCCTTGTCCTTTCTCCGTTGCCCTTCAAATCACATTTCGTTCCAGGTGTTTACCCCAGCGCCCTTCAAAAGCTACAATTGAATTTGCCTCCACCACACTGTCAGGCAGTTCATTCCAGATTCTAACCAGTCGCTGCTTCAAAACGTCTTTCCCTCACATCACCTTTATTTCCTTTGACAATCATTTACATTTGTGTCCTCTGGCCAGTGGGAAGAGTTTCGCCCTCGATCAGACCCCCCTCATGATTTTGACTACCTCTCGCTATCAAATCCCCATGGACCTTTTCTTCTCTGAGGAAGCCGTCATTTGCCTGCTCCACCACTAGGGGACCATGAAATGAAGAGAACAGGGGACACAATCTCTATCCCTACTGGCAGTCTACGGCCAGGTGGTTGATGCGGGAATATAATGGCACCAGTTGTCTTGACTACCAATTCCGGCAGGCAGGGGGAGGGCATGGACTGTTTGTACATCCTCCTAAACATCCAAATCATAGAATTTGGCGTGCCGTTCACTGGCTCCCGACTCTTTACTCCTGACACATGTCAATGGGATTTCCCATTGAATTCACCCAGGGCCGGTTTTAAGCCTATTTGACCAATTTCATCAAACTGGGCCCCGCACCTTAAGGGGGCCCCGCGCCAGCGGCGACAGAGTTACCGTTTGAAGCCTTTTCTGTATTCTAAGAATAACTATAGGGTAGTTTTTACTTTTGGGGAACGCACCGCATTACCGCCGCCAAATCCTTCAGCCCAGCGCCGCCAAATCCTTCAGCCCAGCGCCGCCAAATCCTTCCGCCCAGCGCCGCCAAATCCTTCAGCCCAGCGCCGCCAAATCCTTCCGCCCGGGTAAGTAAGTTTCAAAATTTTAGTATATCAAGCATTTAATGTTTTTTTTTGGTTAAAGACGAGCATACTACACGAAATATAAACATACATAAATTTTTACTTTTGTAGAGTAGGGGCCCCGCCTTCACTTTTCTAATTGGGCCCGCAATTCCTAGCACCGGCCCTGAATTCACCCCACACTGCCAGGAAATCTGGCTGGCTAACGGTCAGAGAATCCCGCCCATTATTAATTTAAAAAGTGGAATCCTTTGAAGAAAGATTTAGTTTCAGTATCATTATCGCGAAAGCAGTTCATCCTATCAATCAGCCCATCAGTAGTTTAAACTTCCTGCACCCTTTCAGTGAACAGGTCAGGACCTCCACA
Organism: Scyliorhinus canicula; assembly: GCF_902713615.1. Classification (NCBI taxonomy): domain Eukaryota; kingdom Metazoa; phylum Chordata; class Chondrichthyes; order Carcharhiniformes; family Scyliorhinidae; genus Scyliorhinus; species Scyliorhinus canicula. The sequence goes on along the minus strand of NC_052158.1, from coordinate 141,416,778 downwards.
GGGTCCCCTCACACAAAGCAGATTTAAATCCAGTTTTCCTGCATTGGATATGGGAAGATTCAGGTCAACAGTTTGGTCCAATGTGCTCATTAGTGTCCACCTCTGGTTGACAGAATGAAAGACTGACATGCACATAGCACTTTCATTACCTCAGAACACTTTAAAGCCAATTAAGTGCATACGAAGAGCGATGATTGTTGCAATATAGGAAATGCAGCCAATTCAATTTGTCCGCAGCCAATTTTTCCACAGCCAAGTTCCATAAACAGCCATGTGATAAGGGCAAGAGTTTTTTTTTAATGATACCGGATAATGAATGAATACTATCCAAGACACTGGGAAGTACACCCGTGCTTTTCTTCAAAATTGTGCAATGAGATCTCTTATGTCCACCTGAGAAAAAAGGCAAGATCTTGGCTAAATATCTCATCCGATAGCCTTGAACTCCAGCAGAGCAGTACTCCCTCAGTACTGCACTAGAAAGTCAGCCTAGATTTTATGCTCAAGTCTCTGAAATGGGCCTCAAAACCACCCACATCCCCAAACTTCAGACTCAGAGATGAGTCCACTGAGCCACTGATACTCTGAAACCTGGCAGCAGTGTGCCTTCTGCTCATACCCGGCCAGTCAGAACATCCACGAGCCTGTTATTTTTTTGTTGTTGGGCCGCAACTATTGTAAGAATATTTCAGAGCGCATTTCACGAAAGCACGTTTGTCGACTTCGTTTGTTCTGATCTGACGCGAATGTGCTGTTAGTTTTGAACATGATGTTGCACATCTTTGATCTTGCCATTCAGTCAGGACTTCCAATCCTTTCGAATTGTATTTGAGTAAAAGTGACGGTATGCGGGGGCGCATCCAAATTTATTGTATTATTATTGGGCAGCAAATGTGGAAAAGGTGTGATGGTGGTGGGGGGAGGTGGGGTCGGAGTGGATACGGTTGGAGGAGGCCTCCTGTGTTGGGCCATGCTTAAGAGCTTTCGCTACGGCCCCTCTCCCATTCTCGCCGCCCAGGTATACAGTGAACCCGGTAGTGGTGGCGTCCCTTAAGATCTGGAACCAGCTTAGGTGACATTTTTGGGTGGAGGGATTTCGGTACGGGCCCAGATATGTGGGAATGATAGTTTTGCACTGGCACGAATGGATGCCACAAATAGAAGATAGAGTCGGAAAGAGGTTGAGCGGATTAGCGACTTGTTTGTGGAAGGGAAGTTCGCAGGATTGGAGGAGTTGCGGGGGAGATACCAATTGCCAACGGGAAGTGAATTCAGATTCATGCAGGTGTGGGAATTTGTGCGAAAAGTGCTTCCTTCACTCCCTCAGTTGCTGAGGCATACCCGACTGGACAGGTTGTTATCAGATGAGTTAGGAAAAGGGAGGATATTTATGGGTGGCTATTGGAAATGCACCATTAGATGACGTAAAGGGGAAGTGGGAGGATGAGCTGCGGAGTGTCGGGGGGGAGGGGGGCTAATGCCTGGAGTGAAATAATGTACCAGGTGAATTTGACTTCCACTTGTGCCAGGATGAGCCTGATATAGTTCAAGGTGGTCCATCGAGCTTATGCGACTCGGGGAGGGACAAATATTTTCTTCCCCAAGGCGGAGGATGAATGCGAGAGTGGTGCAATGGGGCCGGCGAACCATCTACACATGCTCTGGTCCTGCCCGAATCCAGTAGAACTTTGGATGTTTGAGACATAGTCGGAGATAGTGGGGGTGAAGGTGGAGCCGTGTCCAAATATTGCTGGTGGCAATTTATGAAGTGTCGGAGATGCCGGAGCTACTGTAGATGGGAGGGAGGGCGGGGGTGGCGATTACTTGGCCTTCGCTTCCCTGATTGCTCACCGGCGAATTCTGCTAACGCGAAGGTCAGTGGGGGCACGGGGGAATTTCTGCAGTTGGAGAAAATTAAGGTTGCTCTGAGGAGAGAAGTTGGGTCAGGTTTAAAAAGGGAAAAATGGCAAACTATTTGTACTTTAGCTGTCTTTTTGGGTGAGTGTGTAATTTTTTATGGCATGTTTGGAATAAACTATTTCTTAAAGTGTTTGAGTAAAAGTAAGATTTCCCCAGGCTACACACTTACTTTTCCCACAAGCAAGCAAGATTCATAATTCATGGGCCCCGCAGATCTGCAAAAGTCATGATACTCCCGGGAAAGTGGGAGGATGTCTGCAAGTCCCGGTTATCAATAAGTATGGACAATGCAATTTCTGTCAAACCTATTGCTGCTGATTACTGAGTACTATTTCACATGTTTGAATGACCATTTTTTATTGTTATTGCTATTCAGGTTCCCCACAACTCCAATGTTTCCGTGGGCAGGCCCACACCTTCTATCAACTGAAACATAAGTCTTTCAAGTGCAGACTGAATCAATTTGCAGCTGTGGATTAACAATTACATTTTCCTTCTGTTAGACACTCAAAAGATTTACCAAAATGCCTTGACCAAGTATTAATCCGTCAACCAACATCACTAGAAAAACAAATTGTCTGTTTGTTACTGATCATTATCACACTGCTGATTGTGGGAGCTGGCTGTGTATATACTGGCTGTTGTCATTCCGATAAAACAGTACTTCAGAAGTACTTCATTGGCTATAAAGCATTTAGGGATATGCTAAGGCTGTGGAAGGTGCTATAATGATGCATGCCTTTCTTTCTATTTCATTTATCGGTGGGAAAGTACGACACAGAGAGACCATGGGGGTGATTTTGAGCCCGCACTAGCCATCCGAGGGATTGGCGGCGCACGCCAATTTCCCCCACCCACGCCGGCGACGTCACAAGGGCATGAACCTCATTTAAAAAGTTTTACATGTGCTTGAATATTATTAGTGGGCCCCCCTGCCACATGAACCTCCCTCCCCTCACTAAATATTCATACTTTGCCAACGAGGCATCAGGGAGGCGAGGTTCATATCAGGTTTGGCCAGATGAAAAGCAGTCAAGGAGATCCCTCCCGGCATCGCTCCTGGCACAGGTTGGCACTGCCCAGTTGGCAATGCCAGGTTGGCAATGCTGGTGAGGGTTGTTGGGACTGGGGAGATACCTCCATGATGGGGGCTGGGGACCGTTAGGCTGCAGTGCTGATCGGGCATCCTTTAAAGATGGTGCCCCGATCTCGTTGAGGCCGATTACCAGCTCTATGAGGCCCTGCCACATGAGAGTGTTGGCGTAAACCTCACCCAATCGCTGTTTTTCTCTAAGTGGCTCAAATCTGGAGAGAAAGCTGGTCAGAACGATTGGAGAGTGACCCACCAGTTTTCAGTCTGAGCCTGACACTTTGCCAAATTCAGGTACCATTCTGCTCCACACTTGCAAAACGCAAATTCATACAGAAGCAAGACAAGTTATCATATTAAAATAACGTTTGATTTTTAAAATGTCTTTGTGGAATCAAATCAGGACCACATTTTAAGGGGCGGCACAGTGATTAGCACTGCTGCCTCACGGTGCCGAGGGCCCAGGTTCGATCCCGGCCCCAGGTCACTGTCAGTGTGGAATTTTCACATTCTCCCCGTGTCTGTGTGGGTCTCGCCCCCACAACCCAAAGGTGTGCAGGGTAGGCGGATTGGCCACGCTAAATTGCCTTTTAATTGGAAAATATTTTTTAAAAGGGAACCATTTTAGAATTCCCAGGTAAGAAAGAAAAATATTGCAAGTACGGTAAATCCGAAAACAAAACAGCAACGATTGGAAGCGACCAGAGGCTCAGGTGGGAGCAATGAAGAAAAGAATGTAGAGTTAGCGGGTGGGATTATCCCGCCCACCTGCCACGTATTTCTCGGCAGCGCTGTTCGCTGGCGGAGGGATTTTCTACTCCCATCGCTTGTCAGTGGAATTTCACACTTAAGTCACCCCACTGGGATGCCGGCGGCAACCAAGAACCCGAATGGCCGGAGTATTCTGACCAATGTTTGGCACTTGGCCAAATCTCAGGAATTTCCACCATTTTCTGGTTTTGTTTTAAAATTCTTCGAGTGCATTTATACAGTCAGAGGAAGAGCAGAACCTCCAGCCAATTAAATCGGATCGTGGCTGATCTGTGTCCTAACTCCATTTACTCCCTTGGATCCAAAACCCTTAATCTCACCGAACAAGAACCTATCAACCTCACTTCTGAATTTTTCGATTGACCCCCCCCCCCCGGTCTCAAGAGGTTTCTTCCGAAAAGGAGTTTCAGGTTTCCTCTTTATTCTGTGTGAAGAAGTGTTTCCCGGCATCACTCTTGTACAGACTCACTCTTAAGGTTATGCCTCAGCTGATACCTGGATAATGAGAAAATCAGGCTCTCTCGTTCCATGGATTCCTACCTCACTAATGTGCTGCGAATGATGATTGACCTGAGTGAAGTAAAGTTGGAGTCCGCATCCTGCTGCATGATCCCAGCCTGATGGGACCTTGAATATAGAACTGACCATCAAGCTTGATCTCAAACAGCGGTGGAAGAATTTACATTCCAGGTAAATAAACTCTGATTGTTACTATTTACAAGAGCTGAGTAATACAGAGTCTCCCTGCCAGCTTTTTCGATCAAAGATATTTTTGTTCCATTGGCGATTCTGACTGTTTGCTGTAATCAAACTCACATGTTGGGAACCTGCATGGATGGTATTTACAAATAAAATCACAAGTGTCGGAAAAAGTTAATGGGCTGGTCTCAATAATTCAAAAGCTACGAAGGGATCCAAGTGCTGCAGTTAGGAAAAATAAAATCCTTGGACAAAGTGGTGCCGGACAAGGGGAAGGCCTTAACGGTGACTGCATCATTTCTGGGTGGCCGCTTGCTCCCAGTCAAGGGTGCTGTATGATGTGTTAGGCAGGTTGGTTCGACGTGGACTGCACTTGATGCAGTGTGGCGAGAGACAGACTTCTAACACTGGAGAAGATCCAACACAATTTTATTCAACGACATAACTAATATACACGATCAGCTGTGGGTTGACACTATACTGATCTGACTGGAGACCTAGTACTAGCCTGACCAGACTTACTAGCTACCACATGGTGTTTGCACTGGCTAGCTCGTGCACTCTGACTGTCTCAGTACCTGGGTCCCGAGAAAGTGGGAAACCTAGTGCCCTCTGGCTTTATAGTGGTAGTGTCCTGTCTGGTGATTGGCTGCTGTGTTCTGTGTGCTTACTGGTCATCCTGTGTGTCAATCACTACCTGTCTGCACTTCATTATATACAGGAGTGGATAATATGACACTGTAGTTGCAGTCCCTTTGGGCTGCAGTATGAGGGAGATGAAACAGGGACAGGTCACAGAGGGAGCAAAAGATGGAAGGGAGGGAAGGAAATCCACCCAAGTGTCTTCTGGGAACACTTCTCTTACCTCCCACTAAGCCAGAGGAAGTGTGTGTGTGTGTATTCAATGATTCATGAAGGTGGTGCTCACAGTCATCTGCCACCTCTTGCAACCAGACATGCAATCTCAGAATGAGGCATGGCCGGTGCTACCAGTGGCTGCACAGGTTACCATGGCACCTGAATTTCTTTCCATTAGGATCCTTCCAGCTGCAGTTGTCGACATGTCTAACATTTTGCGGGTTGGGACCCACTGCAGCATCATAGAACCATAGAATTCCTACAGTGCTGATCGAGGCCATTTGGCCCATCGATTCTGCACCAACCCTCTGAAAGCGCGTTCTATCTAAGCCCACCCACACCCTATACCCGTTGTGGTGATATGCATGTACACATCAATGTATATAGTTGTCTATCAGTGCTCATAGCTATCGTTACGACCTCCGACCAGCAGGTGGTGCTAGAGATCTATCACATGACTCAAGACACCTGCCAGTTGGTGGTAAGCCATACAAGAAGATAGTTTCACTTAGAGTAGCTCCAGGAGAATTCACTGAATTCATTCAGTAGCCATCATCTGTATTGTAGTTTATTAGTTATCTTTTCCACTTGTTTGTTAATAAATCATCTTTATAGTGAAGCAACTATGTGTTCTCTGTACATTATTACAATGATTATATCACAGAATACAACACCCATAACCACATAACCCCACCCAACCTGTACATCTTTGGACTGTGGGGGGAAACCGGAGCACCCGGAGGAAACCCGCGCAGATACAGAGAGAACGTGCACACTCCACACAGACAGTGACCCAAGGCCAGAATTGAACCTGGGTCCCTGGCACTGTGAGGCAACAGTGCTACCCACTGTGCCCCAGTGCCACCCGTGACAATAATTCTTTATGTCAGGTGAGGGGGGGAGGGGAAAGTGTTCATCGAGCTCCCTCTGAACAAAGTGAAGCTGGTGGAACATCCTTGTAATTTTACCGGTGCTGTGGGCCTCCCCAGAGTACTATTGACTGCACATGTGTTTTTTGCTGGACTGAGAATTACCGCAACTACAAATCTTACCACACACTGAAAGTGCAGTTTTCGTGTGACTGTGCGCAACATATTATGTGATGAATGCCCGCACCCTGGTAGCATCCATGACGCTTGGAGTCTATGCCAGCTCACTGTTCCCTCACTATTTGAGATACCATGTTAAACCAGAGGGTGGTTGCCAGGCAACATGGAATACCCATTTTACACGCAGTTTCTGATTTCAGTGAACAACCCACCCGCATGTGCTCAGAATGCAGAGGTGGGAGCCACGCTGCCACACGGAACATCATAGAGCAAACCAATGAGGTGCTCAGGTAACCTGCAGCCTGAACGATGCTGTAAGATCCCTCTGGGATTCATCGAATTGTGTGTCCCAATTCTTGAAGGGCTGCTGCATCCTCCACACCCAATCATCATGAGGGCACAGGCCTTGACACCAGCAATACAGAGAGCAACTCAGAAGTTGAAGGTGTAGGAATAGGGCAAAGATGAGGAAGAGAGGAGGCAAACAGTACATCTCCTTTTCAGTTGGATTGCCTGTGATCATCTCATTCAATTATGGTTCCACTGAGCACAGTCCCAAATTGCTGTGGAGCATCCATCAAACACCTTATCGTTCCTTTGTTACAGACCATTACACTGCACTTGCCTTCAATGTTGAAATAAAAGCCACCTCAAACCAAACATTCCATGCCAACCTTTTTTTAAAATTTAGAGTAGCCAATTTATTTTTTCCAATTAAGGGGCAATTTAGCTTCGCCAGTCCACCTACCCTGCACATCTTTTGGGTTGTGGGGGCAAAACCCATGCAAACACGGACAGTGACCCAGAGCCGGGATCGAACCTGGGACCTCGGCGCCTTAAGGCAACCGCGCTATCCACTTGCACCATCGTGCTGCCCGTTTCCATACCAAACAAACTAGCTAACATTCCATATAAACCATCAGCTAGTCACTGTTCTGCATTCCCTCAATGCCTGCCTTGCGGGAGCCTTTGACTGGCTTACTGCTTCTATGCAGTGACACCGCAGTGACTGTAGTATGGCTGGTGGAAGGCTGCGGGGCGGTGAGGGGCAGGGGAGTGCAGCTGAGGAATGCAGATGGCCTTTAAGGATGACCTCTTGCAACCCTGGACCCAGAAAGTCTGGCTTTAGACTGCACCTCAACATTGGTGACGTGCAATCTCAACTGGCTGACAGGCAACTGTGGCTGACAGGACACTGGCTGAGTGGTCATGGTGGGAGTATGAATACTTGCCATCCTGAGGGAGAACAGCAGGTTCATGCTCCACGGAACCAATACCACATGCCTGGGCAGCACCGAGCAATCCTTGTAATCTGTGGGCTGATGTGAGAGCCTTTCCTTTGAGCACTGGTCTCCACAGCCTGAATAACAGCAGTTTGAGCCTGCATGCTGCCAAGATGAACTGGCATGGAAAATAAGCAGGGCCATCATGGCATCAGTCTGAGCTACCACTGTACAATTCAGATTTGTGGCTTTTGCTTGTGCTGGAAGCTAGCAGCTCGCAGATGCCGCATCATTTTTGGATCCACAAGCATATCATGGAGTTGGCCATCAACCACATGCTGCAAAGAATGGACCACACGATCTGCCCAAAGCTCTGTGCCAAGTTGGAGCCAGACCCTTCCATGCACCTTAGCAGTGACATCAATCTTTCTGAGAGGCAGGTCTGCCAATGGGCCTTTATGTGAGCAAGCTCATTATCATTTTTCTGTACTGCCCCATCAACATCCTCATCCACGTGCCCTGTAGCTAAGCTGCTATGTGACCCCCCCCCCCCCCCCCTTCTATGGCATCAGCTATATCACTATCTCCTTGCCTGACTGGAGCCCACTCAAGCCCATGTAGGTGCTGCTTCTATTCTACCGTCTCAAGCATGTGCAATGCCCGGTATCTGAGCTTGTGACACGAGTGTGAGACTAGGAAACTCATCATCAGTCTCTTGCGCCTGTTGGACTACAGGCTACAGCACCAGTGCTTTATCAGGCGACATTTCTTTGGGATCTGAAAGAATAAAAGTAATAAGGTAGGATTGGGTAAGGAGACGTCAGATAGCAAGAAACTCATGCTTACATAAAATGCAGCCTATAAATCAAAAGAGAGGTTCGCCAAGTGGAAAATGGGAGAGTGGTTTATGTCGGAAGGTACCATCATTATCTATGGTGTCAGTTTCATTGTTGGTGACAGCCTGAGCCTTGGTCACACCAATGATGAGGTGTACCTTCTCCTCCATGGGGCCAAGAGAATGAAGCTAGGCCTTGCACTCAAATGCTTATGTCTCTGTTATTGGGGCACCCTGTCCTGTATGAGAGAGAGAGAAGTGCGTGTCACTGAGTGTGGTCCAATATGTTTCAGTGCCGATCACATTTGACTATTAGCCGCTCCCAGGACTGGCTGCAGTCAGGCTACACCTCTCGTTTAAATGGTGGAGGCTGGCTTTAAGTAGCTTGGGAATAGCTTCAAGTGGTGCTAGCCTCACACAAACTTGAAATTCCTGCTCAATTGTGCAGCCTCTCAGCAGAGTTCTTAGCACTGGGCAGTGCCCCACTTTCATGTAAACTAACAGGGACCATGAAGTTAGGATGCTGCCTACCTCACTATGGGTAACCGTGGATTAATTCCGCAGTTGGGCGGCACGATGGCACGGTGGTTAGCACTGCTGCCTCGCAGCACCCAGGACCGGGTTTGAATCCCGCCTTGGATGACAGTTTGGAGTTTTCACGCTCGCCCCGTGTCTGTGTGGGTATCCCCCGGGGTACTCCGGTTTCCCCCTACAGTCCAAAGGTGTATTGGCCACGCTAAAATGACTCCTTACAGTCCAGAGATGAACCGGTTAGGTGGGGTTACAGGGATAAGGCGGGGGGTGAGGGGGGGGGGGGGGGGGGGGGGGCTCTTTCAGAGGGTCAGTGTGGACACGAGGGGCCAAATGGCCTCCTTCTGCACCGTAGGCTAAATCGGGCTAAATCTCTGGCTTTTAAAGCAGACCAAGGCGGGCCAGCAGCACGGTTCGATTCCCGTACCAGCCTCCCCGAACAGGCGCCGGAATGTGGCGACTAGGGTCTTTTCACAGTCACTTCATTGAAGCCTACTCGTGACAATAAGCGATTTTCATTTCATTTTGTAAGGATTCTATGAATCCCGTGCAACCCCTGCACTCGATTGTCAACTTTAACCAATTTTCCCCACATGAAGTATCAAACCCGGCAAGCAGGGTTAGCGAGTTCCTGTTCCCAAACTATCCCCCTTATATTACTGGCTCTATAAGGAGTGGCAGGGGAGGCGGAAAGGCAGAGGTTACACCACTTGAACGGCTGAACAAGAAAACTCCATATTCATCCAGATATATTGAAGCACTCATCTGTGAGTGAGCTGTTAATCACAGTGAACCTCTGTAGGAACGACTGAGGGAAGTCAGCCACTTTTCACATCGAATTACATTGTCTGAAGGAATAGTCCCATAAATATAACTCACTGATGAAACGCTCTCGTTCAAAACCCTTTATGATACACAATTTGACTAGGAGATACATTAATCTCGCTGCATCTGTTGCGCAGCAAAACCGTCCAGGAGTCATGTTGAGTACCAGCAACAGTCAGCCAATGAGGAGACGTAAATCTGAATGACAATCAATGCGCAGTAACAAGCTCCCTCCCATTGGTTGGAACGATTTTAATAAATCTGCTTGGTTACATATCCTAGTAACTCCGATAATAGAGAGAGAACAAAAGGTGGACGTGGGCCTAAATCTGAACTTTTATCCAGATCTCTGAAGATTTTAATAAGGTTTAATTCTTTAATGTTTCCATTTTCTCACACTTTCCGCTTTGCACCCTTAGGATGTAAGGCACATTTTTCATCCGTATTTTTAACTCCAGATGCAGGATTGTATTGTGCTGAAGTACCTCATTAGCACATTTTGGCACGTAATAAATTTCCATGACTAAACTGAACATTACCGTGAGCTTCAGGACCTCAATAATAGATTTTGGCACAGCATTCTTGTGGTACGAAAAAAGTTAAGGTCTGCGGACTGACTCTCACACTCACTCTCTTGGCTCAGCCGAGTATACAAAAAAATGTAATCATGTCTTCCTGGGGAGCAAGGTTGATTTTTCTCACGAAAGGACAGGGTTTCAAAAACCAAGTTTGATTTGCCGTCAAACCTATTGGGATAGAAATTCATCTTGAGCGTTAGCAGAAAATTGACCGGCCACCCGTTATATAGAATAGACGCTGTATAAATTATTGTTTTTGGTGTTGTTGGTATTGAGTTCAGTGGCACTGTATTTGCAGAATTGTTACCGTGCAAAGTAGGCCTTTCGGCCCATCATGTCTGCACTAACTATCCAGATGGACAATTTATTTAATGTCAATCGCCTTCTCCCCGTAATCCTTCATATTCTTCCTTTTCAAATTCCCTTTCAGATACCCTGATTGAACCTGCCTCTGCCACTCTGTCAAGCTGTGCACTCCAGACCTTAACCATTCACTGCCCAAAAAGGTTTTTACATTACTTCCCTTTCGCCTCTTTTACGAATGACCTTAAATCTGTGTCCTCTCGTTCTCCTTTCGTGGCTGGGAACAGTTTCTCCCTATCTACTCTGCCCAGAAGGATATCGCACGAGGTGTGATATTCATGCCTGTTTCACCTTTCTGCTCAAGACTTCTATCCTGCTCTCGATTACTGGTTCAACTTGAACTCTACAGGTCTGCTGGAGTGAGATAGGTTGGCACGGGAACAAAAACAAGGTGCGGGATTCTCCGACCCCCCGCCCCCGCCAGGCGGGAGAAACGCCGCGGCGCCGCGCAAATCGCGCCACACCGCCCCGACAACGCAACACGATTCTCCTGGCCAGATGAGCCGAAGTCTCGCCGGTGCGACCAGATGTCACACCGGCGCCGTTCCAACATGCTATAAAACAGGAGGTGGATGATAGTGAAGGGAGGCCCGGGGTGGGGGGAAGGGGGGGGCGGGTGGTGCGTGGCGGTGTTGGGGGTGGTGACCCATGGACGGAGAGGGGACGGCCATGTCTGCATGCGGTGTGGGGGAGGCCCGGGGGGGGGGGGGGGGGGGGGGGGCGTGGGTGGCGGGGGGGCCGCAAGTCCCATGCACTGGAGCCCAACCTCTATCGCAGCACCCCTCACACACACTGGCACGCAGAGTACAGAGGCAGTTTGCGTAGGTGTGCAATGTGTTTAATAACAGACTTCCTGTACATGTGCCCTCGCCCTAACTAATCTGTGCCCTGCACCCGTGTCAACTCACTGATCTGTGTCTACCTTTATGGCCTTATGGGCCCTATGACTACGGCTAGGTGTTCCCCCAGACGGTACAGCAGAACTGGAGGTGGACTCCTGTGATTCTTGCCCTGTGACTGGGGTCCCTGTCGGTGGCCACTTCCTGGGGCGGCCCGGCCTGGATGGGCCAGGTTGCACCTCGGGCAATTGGGATGGCTGTTCTGCCTGCTGCCCACCAGGTGCACCAGGGGTGATGGAGGGGGGTGGCAGAAGTGGTGCGGGGTTCCGGGACCTCCACTGACTGCAGGGGGACCCGGGACAGGCCCCAGCACCTCCTCTCTCTCCCCCCCCCCCCCCCCCCCCCCCGGGGGGCCACCGGCTCTCCATGGGATGGGGGTGCGGGCGGATCCAGTACCTGGGCACCGGCATCACCTGGTGCTGCCAGTCCTGGATGCCCACGCTGGTATTGACCAGGGTCTGGACGTTCACGGCCATGGAGCTCAGGGAGTGCGCCATCCGTGTCTGGCTCTGTACATCACCCGGCCAATGGCGCTGATGCTGTCAGCGATGGCCTACAGAGCCTGGGCCATTGCCTGCTGGGACTGGGCCATTGCCTACTGGGACTGGGCCGTGGCCTGCAGAGACTGGGCCATGGCTTACTGGGACTGGGCCATTGCCTGCTGGGACTGGGTCATTGCCTACTGGGACTGGGCCGTGGCCTGCAGAGACTGGGCCATGGCCTGCTGGGACTGGGCCATTGCCTGCTGGGACTGGGCCATTGCCTACTGGGACTGGGCCGTGGCCTGCAGGGATTGGGCCATGGCTTGCTGGGACTGGGCCATGGTCTGCTGGGACTGGGCCATTGCCTGCTGGGACTGGGCCATTGCCTGCTGGGACTGGGCCATTGCCTACTGGGACTGGGCCGTGGCCTGCAGAGACTGGGCCATGGCCTGCTGGGACGGGGCCATTGCCTGCTGGGACTGGGCCATTGCCTGCAGAGACTGGGCCATGGCCTGCTGGGACTGGGCCGTGGCCTGCAGAGACTGGGCCATGGCCTGCTGGGACTGGGACTGGGTCAGGTTGTAGAACACCTCTGCGAGGTTCAGCTTGCTCTGGCCCATGGCTTCCTGTGCGCCGGCAGCTCTGTCCCGGGCCACGGAGGCCATGTGCCCAGATAGTCCCAGGCCTTGCAGGCTCAGACCCATGCCCGACACCGTCGCCACCATTCTCTCCACTGTAGACGCCACCCGTGTGGCATTGGCCTGTGTGGCATTCATGACCGGCACCATTTCCTGCTCCTGGACGCGGATGCGTTCCTGCACTTGGTTCTGCAGGTCACCTTCTCACACCCCTGGGCCCCCGACTGCATTGGGTCTATGGGTGGGCGGGGGAACTCCAGGGACCGGGGAGCCATCCGGGCGACAGGTGTTTGCCGGGGCTGGGCTGCCTTCCCACCGTCAGGCTCCTCGGCTGCTCCTACCTCCACCTGCTGCACTGGAGCGGCTGTGTAGTGCGCACCAGTTAGTGTCCCAGAACCCTCACCACTAACATGGCTAACAGAGGTGAGTGTCTCTGCGATGGTGAGGAGGGGGGTGGGGGGGGGGGGGGGTGGAGGAGAAAGCTGTGACGCAACCTCAGTGTCTTCCTCGGGCCTGTGGCCGGGGGCCCCTTGGGGTGCCGTGTCCTGCCTGTCCGTCCCCTCCGCGTTGGTGTTGTGTTGTGTCCTTTCATGTCTGTCTGTCCCCTGTGTGCTGGTGTCCTGTGTGGTCGTGTTGTCACTGGACTGGGCCGGGGGGCTGGTGTTGGAGTAGCCCTCCCCATGGCTGCTAGAGTCCCTGTGGGCTGGCCGTCCAGACGCTGGCGGGGGGCGGTGTAAGCCTGATGCGCCCGGTTGGTCCGTGTCAGCTGGCCATCCAGGTGCTGGATGCGGGCGGTGTCCGCCGGGTGCCCCAGTTTGGTCACCGCGTGGCCCTGCAACACACAATACATCATCATGATTCGGCAGGTACAGAGGGGTGTGGTTCGCTGTACGGGGTGAGGGGGGAGGGTTGAGGAGAAAGGGCTGAGGGGAGAGTGCTGAGGGTAAAGGGCTGAAGGGAAAGGGCTGAAGGGAATGGGCTGAGGGGGGCGGGTTGAGGGGAGTGTGCTGAGGGGAAAGGGCTGAGGGGAAAGGACTGAGGGGGGAGGACTGAGGGGGGAGGGTTGAGGGGAGAGTGCTGAGGGGAAAGGGCTGAGGGGAAAGGACTGAGGGGGGAGAGTTGAGGGGAGTGTGCTGAGGGGAAAGGGCTGAGGGGAAAGGACTGAGGGGGGAGGACTGAGGGGGGGTGCTGAGGGGAGAGGGCTGAAGGTAAAGAGCTGAGGGGAGAGTGCTGAGGGGAAGGGCAGAGGGGAAAGGACTGAGGGGGGAGGGCTGAGGGGAAGGGCAGACGGGGGAGGGCAGTAGGGAAGGGGGCCAGGCGGGGGAGGGGGGGATCTCTCGTGGTGGCGCGCCCCCAACCTCGGCATTGGCAATCTCCCGTCCTCGGATACACCGGCTATGTCCAGTGCCCCCTTGTTGTGCATGGTGAGCTGGTGCAGGTCAGGTTCACCCCCTCCGGTTTGGGCACGCTCCCATTGATTATAGGCACTCTTTTCCTGGGGGGGAGGAATAACAGCATTGTTAGGCGGTCCACTGCATGCAGTTGGGTCTATGTTGGCATGGGTGCACAGGGCACAGGGCCAATGCGACATGTATGGGGGGCTGCAGCCATGGGCACACTGCTGGGTACTCATCCTGGCTGCCCTCAGTAGGTCATGGAGCTTTTGCGGCACTGCTCGCCAGTCCTGGGTTTCACCGCGGTGGCACTCACGGCCGCGCCCACCTCCCTCCACAGATGTTGGGCTACATTGGCTGGCACCCTTCGGCCGGGTTCGAGGTACAGACCCTCGAGGGCGTCCAGCGTCTCCAGGTCGTGGTGTGTGAACCTGGGCGCTGCTTGGCATGGCGCCATGGTACCCGTTGGTGGCCTGTGCGCTCGCGTCACCTGTTGTGCACCACGGCATTTACGTGACGCCGGTTCTCCAACGCCACTCTGATGCCACGTACCCGCGCTTCCCACCACTACCCTGCTAGCCCCCTTGTAGGCCGAAAAATGCCGTCTCGGAACGGGCGCCAACAGCAAGGTAAAGCTCACCCGTTTTCCCACCGGCTCCCGCACTCTGTCGCCGGAGCGGAGAATCGCGGCCATGAAGTCTTACAAAATAGTGTCAAAATCAGCTGTGTGGATATCTGCCTTCGTGTCTTCAACAAAGTGCAGGAGGCAGAAGCAGAGAGAAATCTTGGGACACATCGAGAGAGAGAGAGAGAACGTGAGACAGAGGTGTGCATATTGAAGGACATTCTTGCCAAAAATAACACTGACTTAATTTCTGGAACTTGGCTGTCACATATCATGAAACAGAATTTGAAATCTGTAGAAAGCACAAAATCTGCATGCCAGTTTCTTGTGGAGATTTACAATTATAGTTCAGATCACTGAGTGCCTCCATAAATTTGGTCACGGTAACCTGCCTTTATTTTACTGTTCTGGCCGTTTTTACCTCTGTAAGTGTTTACATTTATAATTGGATATGATTTGACACTCAGTAGACCTGTACCAGCCATCCCTTTCCTGACTGCTTCCCCCAGCAAAGAATGTTTTAGAATCGAAGAATATATGGTAGCACAGGGTCCCAGATTCGGTTCCCGGCTTGGGTCACTGTCTGTATGGAGTTTGCGCGTTCTCCCCATGTCTGCATGGGTTTCCTCCGGGTGCTCCGGTTTCCTCCCACATTCCAAAGATGTGCAGGGAAGGTGGATTGGCCATGCTAAATTGGCCTTAGTGTCCACAAAGATTAGGTGGGGTTACTGGGTTATGGGGATGGGGTGGAGGCGTGGGCTTAAGTAGGCTGCTCTTCCAAGAGCCGGTGCAGACTCGATGTGCCGAATGGCCTCCTTCTGCACTGTAAATTTTATGATATAGAATTCCTACAATGCAGAAGGAAGCCATTCAGCCCATCAAGTCTGCACCGACTCTCTGAAAGAGCACCCTGCCTAGGCTCACTCCCCTGCTCTATCCCCACCTAATCTGCACCTATTTGGACTGGGGGAGGAAACCGGAGCACCCGGAGGAAACACACACAGCCTCGGAGAGAACGTTCAGACTCCGCACAGACAGTGGCCCAAGGCCGGAATCGAACCCGGGTCCCTGGCGCTGTGAGGCGGCAATGCTAACCACTGTGGCACCGTGCCGTCCATATTTGAAACAATTTAGGGTATTAAACTTTCAAGCAGATTGAACACAGTTTTCCTTTGCAAGTCAGTGGCAGTATTTACTTCACAGTCTATTTCGAAAAAAAAACTGCGCTGATTTTCAACTTTAAATTGCGAGTGAACACAAATGACAGAACATTTCAGGAGAGGTTATTAACAACATGGTAGTTAAAATCCACTGGGGTGTGCAGGAATGAACGCAGCAGCAGTCCCTTCAAAGTATGTTATTACAGAGGAAACCGGGGGTCAAATTGCTGAAATGATAAATGGATCAGATTTATAAAATAAAAATCCATCTTTTTATTTCTCCGAATTGTTCTCCTCTGACCTCGGCAAAGCATGACAATTACATCCATCATTTGTAACAAACCCTGTTGCAAAACATCTGCCAACCCTGGAATGTGACAAGATGAAGAGGATTTGGGGAGTTTCAGAAAAAAAAACAACAAAAAGAAAGAGGTCTGTCAGTCTCGAGTAACGGTAAGGTAAAGAGTTTGTTATTGGAAACACATTCTTTTGTACCTATTCACAGAGGCATCATGAATCAGTGCAGCAATGCTGTGTGCTAAGCACATTAGTATAACTTTCCTTAATCTATACTCCACAGGCAGCCAGACATTTGGCTACAATAAACGTTAATAGTGGAACAGAACAAACAAGCAGCAGAAATATCATAAAAATTTCATTGTACGATGTAAGCCCTTTACATTAATGTTTTTAAAGCCCGCGTTTCTATAAGATTGTATATGTACATACGTTTCTGAATATGGTTTTGATGTCTTTAAAAGACACATTAGAAAATTATCAAAATAAATGTGCAATGATGTGATTGCTAACATAATGGTGCTATTGTGTCACAGACTTGCTTTTAATAGTTTGAAGCCAGATCAAAGATTTTCAACAGAAAAGAAATCCACGCTGATGTCGCCATCGCAGCTTCCACTCATCGAGCCAGCCAACAGAATAGCCTTTGAGTGTAACAAACCCTGATACAAGCCCGACAATGTTTGTCCTCCAGCGTCATTGCACATTGCTTCTCAGTGCTAGCTGGAGCTGGCAGGAAGACTTTCTCCAGACCAAACTTACCAAAGGGCCCCACTGCAGCCATCAGGAAGACGTTGCGTTGTCTTCACATAAAATCTAGCGAGCCAATTAATATCATTTGTCAAAGCGTCAAGAGCCATGGGCCAAGATGGGTTAATTTGACCCAGTAAACCCATTACTTCCAGTGACTGGGTACATTCTCCTCTAGCATGCATTATAGCCAAAGATAAATCAAAGGACCGCTTCAAATACTTATGTAAACTTCAGCTCCGCGTTATTTAACCTGGAGTTAATGGCACAGTAGCCATCATGTGCTACACAGGTATTAATCTTAGACTCATTCCTAGTCAGATATTTATCCAGCTATTTTTAAAAATCAATTCACACAGCATTGAGGGACGGCATAGTGGCACAGTAGTTAGCACTGCTGCCTCATCGCGCTGAGGACCCGGGTTCGATCCCGGCCCCGGGTCATTCTCCGTGTAGAGTTCGCACATTCTCCCCGTGTCTGTGTGGGACTCACCCCCACAACCCAAAGATGTACAGGGTGGGTGGATTGGCCACGCTAAATTGCCCCTTTATTGGGAAGATTTTGAAAAATAATATTAAAAACTAACGTGGCATTGGACTGCAAATTTATGCCTTTGTGAGAAAATAACCTACTGAACAGCCACTGGCATGTTTGCAGCACCTTTGGTTAGAAACATCCCAAGATGCTTCAGAAAGGCACAATAAAACAAAAACAGAAACTGAGACAAAAAAGAAGATGTCAGTAGAGGTGGCCAAAAGCATTTTGAATCTTTCTTATTAATTTAGTGATCATATCCTCCTGCTCTGAGTTTCTTCTTTGACCCTCAGGGCCGAGGATGACTTGTTTTCACTCTGAGGCGAGTGGAGTTGGGGGGTGAGGGGTGTGGGGGGGGGGGGGGGGGGGGGATAGATGGGTTCTGGGGTGGATGAATAGACTAACCCTGAAGCCGCAGACTCAGCCACAGATGGCGGAGGTGGTAATCGCTGAGGCGGGTGGGTGGGCGCACTGGATTCTGCGCGCCCTTTTCGCTGCTTACCCTTGGCCTCCACTTGGTGAGGTTTGAGGTGGTTGGCTCCTTCGCGGATGCTTCTTCTACAGTTTGTATGTAGACAGTCATTCTCACGTGTCAGTGAGGATGTTTTATTTATTTAGGGAGACTTTCAGAGTGCCCTTGCAGCGTTTCCTCTGCCAACCTAGTGATCGCTTGTCCTTCTGGAGCTCGAAGTAGAGCATTTGTTCAGGGAGTCATGTGTCGGGCATGCGGGCAATGTGGCCCACCCATTGCAGCTGGTCGAGTGTGGGGATTCTAAGGATTCGATTGTAGGGATATTGGCCCGGGAGACGGTACTCAGGTTGGTACACCTATCCTGCCAGTGGAATTTCAGGATTTTGTATGAGGCAGTGTTGGTGATGTTTCTTCAGGAATTTGCGGTGTCTGCTGTACATTGTCCATATTTCCGATGCATACAAGAGGGCAGGGACCATGGCTGCTCTGTAGACCATGAACTTGGCGCTGGATTTGAGATCTCGGTCTTCGAACACTGTGGGCGCGATTCTCCGCAAATGCGGAGAGTCGTGAAGGCTGCCGTGAAACTGGCCGTGTTTCACGGCTGCCTCCGCGCCCCCTCCCGGGACCCGATTCTGCTCCCCGTTCGGGGCTAGCAGCGGGGCCCCGTGAACCTCGGCATCGCGGGCTTAGCGAATTTTGCTAAGCCCGCGCGCCAAAGTTAACGCCGGCTGACGCAAACGATGACGTCAGCCGCGCATGCGCGGATTGAACGGCTCCAACCCGCGCATGCGCGGGTGACGTCATCACGTATATGCGTGAAACACGCGCATGGTTGGGACGTTATGCCCCTCAGCCGCCCCGCGGACTGATCCAGCGGGGCGGAGGAGGAACA
This sequence comes from Scyliorhinus canicula, assembly GCF_902713615.1. Taxonomy (NCBI): domain Eukaryota; kingdom Metazoa; phylum Chordata; class Chondrichthyes; order Carcharhiniformes; family Scyliorhinidae; genus Scyliorhinus; species Scyliorhinus canicula. The sequence continues at coordinate 141,397,889 of NC_052158.1, read as the reverse complement.
AAGAGTGTGCGGGGTTCGGACCCGCTGCCCGCGATCGGCGCCCACTGATCGCGGGCCCATGGCACCCTTGGCACGGCCGTGGTGCGGCCATGCCAATCGGTGCCATGGTTCCCCAGAACGGCACTTTGCGGCCGTTTTCACGAACGGTGAGAGCAGGTGTGTTGGAGTTCGTGAAAATGGCCGTAAAGGCCTGGGAAATCGGCCCATCGGCTAGGGGAGAATCGCTGCTCGCCGTAAAAAACGGCGACCAGCGATTCGTGTCGGGGGGCGGCCGTGGGGGGGGGGGGGGGGGGAGAATAGCGGGAGGTCGGGAAAAATGTCGGGAAGGCCCTCCCGCTATTCTCCGACCCGTCGTGGCGGCGGAAAATCGCGCCCTGTGTACCTCAAGCGGAGGCTGCACTGGCGCATTGGAGTTGATGTTGGATTTCATTATTGCTGTCTGATCACACTGAGAAGAGGCTCCCGAGGTATGGGAAATGGTTCACGGTGTCCATCTGCTCACCGTGGATCTCCGGGGCAGTGTTGCAAGGCAGGATCAAACTGGCAGAGAGCCTTGGTTTTCTGTAAGTTTAGTCTGAGGCCCATTCTCTACTACGCCTCAGTGAATATGTCGATGATGGTTTGTAGTTTGGCCCCTGACTGTGCAGCTCAATGACAGAAGTTGGGATGGTCTTGGTTTTGGTCTGGAGGCGTTGGAGATTGACCGGTTTCCTTCTTGTCCTTTAGGGTCACTCCACTACAGCACGGCGCTTCATGGTGAAGAGTTGGAGTGTTGCAGTGAGGAAGGTGGAGAAGAGCGTAGGTGCAATGATCCAGTCCTGCTTGACCCCAGTTTGCACTTGTATCGGGCCTGTGCTGGGGATCATGGCTTGCATGCCATCATGGAGCAGGCAGGGAATGGTGAGGAATTCCTTTGAACAGCCACATTTGAGGAGGATGTTCCACAATCCCTCACTGTTGACAGAGTCGAAGGCCTTTCCAAGATCGAAGAAGTCCATGGACAAGAGTTGGTGCTGCTCCCTTCATTTTTCCTGGATTTGTCGCGCGTTGAAGACCACGTAATGCTTGACGGGCACAAGCCACATTGAGACTCGGGGAGGAGCTCTTCAGCCACTGGGAGGAGGTGGTTGAGGAGGATTCTCGTGATGACCTTTCCTGTGGTGGACAGTAGAGAAATCCGTCTGTAATTTCCGCAGTCGGACCTGTCTCCTTTCCTGAAGATGGTCACAAGAAGGGAGTTTCTGAAATATTCCAGCATGCTCTCTTCCTTCCAGACAAGAGTGATAGGTCGTATAATAACATCAAGAGTGCCTCCCGCCGTAATTTAATACTTCGGCCAGGATTCCATCTGCGCCGGAGGCTTCGGTTTTTTTTCAGTTGTCGGATGGATGTTTCGACCTGAGTTGAGCTGGCATTGTGCTGAGATGGTGCTGGGTAGCACATTGTGGGATGGTGCCAGGGGCATGCGAATTGAGGGCTGTATCTTGGTTATGGAAGTCCTAAAAGTGCTCTCCCTCACGGATGTTGGCTGCCTCTCTGTCTTTGATGAGTGCCTGTCTGATTGTGGCTCTCAGTGAGATAGGTCTCTGGGGATACTGACTGGAGATGGTTTTAATTGTGCTGAAGAAGCTACACATGTTATGGCTGTCAGTGAATTGCTGAGTCTCCTGCATCTTTCCACCCACCATCCGTTCTTTAGGCCATGGGTTCCTTGATGCACCCCAGTCTCCAGTTGCCTGGAGACTTTCTTCCTCTCGATCGTGTTTTGGTGGAGCTGCCAGTTCAGGAATACCTTTTGTGGTCAAGGAGACCCTCGATCTCCTAATCATTCTTGTTGAACCAGTCTTGGTGTTTCCTGGCTGAGAGGCCGAGCGTCTCCGCACAGGAGCTGACTATGATGGATTTTAGGGCGGACCAGGCACTATGGCACTCTACGGCTCTGGTTCGTTAGCCTACGCCAGGTTGGCTGTGACGTGTCTGCTGAGTAGATCTTTCTTCCCAGGGTCTCATTGAATTTCCTGGGGCAGAGTTTTTCAGCTTGTGCTGGTTTGGGGCCAGTGTGATGGAGATGGTAGAGTGGGTAAGTAGGTGGTCAGTCCAGCAGTCTTCAGCTCAGGTCATGGCAAGGATGATGTGAAAATCTTTGCAGTCCCTCGCTCAGACGATGACGTAGTCTGTAGTACCAGGGCTTTGAGCCCAGGTGTTATCATGAGGTCTTCTGCTTGTCCCTCTGGCAGAATAGGGTGTTCGTTATGACAAGGTCGTGTTCTAGGAATTTCATCAGGAGGAGGACTCCATTGTGGTTTGTTTTCGCATCCCTTCCCTGACTAACACACTTTTCCAAAGGTTTGCATCCCTCCTGACTCTAGCATTGAAGTTGCCGAGGAGAATCAGCTTGTTTCCCTTTAAGATGTGGGCTGCGTTTGGTCAAGGCTGGAGTAGAATGCTTATTTTGTTTCATCTTTGTGTCTTGCGTTGGGGTACTGATAGTTGTGATGTGCTGCATCTGGGCAGGAGTGAGGTGCTCACCTATCCCGAAGATGGATTCATTGAGACGTCTGACCAATTCGTTTTTTACAACAAAGTCAACGCCATAGAGACGGTGTTCTTCTTCTGGTTTGCCTTACCAGAGGAAAGTATATTCACTACCTTGTTCTTTAGGCTGGCTTTCTCCTGCCAGTCATGTCTTGCCCAGCACAGCGATGTCAATGTAGCAGCGTCGGAGTTCCCAGACTATGACAGAGGTGCAATGTTCAGGTCTGTCATTGTTGCAGTTATCCACGAGGGTCCTGATTTAACCAGCATGTCCCTGACATGATGGACCTCCCAGTGGGCCAAAAGGGCCACCCTTCACTCAAACGTATGATTGCAATGTACTTACCGCTCTTAGATGTGGTTGATGTTTGTAAACATTGGGGTTTCACCACTTTAGAGTCACTCATCCATGAAGGGAGAAGAATGAATTGAGGCTCCAGATGGTTTGTGAAAGGTGTCAGTCACAGGCCACTACTAGAAAGGATTGAATGGCTTGCAGCTAATGGATCTGCGGGGTTAAAACAAAGGTCACAGCTGTTCTCCTTCGAAGAAATGACACGTGGAGCCTCCAGGTATGTATTACAGCTGCAATTATTTTCATTGCCCCTGACTGGACTTCCCGCCAGCACGAGAAGTCTCCCTATTCATGGGGTCCCTGGGGAGGGGTCTCCCTATTCATGGGGTTCTTGATGGGGGTGGTCTCCAAAAAAGGGGACCCCTGATTGGTGTCTCCCTAGTTCAGGATTCTTTAGGGGGAAGCGGGTCACACCCGAAGGGGAGGGCACCTTGGCAGACCAGGGATGGGGCTGCTTTGCTATGCCGGGGGGGGTGTGGCTGGTTGTGGGACTTCATTATCGGGCCGCCCACTCGAAATCCCCGATAGGGGGATTCCCTCAGGAATCCCTCATATTCCTTGCCATGCATAAATTAGCACAGCAGGGAATACGGAATGGCTTCCCAATTGGCGCTCCCAAGGGGAACATAAAGTGGTTGCAATTCTGCTCCAGCAGGTGAATAGACATAGACATAGACATAGAATTTACAGTGCAGAAGGAGGCCATTCAGCCCATCGAGTCTGCACCGGCCCTTGGAAAGAGCACCCTACCCAAGCCCATACCTCCACCCTATCCCCATAACCCAGTAACCCCACCTAACACTAAGGGCAATTTAGACACTAAGGGCAATTTAGCATGGCCAATCCACCTAACCCGCACATCTTTGGACTGTGGGAGGAAACCGGAGCACCCGGAGGAAACCCACGCACACACGGGGAGAACGTGCAGACTCCACACAGACCGTGACCCAAGCCGGGAATCGAAACTGGGACCCTGGAGCTGTGAAGCATTTGTGCTAACCACTATGCTACCGTGCTGCCCTCCATTGTTTCCCAATAGTCTCCCATTGTTTCAGTGTTGGAGCTCTGACGAAGGGTAGACACTTGAAACATTTCCCTACTTTTTCCCTGTTCAAATACTGGTGGATCTATTGTGTCTGCTAACCTCCACATAATCTATAGCATAAAGACGCATGTGATATTGTTGGTGGCACACCCTAGTACGGTATCCACAGTGTGAAACTTTGGGCAGGATTTTCAAATGCCTGTGGGATTAGGACTTGATCAGTCTGCTGCACAATTTACAGACATAATAGAACATTCTATTAACTTTGCAGAAGACAGAGTTTTGATTCGCCAACTAGTACCGGCTTCAGAGCGGTAGATTTTCTGTCTTTTGCATGGCTACCTTCCACCATGCATGACTGAGCTCCTGGTCTTCTGACATCTCCTGGTCATCTCCCTCTGGTAAGGTGGCAGCAGCCCTTGACATGGCTCCTGCCTGAATCTGCAACTAGGCACTGTGTGAACTTTATAGGGTAGAATCAAGATCACCGTGACAAAGATGGGCACATGTGGACTCGAGGGAAAAAGGGCAGCGTATGTGCCAGCTTAGTGGACAGTGAGGTTGGAACCAAGTTCTTCTACAGGGGACTCAGATGAGGCAGTGTATGGGGGAACACTGATGGGCATGCCCAGAGATTTGTTTGGTGCATAACAGAACTGTAGAGCACAGATCTTGACACCTCCCCCCCCCCCCCCCCCCCCCCCCGCCCCCATTCTTTCCGATGTGGAATAGGTGTCTAACCACATGCCGTTAACAGTGGACCAAGTCACAATGCAGCATGTGCTGGCTGAAATATCAGCTTCACTGCGGCACAGGCAGCAGCTATCAAGTGTCTCAGTGCCACACTGGAAGCTCCGACTGTCACTATGAGAGCCATGCTTGCTGCCATGCATGCCCAGGTTGGTGTCACGCAAGCCCAAGCTCCTGTCATATATGGCTGGGGACATCAGTGCTCAAAGGAACATAGTGTCTCTCACAGCAGCCCCGCAACCAGATTACCACAATTGCTTCAGAATACCAAAGGTTTGTTCTCGGTTGCTGCCTGGCTCCTATTATAGGTGCACTGCCCTTGTGTGGTTGGGTGGCAGAAGGAAGCCATTAACCAAATGTCTCACAGGTATCCTCATCATTTGACAACGTCGGACCCCTGCCCACGGTAGCACTTTCCAGATCAGTAATCCCTGCCTGAGAGCTGGCCATTCCATGACACATCTCAGCTAATCCCTGGAGCGGCGGAGGTGGGGACGGCGATGGGTGGGGGCGTGGGGGCGTGGGGAAGTGGGGGGTGGTTGAATGGGTTGGGACACCGGAGCGGTGAGGGCTGGCTGAACTGCGGTCCCTGAGTCAAGCCCAAGCCCAACACCCGCCCAATCCACCCTCCCCCTTCCACCCGTGCGACCTCTGCAGCCAGCCCAAACCAGTTCACCCCTCACACCCTTCAGACAAGGCACCGAGGCAGGTTGTAACATTGTGCACAGGTGTTTAATAAGAAAACATATGTACGGATCTGTACCCTAACCTCATCACTAGATTGTGCCCTACACCCGTGCCAACTTAACTGGTGACTAATTTTCTGGCCTTATGGGCCCTTAATGCTACGTCCACGTGGATCCCCAGAGGGTGCATCAGGAGTGGAGGCGGCTTGCTGCATTTTCCGCCCTGCGACCTGGGTCCCCTTTGGCAGGTGTCTTCTTGGGTGAGTGGGCCTGGATGGACCCGGCTGCTGCTCAGGTGTCCCAGATGGTGTGGTGCCACCCTGTTTTGGCCGCTACCCACCAGATGCGCCAGGGACAGGACGAGGGGGGGGGGGGCATCCAATTTTAGACGTAAAGATAGTACCCTGGTCAGATTGTACTTCTAAGGGTAGGCCACTGTGTTAAAATTTCCTCTTCTACCTTAAGCTGTAGTTGTTCTTAAAGGTATAGCTTTGGGAAATCGGGTGGTCACACGGGCAGCACGATAGCACAAGTGGATAGCACTGTGGTTTCACACCACCAGGGTCCCAGATTCGGTTCCCTGCTGGGTCACTCTCTGTGCAGTGTCTGCACGTTACCCCGTCTCTGCCTGAGTTTCCTCCGGGTGCTCCGGTTTCCTCCCACAGTCCAAAGACGTGTCGGTTAAGTGGATTGGCCATGATAAATTGCCCTTAGTGACCAATAAAGGTTAGGAGGGGTTATTGGGTTACGGGGATAGGGTGGAAGTCAGGGCTTAAGTGGGTCGGTGCAGACTCGATGGGCCGAATGGCCTCCTTCTGCACTATATGTTCGATGTTCTATATCCATGACCATAACAATGTACTGATGCTCTGCCTTCGTTTTAGGCAGTAGCTCTACACAACCCACCAATATCTGAGTAAATGGTTCTTAAAACACTGGTATGGGTACCAAAGGGGCTAGTCTAACCACATGCTGTGGTCTACCTATAAACTGACTGGCATGAAAAGTTCTAGAGAATTGCACTGTATCCTTATACAGTCCTGGCCAGGAAAAATGCCTGTTGACTGATGCATGAGTTATCCAAATTCCCATGTGTCCTGCCATTGGTATTTCATGTGCTACCCACAATATTTTCCTACGATATTTGGGAGGTACCACTATCTGATGAACTACCATCCATTCTTCGTCCGCAGGCCTCTGAGGAGGTCTCCACTTCCTTATCTGAACTCTATTCTTAATGTAATAGCACTCTGAAACCCCCTCAGTCTCAACATCTGTGAGAGTTGACTGTCCTAATCTATGTAAATTTGGGTCTGCCTCCTGTGCCTCAATTAATGAAGTCCTACCAAACACTTTCTCGGAATTATTCTCATCATCAAGGATAGTTTTGGCTATTCTACTATCCAATGATAGTATGACTTCCATCTCTGGTGATTGACTTTGTTCAGCCATTGCTCTGGTCATCACACATGATGGAAAAATGCCAGGCAACTGTTCCAGTAACTGTTCTGTCTCCTTATCGTCCCTCAGACTCTCTGTAAGTATGGATGAAGCTGTAATCTTCACTGCTGCCAATTCATCCCCCAAAATTGAATCTACTCCACCCACTGGTAACTTCCTAACCTCTCCGACAACTACTGGACCTGATAATAAATCACACCGCAATTGTACTTTACTCAATGGAACTGGGATCGGGTGCGATTTGTCAGTGCGCCTCTGGGCGAGTTAGGCAGGTTCTTATTGCTGGCTTTTTTGGTTAGATCCACACCGGTATTTAACCACATGTAGTTCATCATTTGGGGCTGCTTTGGGGAGTTTCTACCCGGTATAGCCCACAAACAGAATTATTTTCAGCAGTGGGGAGCTGGGTTCGCTGGTGAGACCGTCTCCTCAGAGATTGGGCTGCCATTTTGAAAGGGTGCTCCGATTTATAAGGGTCCCCCACAACCCCCACACACACATGAGCATCATTCCCCTCCACCATCACCAAGTGAGGAGACCCTACTATGGGGTAACTGTAGGCTCCCCTGTAAGGTCTCCCCACATCGCCTTTCGGGCCACCCCCCTCTAGAACCCCAACCCTTCATCCCCATAACATTTAGGGGGCCCCTTCATACCCGAGTTTAACCCCGTCCACCCTTCATAGCCTCTCTCATTCCTCCTTTCAGGACATGGCAGTGCCACCCTGGCACCTGGGCCCATTGGCAGTGTGACCCTGGCACCAGGGCAGTGCCACCCTAGTACCACCCCTGCCAGCCTGACAGTTCCATGCAGGCACCTTGGCAGTGCCAGGGTGGAAGTGTCAAGATGCCAGCCTAGCACTGCCAAGGTGCCCGGATGCCAGAGGGAGAGCAAGCACTCTGCCCTGCCCCTGACTACCCAAGGGTCCCCAATGGCATGCGTGACCCCCACCCCCCCCCCCACCCCATTACGTTACCGTTACGCCTGGCGCACCTTAGTCTGGACCAGTGCTAAATAACACCATGGTGAGGTCTCTTAGGCACGGGTATTAGTTTCCAGACCTCAGGAGAATCGGGCACCAACATATACAATTTTTAAAAATATGTCTATCTAGACCTCACCCAGTGAGAGCAAGGTCCATACAGCAGTTTTACATCAGGTCTCCTAGATCTACTGAAGCTACAGTTTACCCTGTAGTATTCTTCACTTTTGTTGCCTTTTCTGAATCCTCCTTAGGAACCCCAACAAGTCCCATGGGATTTCAACAAGCTCAATGAATGTATCCCACTTTATTGCAATGGTACTACTTAGGCCTTTGAGTCTCACCTCTAGCCTCAGTACTTTCCCCCCTGGTCTGAGGAGGAGAGCTCAGAGTATTCCTAGATACCCATTCCTTACCTTGGCTACTTGCCTTCATTTCATGCTTCCACTTCCTATCAGCGAATTCCTATGGTTCGCACTGTTGCTTCAAAACTCCAGCGTCCCATGTTCGATTCCCAGCTTGGGTCACTGTCTGTGCAGAGTCTGCACGTTCCGCCCGTGTCTGCGTGGGTTTCCTCCGGGTGCTTTGGTTTCCTCCCACAGTCCAAAAATGTGCAGGTTACGTGGATTGGTCATGCTAAATTGCCCTTAGTGTCCAAAAAAGGTTTGGTGGGTTACTGGGCTACAGGGATAGGGTGGCGGTTTGGGCTTAAGTAGAGTGCTCTTTCCAAGGGCCAGTTTAGACGCAATGGGCTGAACGATTTCCTTCTGCAGTGAAAATTCTATGATTCTCTGAATATTATGGGGGTGATGGTACACATGTTTACATTTATGAATCAGTTCAAAGTCGTCAGCCATTATTGCTGCTTGTTAAAACCTTTTGGTCTTCAACATGGGTTCTTATCACAGAAGGCAGTGAATTCTTAAATTTTTCCAAGGGGGTGATTTCTCTTATAGCCTCATTGGTAGTTTCAACTCACAATGTTCACATCCATCTATTAAAATTGTTCTGCTTTACCCTTTCACATTCAACGTACATCTGTCCCAGCTGTTTCCTTAAATTCCTAAACATTTACCTGCATGCCTCCGGAACTAATTCACACGCACCCAGAAGAGTCTTTTTTACCTCAGCATAATCCTTAGATATCTCCTCTGATAGGGAAGCATAAACTTCCTGTGCCTGCCCCATCAGTCTGCTTTGTATGGGTAATGTCCACTTTCCCTTCGACCATTCCATCTGAGTTGCTATTTTCTCAAATGCCATGCAGAATGCCTCAAAATCCTTTTCCTCAAATTTCAGTAGGGCATGTATAAACCTAAGGACATCCTTACAGGGTTCTGTCCTCGGATAAGGCTCCCCGCTGGCTCTTGGCAGCTCTCATTTAATTTCCAAACTTTAAGATGGAACTCCCTCAGTTTTGCTTTTTCCTCTAATTCCAACTTCCTCATTTCAAATGCTGTTTCATCCTCTTTATTCCCACATCTCCAACTCTCTTTCCAACATTTTCATTGTTTTTAATTGCCTCGCATGGTCGAACTGCAACCAAATTCTCTCCGGATTGATGCCCCACCAGAAAGATCTTCTGATGCTACACCAGCTGGACTACTTGTTTGTGGACTCTCTCGTATTTCTAACATATCCAAGCATTCAACTCATATATCATGTAACTCTGCCTTCTCAGCTTTAATTGGCACTTCTACGTTTAATTAATTTGCCAATTCAATTAATTTGTCTTTTTGAAGCTTTTGTAAATAAACCAAAGACAAGTCTTCCATCTGAAGAAAGGTTTTAGCAGCTTCCAGAGACATCCTGTTATGCTCTTACAAAACTGGTGCCTCTTTAACATGTGCCAGGAACACATTGCTTTCAGAACAATAGAACTGTAACTTCAGCAAGCAGGAGCGAGAGAGCTGACATTTCATTCCAAGGTCTGAGCACTTCTGCCAAGTTTTCTCAGAAAAAATCATGCAGAAACCAGTCACTGAATATTGTCAGGTAGAATACTGGCCAGGATTCTTCAAATCGGCAGCTAAGTGTTGACGCAGGTATCAACGGGCCTCTTGGCCCAGCGATTCCGTGGCCCACAGCACGGCGCCAGAGTGCTCCACGCAGCTCTGGCCTCCGATACGCGGCCCTGCAACATGGCGGACCTACACAGCTGGCCGGCTCTGAAGAAAGTCGCATTTTACGCCAGAACAAATGGTGCAAAATGGCCACCGATTCCCCGTTTTGCTGGTGGCTAGCATGGCGGCAGCGTAGAGCACCCGGTTCTAGCTGTCGATACGCCTTGGAGAATTGCCGGGTCCATGGCCGTGCATGTGAACGGCGGCAGACGGCAGCAGCTGCGCCATGCTGCATGGCAAAGGCCACTTGCGGACCTGGCCTGCGAAATAGTGCCCCCTCTTTGGCCGGCTCGCGCGCCCCGGACCACCCCTCCCCCCTCACAGCCCTGAATAATGTCCTCCCCTGCACGCGGATCGGCCCTCCCCAACTGTGGCAGCACTGGACTGAGTCCGCAGCTGCCACACCGAGCTCCCGATGGATGAAACCACGGGCGAAATTCTCCGACCCCCAGCAGGGTCGGAGAATCGCCTGGGGCCGCCGAAAATCCCGCCCCCGCCGTAGCAGAGATTCTCCGCCACCCGGGAAGTGGCAGTAGCGGGAATCTCGGCACTCCGATCGGAGAGGCCCCTGCGGTGATTCTCCGGCCCGGATGGGCCGAAGTCCCGCCGCTGGGAGGTCTCTCCCGCCGCCGAGGTTTGAACCACCTCTGGAACGGCGGGATCAGTGGTGCGAGCGGGCCCTGGGGGGGGGGGGGGGGGGGGCGGGGGCGATCGAACCCCGGGGGGTGCCCCCACAGTGGCCTGGCCCGCGATCGGGGCCCCCCGCTCAGACTCCGGGACAGTGCCCTGGGTGCACTATTTACCTCCGTGGCCGCCATGGCGGAAGCGGAAGAGAACCCCACATCGCGCATGCGCCGGCAGTGACGTCAGCATCCAGCTGCCGCTGACGCCACTGCCGGCGCATGCGCCAACCGGCGAAAGCCTTTCGGCCAGCCCCGCTGCCGGGGGCGCCGGTTTTTTGCGCCAGTCTTCTGGTGCCAACCGCTCTGGCGCGGGGCTGTCTCCCAAAGGTGGGGAGAATTCCCCACCTTTGGGGAGGCCTGACCCCTGAGTGGTTGGCGCCACTCCCCTACTCCGGGACCCTCCGTCATGCCGGGTAGGGGAGAATGCCGCCCCACATGTGACGAACGCAATCGGGAACTCGGCCGGTCGGGGGCAGAGTATCGGGGAGCAGGCCTCAGGCAATGTCCTGAGGCCGTCAATACGTGGCGCAGCATACTCCTGGAGTACGCCACTTTGGAGGGGGCGGAGCATCACGAAAGCGGCGCTGCCCTCGATTTGGTCGGGAACTCTGATTCTCCGACCAATCACCGAACGCGATTTCGGCATCGGCGACCAGAGAATTCAGCCCTATGTTCCCCCGCCGGAACCGAATGGCACCTAATTCCCAATCCTTATGCATGGTGATGACTGTGAGGGATTTCCGAGGGAATCCCACTGTGGTGTCACCATTTTGAGTAGGTGGATGATAACCGGGTCCTGCAGCTGACCACCCCCCCCCCAGCCCCCACATCACAATTCAGCCCCCCACTCCAGCATGCACTGGGTCCGCCCATTCTCCCAGTTGGAGGTGACCCCCACCCTCCCACAGAGAACCCCCCAATAAAGAGATCCCTCAGGGACCCATGAAATTTCAAAAACCCAGAGATCCTCAAAATCAAGAGACCCCCAAAGACCCCCTGAATAAGAAACCCCCCCAGAGGCCCTCTAAATGAGGCGACCCCCCCCCCCTCAGAAAAGAGACCTCTGTCAGGATGTCCCCCAACGAGCAGTTCAGGCAGAGGCAGTGAAACAAACTTCTACTTTAATACTCCCCTGGGTAATACACCTGCTGGCACGGGCACAGGGGGCAGCACCTGCCAATTCCTGGAAAGAGAAAATCAGTCAGCTGGGTTTAAACCCCCTCAGACCTTTGATCTGCAAGTCCTTCATTCACTTCCCTTTGATATTTATATTACTAGGCTATGATTGGCAGCTTCCCCACACACCCAGCTGTCAGCATTGTTCCATTCTGGAAGCTTCCTGAATCCTGACAGGGGTCTCTTTTCTGGGGGCCACCAGGCAGGGGTCTCTCTTCATAGAATCTTAGAATTTACAGTGCAGAAGGAGTCCACTCGGCCCATCAAGTCTGCATGAGTCCTTGGAAAGAGCACCCTACTTAAGCCCACGTCTCCCTCTTATCCCTATAATCCAGTAGTTCTACCTAATCTTTTGGACACTAAGGGGCAATTTAGTATGGTCAATCCATCTAACCCGCACATCTTGGATTGTGGAAGGAAACTGGAGCACCTGGAGGAGACCCACGCAGACACGGAGAGGAAGTACAAGTTCCACACAGAGGCTGGAATTGAACCCGGTTCCCTGGGGCTGTGAGGCAGCAGTGCTAGCCACTGTGCCACCATGCCGCCCTTTTCTGTGGGAGGGGGTTTCTTCATTCAGGGGGTCTCTGTGGAGAGTCTCTGTGAGAGGGGAACCTCCTTATTTAGGGGGTCACTGTTGGGTTGTCTCTTTATTTCAGGGATCCCTGGGGTGTCTTTATTTAGGGGTGGCGGGAGGGGGGGAGGGCTTTGGGGTCTGGTGGGAGTGAAACAAATTTTGGGACAACTCCCTCAAAGAGATCCCCCCATGACCCACCCCAAGGTCCACTGAATCAGAGCGACGTTTGTCAGGAGCAGTAGTAATTCTCGCCCAGGTGATTCCCGGCCCAGAGGGCCAGAAAATCACACAGGCCGGTGATGTGTTGGGTGCTCTGGATCCGTGGAACACATACAGGCCACCAACACTTAAAATAGTACAACATTATTTTATTAAACTATAAACTGTTGAACATACTCTTACTGTGGGTTAACACGATGTTAGATTAACTAAAGACCTGTGCCTATCCTAACCAGTCTAATCACTCAGCACATGGTGAGGATCTGTGCTGTAAGCTGTAAGCTCTGTACTTCTGAAAGGCTGCATCCCGAATGAGCGGGAAAACTGATGCCCTCTGTCTTTATAGTGAGTGTACTCTAACTGGTGATTGGCTGCGGTGTTATGCATGTTGATTGGTCCTATTGTATGTCCATCAGTGTGTGTGTCTGCACCATGATATACTGGTGTATATTATGACATCCCCCCTTTTTAAAAAAATGTATGTTTGTGGCAATAAATAATGTGTTTTGATAATGTTCCTAACTACGTGTGGGGTGTGAAGACATATTTACAAGACTATGTACATGAAAACTAAGCTATTTACAAGGGAATGTGCCTGGTGCAGAGAAACAGTATGCAACAAGAGGAACGAGAACAACATTATATACAAACCAGGAAAACGATCAAACAAGGCAAGGAAACAATTCAGAGAGTCCATAAATTTGTAAAGTTCATAAATTTAGTCTCTGAGGTGGACGACGAATTCTGGCTGACCGCCTCAAGGGTGGGTCGAGAGCCGCCGGTTCAGGAGCAGGCTGGACTGCATCACAGTCAGGGGGAGGCAGAGTGACAGGAAGTTCTGCATAGTCCGTGGCATGGTCAGCAGGGGAGCGAGGCAACACCGGAGGATTACTTGGCGAGCGTGGAACGAGGCGAAGGGCTCGTCGATTGCGGCGCAGAATAGAGCCTTCTGGTTGCCGAACCAGGAACGAGCGGGGGGGGGCCACCTGCTTAAGAACAACAGCGGTTGCAGACCAGCCACCATCCGGGAGATGGACGCGGACATTGTCATCTGGAGTGAGAGCAGGGAGATCAGCAGCACGGGAGTCATGAGCCGCCTTGTGCTGCGCACGAGACAGCTGCATTTTGCGAAGAACCGGAACATGGTCGCGATTTGGTACATGGATGGATGTCACTGTCGTCCTCAGGGTGCGATTCATGAGTAGTTGGGCTGGCGACAGGCCAGTAGACAGTGGGGCGGAGTGATAGGCCAGCAAGGCATGATAGAAATCAGACCCAGCATCGGCAGCCTTGCATAGGAGCCTCTTGACGATGTGTACTCCCTTCTCCGCTTTGCCATTGGATTGGGGGTACTGGGGACTGGACGTCACATGGGCAAAATTGTCCCGCCGGGCAAAGCTGGACCATTCCTGGCTGGTGAAGCAGGGGCCATTGTCCGACATCACCGTGAGCGGGATGCCGTGTCAAGCAAAGGTTTCTTTGCACGCCCGAATGACTGCAGATGATGTGAGGTCGTGCAACCGTATCACCTCCGGGTAATTTGAAAAGTAGTTCACAATCAGGACATAGTCTCTACCCAGCGCGTGGAACAGGTCGATGCCCACCTTGGTCCAAGGTGACGTGACCAACTCATGGGGCTGCAGTGTCTCGCGTGGTTGGGCCGGTTGAAAGCGCTGACAGGTGGGGCAATTGAGCACTCTGTTGGCGATGTCTTCATTGATACCGGGCCAGTACACAGCCTCTCGGGCCCGTTGGCGACACTTCTCCACGCCCAGATGGCCCTCGTGGAACTGTTCCAGGACAAGCTGGCGCATGCTATACGGGATGACAATGCGGTCCAGTTTCAGAAGAACCCCATGAACTACTGCCAGATCGTCTCTGACGTTATAGAACTGAGGGCATTGGCCCCTGAGCCACCCATCCGTCAGGTGGTGCATGACACACTGTAGCAGGGGGTCAGCCGCCGTTTTGCGGTGAATTTGGACGAGGCGTTCATCTGAGGCAGGTAGAATGGAGGCCGGGAACGCTACCTGGGCATCAACCTGGCAGACAAACCCCGCTGGGTCATATGGAGTGTTGACTGACCTGGAGAGAGCGTCCGCAACGATGACGTCCTTGCCAGGGGTGTACACCAGCTAGAAGTCGTATCGCCGGAGCTTGAACAGAATACGCTGGAGGCGAGGCGTCATGTCGTTCAAGTCCTTCTGTATTATATTGACGAGCGGGCGATGGTCGGTCTTGACGGTGAATTGGGGAAGCCCATAGACATAGTCCTGAAATTTCACAACACCGGTCAGAAGGCCCAGGCACCCCTTTCCTATCTGCGCGTAGCACTGCTCCGTGGGGGTCATAGCCTGCGATGCATACGCAACGGGGGCCCATGACAAGGCCTCATCACGTTGCAGGAGCACGGCTCCAATGCCGTACTGACTGGCGTCTATCGAAATTTTGGTCTCCTTTGCTGGATCAAAGAAAGCCAGGACCGGGGCCGTGGTTAGTTTAGCTTTGAGTTCCCTCCATTCTCGCTCATGGGCAGGGAGCTACTGGAAGTCTGTCATCTTCCTGACCAGGTCCCTGAAAGCCGTGGTATGAGAGGCGAGGTTAGGGATGAATGTCCCTAAAAAATTCACCATCCCCAAGAACCGGAGGACCGCCTTCTTGTCTTCTGGCGTTCTCATAGCTGTGATGGCAGCTACCTTGTCCGCATCCGGCCACACACCCAATTGGGAGATGTGGTCCCCTAGGAACTTGATATCTGCCTGACCGAAAGAGCACTTGGCTCTGTTGAGGCGGAGGCCATGTTCGTGTATGCGTCTGAAGACGCGCTGGAGGCGATCAACGTGCTCCTGCGGGTTGGTGGACCAGATGATTATGTCATCGACATGGACGCGAACACCTTCAATCCCTTCCATCATTTGTTCCATGATCCTATGAAACACTTCTGACACCGAGATGATCCCAAACAGCATTCAGTTGTAGCAATATCTTCCAAAGTGGGTATTGAACGTGCAGAATTTTCTGCTGGATTCATCGAGCTGGATTTGCCAGAATCCTTTTGAGGCATTGAGTTTGGTAAAGAGCTTGGCGTGAGCCATTTCACATGTGAGCTCTTCGCGCTTGGGAATTGGACAGTGCTCCCTCATGATATTGTGATTAAGATCCTTGGGATCGATTCAAATTCTCCCAATTCGCCGGAAGGCTTTTTTACACATACCATGGAACTGACCCAGAGATCACTCCTTGGTCCTGGAGGTCCTGCAGCTGCTGCTTGAGGCGGTCTTTAAGGGGCGCTGGGACCCTGCGATGTGTGTGCACCACAGGCGTGGCATTCGGCTTCAATAAAATCTTGTAGGTGTACAGGAGCGTGGCCATGCCCTCGAAGATGTCGTGGTACTGGTTGATAATGGCGTCGAGTTACGCCCTGAAGTCAGTGTCCGGAAAGGCAGATGCGTCAGCAGCAGAGAGAGAGTGAACCCTCTGAACTAGGTTCAACAGTTTGCATGCCTGTGCGCCAAGCAAGGATGCTTTCGAGGAACTTACAATTTCAAACGGCAAGATGGCTTTGTGTGACCGGTGCATCACATCAAGTTGGCATGAGCCGCTGGCAGCAATGGCTTTGCCATTGTAATCTAAAAGTTGGCAATCTGATGGCAGGGTGGCTGGTTTGACACAAAGGCTTTGGAGGTCAGACCGCGCAATGAGATTGGCGGAGGCACCGGTGTCCAGGCGGAATCGTATTTGGGACCGGTTGACCGTAAGGGTGGCACACCACTCATCATCCGGATCAATGCTGTGTATCGGTAGAGGCTGGATTCTGTGTCATCCTGTTTTTTGTTATGATGCCGACTTGAAAAGGCGCCTTCAGGTCATCGGTGTCAAAATCCGGGGACAGGTCTGAATCAGGCACAGTGACTGTGGGCCCGGACATCCCTGCGAGGCTGGCTGGAGCGACGAAAGCTAGCAGGTTGAGTTGATCTGCATAAAGCAGCATAGTGGCCAAGTTTGCCACATTGCAGGCATCGTTGGGATTTGGCAGGACACTGCCGCTTTAAATGGGCGGAGCCACAGTTGCCGCACGCTGTTGCGTCAGTGCGTTCGTTGCGCCACCATGCATGCGCGGTGCGATCATGCGTGGTGCGCGCCTGCGCATTACGTTCATCGACGTCGCCGTCCCCTCGTTCGGTGCGTCCAAGTCGGAGTCTGCGAAAAGCAGGCCAAGAAAAAGGGGGGTTAGACCCGTCGCCTCATCTGGGTAGATTGTATTCAGGTGATGCCACAGGGTCTCCGATGTTGCAGATCCCTGGGCCTCCTGTCGTGCTATCACAGGTGGGCTAAGCAGAAGTGCCCACCCACCTCCCATCCAGTCGCCCCAGAACCGAGTGAAAAAACGCAGGTCAGAATTTCATGCAGCAGATCCAGCGGGAAGCCCATTGGATTTGTTGTAAATCACTCATTAGGCAAGGATGCACTATCGGTGTAACATTGCTTATATAGTGTACAATAGTTTGTTAAAGCACGTCAGCTGTAGTTAATAAACAAATATGCAGCTTTAAAAGAGTATTCCTCGTGGAGAGATTTCTCCATGCAGATTTGAAGTAGTGCCAAGAGCAGAAACAAAATATTCTGTGTCAAAACGTTCAAGATGTTTGAGTAATCCTATTGAAAAGGAAACTTTTCCAAAACAAAAATGACACTTATGCTCAAGAGCATGCCCAAGGGATATAGGGACACCGCTCGAGGGAAACATAGTTCCCTATAAAGTAAGTTTCCACTTAAATAATTCACAAAACACTTCATAAAATGTGACAAGTGATAGATTCCTTACTAAAGCGTGGTTATTCAGTCTTTTTATGTTTTAAAGGACATCTTTCATTTCTTGCTTAATGTATGCCTTCCTCCACAGTGAAAAGCTCAGACAGATATCATTTTGGCAGTAAAATGAAAAAGTCTGTGTTAAAGGTTTTTAATACTTTAAACACACTGGGCCATAAAATTCTGTGAAGATTCTCCCAATTTCCCACCATAAAAGCAGCAGGCAATTGGTGGAATCCCTGTGTCTATGTGTCAATGGCCATTGACAGCATTTTTCCAGGAACTCCAGTGATCTCTCACTGGATTTACAGGAGGAGATCAGGAGATTGTACATAGAATCATATAATTATAGAAATTACAGTGCAGAAGGAGGCCATTTGGCCATTCTCGTCTGCACCGGCCCTTGGAAAGAGCATCTTACATAAGCCCAAGCCTCCACCCTATCCCCGTAACCCAGTAACCCCGCTTCACCTTTTGGACACTAAGAGGCAATTTAGCATGGCCAATTCACCTACCCTGCACATCTTTGGACTGTGGGAGGAAGCCGGAGCACCTGGAGGAAACGCACGCAGACACGGGGAGAAAGTGCAAACTCCACACAGTCTGTCACCCATGGCCAGAATTGAACCTGGGACCCTGGAGCTGTGAGGCAGCAGTGCTAACCACTGTACCACCGTGCCAGCATGATACTTTTAACATAAGTGGAATGTTTACCACCTTTACCCAATTGTATGGTCACATGTGATGAAGGTGGACTTCAGATTACTCCTCCAGGACAAGGTTCAGGGGCAAGGAGGGCTCATTTTGTACGCTGCTGTAAAACCAGTGGTAGCCCGTTTGACATCACTCCAATCAACCAGCCAATGTCTACTTGCCATCCTTCACTGTACACTATCATAAAGGCAACATTATCACAAAGGAGTTTTTGTAAAGGGCGACGAAAAGTTCACACCGGGTAGGTCAAAACAATAACTTACTTTATTTTACAATTACTATTATGTACAGTGCCAGGAGTTCCCTAATGGGCCTTCTTTAGTTGGTGCCTTACTGGCCGATCTTGTTTATACAAAACCAAGTATTGTTAATGGATCTCCCGCCCCCTTATCAGGGGATCTCGTATTCCGCAAGATCCAGGGGTAGTTAATCATCCCTACCCCATGCGGGTTTTAACAGGAGTCAAAATCGATAAACAAGAATTCAGAAATTAATAACAAAGATGTCATTAAGGGCCTTAAATGATTGCGCTGTAGGGGTGCTGACATTGAGACAGTATCAGCTGATGGCCTTTGAGGTATCGTGACCTAACAGTCTGGTAGCCTCTGCAATAACTGATATGACTTAGGGGCAGCAACAAACTTGTGCATGGAGTTGGAACCAAATTGTGTAGACATGTGTAGGGGGGTAGGTATGCAGCCTTGCAGGGCCCCGGTATTGAGGACTATTGTGGAGGAGGTTTTTTTATATCCCTAACTTGCCTGAATTGAAAAGGTGAGCTGTTATTGACACTGAGTTCCTCAGGGTTTCTGTGCCGTCTTCCCACAAACAAGCACAAGCTTCAGTCTGCTTGAAAACTCGCCAAATCTACACAGAGTCACAGGATCTTTACTGTGCAGAACGTTGCCATTCAGCCCATTGAGTCTGTGCTGGCTCACTAAAAGAGAATTCTACCGAATCCCACTCCCCTGCCTTATCCCCGTAACCTTAAATTATTTGATCTGGATTTTGGAATGAATGGGATTAGTTGAGATGAGTCAGCTTTTGTACTTGGGCGAGAAAGCCTGGGGCAGTGTGGATGGTTTGTGATTACACCCATATGAATTTTTGAAAATTAATTCACAGAATGTGTACATCGCGGACTGTTCCAGCATTTATTGCCGAATCCGAGTTGTTCTTGAGAAGATGATGGTGAGCTGCCTTCTTGTACCACTGCAGTCCGTCAGGTGTAGGCACACCCATAGAGCTGTTTTGGAGAGATTGCAAGGATTTTGACCCAGCGAAGGAACGGCGGCGATATCTTTGCAAGTCAAAATGGTGACTTCAGAGCAGGAGTAGGCCACTCCTCATTTGATAAGATCATGGCTGCTCTGATTGTGGCTTCAACTTGGCTCCTCCCTCTGCAACTGGATCTTCAATGTTCTGACCCACAGACCACAATCTGTATGAGTAAACAACAACACCTCCTCCACAATAGTCCTCAATACCGGGGCCCCGCAAGACTGCGTACCTAGCCCCCTACACATGCCTGCGTGACAGAATTTGGTTCTAACTCCACCTACAAGTCTGCTGATGACACGGCCATAGTGGACTGGATCTCGAATAACGACGAGTCCGAATACAGGAGGGAGATAGAGAACCTAGCGGAGTGGTGTAACGACAACAATCTCTCCCTCAATGCCAGCAAAACTAAAGAGCTGGTCATTGACTTCAGGAAGCAAAGTACTGTACACACCCCTGTCTGCATCAACAGGGACGAGGTGGAGATGGTTGACAGCTTCAAATTCCTAGGGGTGCACCACCAAAAGTCTGTCCTGGACCACCCTCATCGACGCTCCCACCAAGAAAGCACAACAGTGCCTATACTTCCTCAGGAAACTAAGGAAATTCGGCATGTCCACACTGACTCTTACCAACTTTTACAGATGCACCATAGAAAGCATCCTATCGGGCTGCATCACAGCCTGGTATGGCAACTGCTTGGCCCAAGACCGCAATAAACTTCAGAGAGTCGTGAACACAGCCCAGTCCATCACACAAACCTGCCTCCCGTCCATTGACTCCATCTACACCTCCCGCTGCCTGGGGAAGGCAGGCAGTATGATCAAAGACTCCGCCCACCCGGCTTATTTACTCTTCCAACTTCTTCCATCGGGCAGGAGACACAAAAGTCTGAGAACACGCACAAACAGTTTCAAAAACAGCTTCTTCCCCGCTGTTATAAGACTCCTAAACAACCCTCTTATGGACTGACCTGATTAACACTACACTCTATGCATTACCCGATGCCGGTGTCTATGTATTTAAATTGTGGACCTTGTGTGGCCCTATTATGTATTTTCTTTTTATTTTATTTTCATGTTCTAAATGATCTGTTTGTGCAGCTGGCAGAAAATTACTTTTCACTGTACCTCGGTACATGTGACAATAAACAAACCCAATCCAACTCTATTTTGCTCTCTACCCTGATATTCTTGGCTCTATTGTCAATCAAGAATTTATCAATACAAATATATAAATTAGGAGTAGGCCATTCTTGCAGGAAGCCCTTAAAAGACTTAAGACTGCCTCTGAGTCAAATATTCTGTCTCTCGGTATCTTTACCATGGAAATTAAATGTAACTTGACACTTGGAAAATGTGCTCCAGACATCGAGGGTGGCATTTTCTCGGAAGTGAGGAAGTTCCAATTTTGGGATCAGTTGTGGGTCCGGAGCACACACAGATGGGCAGTAGAACTGCATCACCAATCTCCCCAGAGGCAGCCCTTTATTGCCCACTGCCTGATACACTGCCCAATTAAGGAAAGGCAGCTCCAGAGCCTCAGCAGTGACACTGGGACAGGTGGACCTGGGGAAGAGAAGAGCATGAAAGCACGCCGATGTGGAGGTACCTCAAGAAGGTTTAATTTATTCTCCTTTTTAACATTTTCTTCCAAATTTGTACCCACCAGCAATAAACAATAAGCAGTAACGAATAAAATTTCAATCCCCATATCAATAACAATAATCTCATCCTCCCACCAAACCCCCCCCCCCCCCCCCCCCCGCCCCACATTAGCCCACATGTTAACATAAACAAATGACCAAAAAGAATCAGGAATCACCCATAGTCACCATTAACACATACAGTCCCCCTCCCCGCAACCCCCCCCCCCAACTAATGTTCGATGTTATCCAGTTCTTGAAAATGCATAATGAATAATGCCCATGAATTTTAGAACCCCTCCATCCTTCCCCTCAGTTCAAACTTAACCTTCTCAAGAATCAAGAATTCCAACAGGTCCCCCCGCCACGCCGGGGCACAGGGTGGAGAGGCTGCTCTCCATCCCATCAGGATCTGCCTTTGGGCGATCAACGAGGAGAAGGCTACAACATCTGCCTCCGCACCCGTTTCCAACCCCGGCTGGTCCCACACCGCGAATATGGCCTCCCGAGGGCCCAGGTCCAGTTTCACGTGCACCACTTTAGATATCACCCTAAAAACCTCCTTCCAGTAATCCTCCAGCTTTGGACAGGACCAAAACATATGAACATGATTTGCTGCCCCCCCCCCCCCCCCCTCCACCCCAGCAATGTTCACACACATCTTCTACCCACTCAAAGAGCCGGCTCATCCTCGCCCTTGTGAGGTACGCTCTCTACACCACCTTCAGCAGTATCAGCCCCAACCTCGCGCATGTGGTGGAAGCGTCCACTTTCTGGAGCACCTCACACCAGAACCCCTCCTCCAAATTTACTTCATCGTCCAGGCACCATGAGCTGGACTCTCCATTCCCCGACGCCAATTTCGTAATCGACGATCAGGCGGAGAATCCCTATTTACAATGGAATCGGGGGCGGTGCCTGTTTTTGTAGGCTCCGCCCCCTCCAAAGCGGCATCATCGAGGACTGCGCTGCACGCCATTGGGACGGCTTCAGAACGTCACCAGAAGCCCTCCCCCGATGCTCCGCCCCCGATGGGTCGAATTCCCAACCGCGGGGGAGACGTGTGGCCTCAGCGGTCGGGAAACTGGCGTGGCGGTTCTAGACTCTGTCCAGCCACAATCAGGTGGGAGCTGTGCTGCTGGCCGGGAGGGGGGGGGGGGGGGGGGGGGGGGGCTTCAGGGAGGGCTAGAGGGACTTGTGGGGGGTGGCCAGAGGGTGGCAAGGGAGTGTCCAAGGGGGCACAATCTGGCAGGTCGGTTACGCGCTCAGCCGGCACCATGATTTACTGCCCGACCGCTGTAGGTTGTCATAATGTGCGCATGCGCAGCCATAGACCCGGCACTTCTCCGGCCATTTTTGTCGCGGAGGCCGGGCGGTTTACGTGGCGCGACTGCTAGCCCCTCACTGGTCGGGGGATTGGTGCTGGGGCAACGCTGATTTTCTGGATGTAAAAAGCCAACGATCCTCCGGACATCGGCTGATAATCGGAGAATCCAGCCCCATGCTTTTGTGCGAACTAACTAGAATACCACTTTCATGTCTGATTTAATTAAGCATTGATACAATTAGTGCTGCAGTGATATGAAATTATCAGGTAGTATGTATCTTTTATATATCTTTCTATTTCTCCTTTTCCATGTCATGCACCATTTTGTTCCCATTAAGGCTGATAAATTATTTCAGTCACCATCCAGTGCCACTCTATCAGCAGCTACTGGAAGATAGAAGGCAGAATTCTCAGTTTTTTTGACTAACTCTCAACTAAGATGGAAATGTGGCATGCCGTCTGCCACTCCGCAGCCTGCTTCTCCTGCCATATTTTTTCACACTTGATCTTGCCAGGGACGAGAGTTCGATTCCGATCATGGGTGACCGTCTGTGTGGATTTTGTATGTTATCCCCGTGTCTGTGTGGGTTTCTTCCAGGTACTCCGGTTTCCTCCCAGAGTCCAAAACTGTGCAGATGAGGTGGATTGGCCATGATAAATTGCGCCTTAATGTCTAAAGGTTAAGTGGGGGTATGGGGATGGGGCTTGGGAATGGGTCAAGGTAGGGTACGCTTTCGGAAGGACAGTACAGACTCAATGGACCGAATGGCCTCCTTCTGCATGGTAGGGATTCTACGATTCTATGTAGGGGTTCTATAACTCTGTTACCCCACCAGGAACACAGGCCTTCAAGGGATCGGCCTGCCCCAAACAAAATAAAAATGAGAAAAAGGTTCCGCGTCATGGACACGGGGGAACCCCCCTCATGCACACGGCTCCCCCACCAACCACACAGATCCCCTCATCTGAAGCCTCCCCACTCCCTGACAGCGCCAGCACAGCGCCATGGAACTGTCTGGGCACTGTTAGGGTACTGCCTGGGCATGGCCCTCATCCCCTTGAGGGCTGTACTTACCTGTGAGCCCCGAGGGTTCCCTTTGCCAGACCGCTATTTGTCCAAAGGTGTTGACAACCCTGCGTTGTGATGTCACGTGGTGTGTAAGGGAGGGGGAATCCCAACGTTGGAAAAACATAGAGCGGGGAAATCCACTAATGATATTAAAATGTATGGTAATGGGTTTCCAGACCATGGTGGGAACGCCATTGCATCATTGGTAGGGGCTGAGGAACATCGGAACGGGAAATCTCATTGTCGTAAAAGCTGTTTGGGGACTCCCGTTGGATTCTTCAACGCTGCCGGCATTTCCACCCCTCGAACAGGAATCCTCCCCTGAGTGTTTGGACTCAGACTTCCTACTGTGGAATTTTGTATGTTCAACAACAGAACGGAATTAAAAACATATCATTTGAAGAACTTTAGGCATAAGCTCAAATCGCACAGCCCCATAATATAAACGATATTGTCCATTGAAATGGTGACAGAACCAACTTCCAACTTTTTTTTCCACTAAACGATCCTAGATTAATGAAGAAACAAAGTGGCTGTCATCTGGGGCCTGTAAGTATCGACCTAGACGGCACGGTAGCACAGTGGTTAGTACTGTTGCTTTACAGAACCAGGGTCCCAGGATCGATTCCCGGCTTGGGTCACTGTCTGCACGTTCTCCCCGTCCCTGCGTGGGTTTCCTCCCACAGTCCAAAGGTGTGCAGGTTGAGCGAATTGGCCATGCCAAACTGCCCTTTGTGTCCACAAAAAAGGCTGGGTGAGAAAACTGGGACACGAGGATGGGATGGAGGTGTGGGCTTAAGTAGGGTGCTCTATCCGAGATGAAGACTCCATGGGCCTAATGGCCTCCTTCTGCAATGTAAATTCTATGATTCTATGAAGTGGATTCCTGCCTAAACCAAGGCTGCGGCAAAGATTGGACCTTGATCCTCTCTATCACATGCACACAATAATATTTTCATAACCTAAATCTGCAAACTCCGTGCATTCAGACATGACTTGAGGAAGTTCATAATCCTTTTTCTTTTAAATTTGCTGAACAAAATATAGCTTCACACACAGCTTATCAGCATAGCCCTTGATGAACTAATAAACAGTGGCTCTCCTAAATATGTCTTTTAGCTTTGGGCTGTAGACCTCATAAAGCCATTTGGTTCCCAGAGTAACGATCTGTTGTTCCCATTAGGGTGAACAGCGAAAGCCCTTACATACAGGTAGAGGGAGTTGGATGGCTTAAGTGCTCACATCTTTAGTTCCCTTTACTTTCCTACAGGCCTCTTCAGCCGACAGCACATCAAGCAACATGCAAGTGCCACAGTAGGGTATGCCGTTTGATTTAAAGACTGATTCCTGGCTTGAAAGCAGGTGATGAGATGATTTGTCAAAAAAATAAAATGACTTTAAATGCTAAGGACTCAGTGCTGACAGATCCTGGTGGAAGCGTCAGTCTGCTTAAAACCAGGCTGTTCTTTAACTATTGGAGACATGCAATCCTTTTGCTGTATTTGAAAGAAAAATAGAGGGCTGCTAGTAAGATATAAGGAAGCATTTGAACGGAAGCATTCTGATAATGCCATAAAGAGTGGAGGTGGAGGGTTTTCAGCCAGCGTTGGAGTGGGTGAAAATGGCGGCAGAAAATCCTGCAAAACCGCGGGAATGAGAATCTCGCCGAGGAGATCTCATTCCCGAATTTCCCCACCCCGCACCGGTGATGCAACAAGGTTCCCACTAAATACACTGACACATGAATATTGAAACATTTAAAGTGTTTCCCCGCCATATGTTCACCCCCTCCCGCCCACCGAGGGAGGGAATTGCCCCTTCACCGATGTAACGTAATACGGCGAGGTTTACAATAACTTTTGCAAAACTTTAAACTGACGAGGAGAACCCGCCGGGCTGGGGGGGGGGAGGAGAAAGACGTGCCTGGGCAGTACCCTTCTGCTGTCCCCTGGCAGCGCAAACCTGTCAGTACCAAGTTGGTAACCCTCCCTGGTTGAATACTCGTCTTTGGGAATTTTGCCCCCTTCTAGCAATTTGTGCTTGTTGCTGTTTGACAATCTCAGTTGGAGTTAATCTAACTGTGTTTGTAATTTCCTCCTGAACAACAGCATTTCCGGTGAACTTTGCACGGTAGCATTTTCAGTGTTCCGACAAGATATTCAAAATTTGTTTATTCTTGTTGCCAATGTTCTCTGGTCCCTCGATAGAATGCTTAAATGATTGCACAAAATGTTTGGCCAATCCATTCATTGGTGGATGATATGGACCTGACTTGAGAGGGTGTATACCATTTCCCCTTCAAGTAATCCTCAAGCTCCTTCAAAATAAACTGCATATCATTATCACCGGCAATCTGCTTTGGTGTTCCAAATCTTGCGACTAATTTGTCTAGTTTCTCAATGGTCTGTTCAGTAGTGATTGACTTCTCGCCATTTCAAATGTGCGTCCACAATTACTAAGAGCATGCATTCTTCCAGTGGGCCAGCATAATCGATGTGCAGTCTCTGCCATGGCTGTGTCGGCTGTTCCCACAGATGTAATGCTTGCAATGGTGAAGTCTTCCTTAATTTTGCACAGGATTGACACTGCTACACCTTCTCTTCAGTTTGAGCATCTAATCCTGGCCACCAAAAATACCTACAAGCTAATTTCATCCTCACCACACCAGGATGTCCCTCATGCAGTTGGTTGAGATCTCTGCCAGATAAACACGAAGGATTAATCACACAGATTCCCCATAACAGAGCTCCATTCTGCACTGTCAACTCAAGTCTTGGTATGATGTAGGGCTTGAGGTCTGGAATTTTTCAGATGAATGTCCAACTGAGTTCATTTTTGGGCCAAGTCCATCACCTTCTCCATCGCTGAATTGGTTCTTGTCTTTCTTTATACACTATGCATAAGTGAGAAATACAGAATATTGATAAAATGTTCTTCAGGGTCATGCTGTAACGGCAATCGTGACAAAACATTACCATTTGCAAGCTGCTCGGGCTTGCAATACTGGCTATCGTAGATGTGCGCCCACAATATTTGCAATCTACTCACTGCAAGTGAAGGTATACCTTTATACGGCCCAAAGATTGTCGTCAAGGGTCGATGATCTGTCAAAAGGGTAAAATAACGTTCATAACGGTAATGGCAGAACTTTCTATTACTGAAAATGATGCTCAAAGCTTCTTTCTCTAGCTGAACGTAATTCGCTTCTGCGCTAGTAAGATGAATGAAGCAAATGCTATTATACTTGTCCTCTTGAAGGCATAATGTGCAAGACAAGTGCACCAACCCCATTGGGAAATGCATCGCAAGCATGTTGCAACTTCAGCTTGGGATTGCAATGAACCAACAGCTCTGACTTCTATAAAACTTTTTTCACTTCATTTTATGCAGTTTCATATTCTTCTGACAAATGCCATGCCTGTTTTACACATAGAAAAGTGTGCAAAGATTTAAATCATGTGCCAACTTCGGCAGAAATTTACTATAATAATTGATCAATCCTGAATAAATACCTTAATTGTGTAACATGTTGTGGGCGTGGTGTTCCTAAGATTACTGACACTTTCTTCGGCTCCTTGTGTAAGCCATATAGGTCAACAATATGACCCAGGCAATTCATAGATGACTTGAAAAAGCCGCATTTTTCCTTTCTAACTCTCAGATTGTGACTCTGTAGCCGCTTGGTGTTACGGGGATGGGATAGGGTGGAGGTGTGGGGATAGGGTGGAGGTGTGGGAATAGGGTGGAGGTGTAGGGTTCTCTTTTCAAAGGCCAATGCAGACTTGATGGGCCGAATGCCCTCTTTCTGCACTGTAAATTCTCTGATTCTCTGATTCAGGGTAGCTTCCAAATTCTCCAAATGTTCCTGTTCACTCCAACCACTGATGAGTATGTCATCTAAATAACATTACACTCCATTCAACCCACTTCAAATTTGATCCATGGATATTTGAAAAAGAGCAGGCACAGATGTGATTCCAAAATGAAGTCTTCTTTGATGAACCAACCCTTTTACATCATCATGATAAGTAGAGCTGTGATTCCGCAGCCACATTCATCTGCAGATGTGCCTGTGAAAGATCAATTTTACTGAATTTCTGCCTTCCAGAAAATCCAGCAAACGGGTCTTCAATCAATGGCAATGGATAATGACTTACGCACAAAACTGGGTTAATAGCAGTGTTACAATCTCTACGAACTCTCACTGAGACATTCTGTTTTAACACAGACACACTGGTGTTGCCCAATCACTTGTAGCAACTTAAATGACTCCTGTTTGTACTCGTTTTTCTAGTACTTCTTCAACTTTAGTGGTACGGTTCGAGCTTTGAGTCATTCGGGTGTGCTGTCTGGCTTGATTTTTAGATGCACCTCAACTCCAGTAACAGAGCCAAGTGAATCTTTAAACACCTTCTTGTACTTCTTCTGAAGTTGTTGCAAGTTGCTCTTTGAAAGTATTAATTGATTGACTGTTTCCCAGATGAGCCTAACCTTAGCCAACCATGCTTTGCCAAATAGAGAAGGAAAGTTTCCACAGTCAATGTGAAGAGGCAACTTCGCTGTCTGCCCATTTACTTCTACTTTCACTATAATGCATCCTTTTAATGATACAACCTCTTCAGTGTATGTCTTTCGGATCACATTTTGTGGTTTTAAAGGCAAATGCTTGGCTCAGGTACTATTGATATCCGCTTCCATTTTAATTTCATAGCCTTCAGGTTTTGAATATGTCCAAAAACATTGTTGATCGCCCTGCATTGAAAAGACACCTAACTTGAGCTCATGCAGTAGTTTGGTTGCGTTGTCTTTTGAATGATCTTTGTTTCCATCCGCTAACTGGTAGACAAGGCTAGATTATTTAACTGTGGGGTTTTTTGCAGCTTCTTGATGTAAAAAAGTTTTCTGAGCCCTTGCCAATGTGGCCCTTCTTGCTAAAATTGTTGTATGTATTCATTTTACTCCAGCATTCCCCTCTGAGTGTCCAACCTGTGTACAACAGTGGCATGGATGCACCTTTGTCCCCCTTGCAGCCTTATTCCTTGAGTTATCCATTTTATTGATCTTCACTCCAGCCCCTATCTGTGAAGGTTCTCTGGTTCCTAGTTCCATAAGTGTGGTGGCTTCAACAGCAGCTTTTAGAGTTAAATCACTTACAGTAAGCATCTCCCTCTGAATATCTTCACTGCAGAAAAATCCACAAACCAGCCTGTCACGAAGAGTATCATCAAGTGTTGCATCAAATTCTCAATATTTAGAGAGCCTTCTTGAAGTCACTATGAACTGTAAAATACTTTCACATTCTTCCTGACCATGGCAGTGGAAACGAACCCTTTCTGCAATCAATGTCCCACTATGATTCTCATAAATTCAATGCAGGATTTATCTCCTGGTTTTTCTGGGTGAACAAAATTTTGTAGGAGCATAACCGTTATCCACCCACTGAGCAAGGAAATGTTGCAAACTTTAGGTTCTCCGGTGTCTGATTTGCTTTGAGAAATAATTGGAATTTTTCCTCATGTGAATTCCATATGTCATAATCCTCATCAAATGCATCCATGGCGGTAATTTTTCCGCCATTTTCGGATCCCAGCTCCTAGGGTTTGCACTTCCTCCCTTCTTATTTTTCATGGAAAGTATGGTTCAATGTCCTTTACCATAAGACATCGGAGCAGAATTAGGCCATTTGGCCCATCAAGTTTGCTCTGCCATTCGATCATGGCTGATCAGAGCAACTAAGAATTAATAGGAAGCAACTAGGAATTCTTGTCCATTTTGCCTGACTATTGTTCGACTTTTCTACCGCGTCGTGGCCAATGCAGACCTCAGAAATCTCTATTCCCTGCAGCCCGTTTAGCTTCACCATGTGCAGTCCAGACCCCACTCACTTCAACGCAAGCCATTCTTCACCAACTCTCACTCTTCTTACTCACAGCTCCAGTCAAAATATTTTGTAAACCTTCTGCATCGGCGGCAGTGCTGTGTGTGTTTGAGTCCGGTCCGAAGAAACATCCGTTGCTCCTAATGCCGTCCCACTGTTAACCGACAAATTATTTTTTTGTCAGCCTCAATCCTCGTTGCCAGTTTTCTCTCCTGTTATGTTTCTTTGTTACCGCTATGAAAAATGGTATGGGGTGCCCACACCCTGGATTCTTGTAAAACACGAAGAGCGGTTTATTAAGAGGTGTTGCTCATACAATCAAAGATGATGATTTGCCCAAAGCCCATGCAAACACTCTGCTGACGTCACTACACAACATGTGACCCTAAACCAGGAGGAATATATTCCCAGAAACATAACATAATATGCTTTAAAAAGTTCTTATTCTCTGTTTTTATGTTTCTGGTTAGCTTGCCTTCATACTTTATTTTCTCCTTCCTGATTATCTTTTTAGCCCATCTTTGCTGCATTCTGAATCGATTCCACTCTTCTGGCCTACCACTAACCTTTGCCATCTTATATGATCTCGCTTTCAGTTTAATATCCTCTTTAAGTTTCTACATTATCCGTGGCAGGTTCTTCCTCCTCTTATAGTCTTTCCTCCTCATTGGGATCAACACGGTAGCACAGTGGTGAGCACTGTGACTTCACAGCGCCAGGGTCCCAGGTTCAATTCCTTGCTGGGTCACTGTCTGTGCGGAGTCTGCACGTTCTCCCCGTGTCTGCGTAGGTTTCCTCCAGGTGCTCTGGTTTCCTCCCACAGTCCAAAGACGTGCAGGTTAGGTGGATTGGCCATGATAAATTGCCCTTAGTATCCGAAAGGGTTAGGAGGGGTTATTGGGTTAGGGGGATAGGGTGGAAGTGAGCACTTAAGTGGGTCGGCGCAGACTCAATGGGCCGAATGGCCTCCTTCTGCACTGTATGTTCTATGATTCTATGATTCAACAGTTGCTTACTCGGAGATAATTGCTGTTAGCACGTAATTATAAATGTATCAGTAAAATCCGTTACTTGGTCTTTAAAGTTTACTTCAAGCAAAATGGTGACCTGGCTAAGTGTTGTCTTAGCAATGAGTGGGCCAGAGGCTAGTATGATGGGCAAAGCCACTGGTTTGGCCCTGCCACTGATAAATAGAATTGTTGTGCGCTAACGATCAAAGCCCGGCAAAAATGCTGGAAATCCCCTATTTCAGTCATGCCTCCCTGGAGCGAGATAAATCTACATCTCTTCCAAATTTCCTTTCTATTGATGTGAATGGGAAAGTAAATCGAGTGGGTGGCAAATCTGATATCGCTGGTTTACACACCTCCCACCACAGCCACCTTGCACCCCCAGCCCAGCCCCCGCACCCCCACAACCTCACCCCCCACCCTCCCCCCACCCTCCACATCCTACTCAAAAAGATTAAAATTACCTCCTTTCAGTCAATAGAAATGGATGAAAGCGAGAAATGTGATCCTCAAAAGCTAGTGAGCATCCTGGAATCCCATGTAATAGAAGTGGAATTGAATTTATTCAGACCCTGATGATAGCTTCACTTTCCGCAGCTGATGTGAATCAGCAAGGCCAGATGCAGTACAGCTATACAGGAGAACATTGCAATGCAAAATATATTATTTCTTCAAGGTACCCTGCGGATAAATAAAGGAACAGAACACTAACAAGCAGATGAATTAAAATAAGATTATTTTAATTATAGAGTCCCCTCCTGCCTTATAAAGTTTCGAAATAAAAGCTTCAATTTGAGATTCAATTGAATATTCTTGAAAAAAAATCATCTCAAAACCATTTGTAATGTAAACCACCAGCTATTTTAATCAATGGATTTCTGTCTTCTGGTAAAATGGAGGGCTTAAAATGTCTATTCCAATTTTTTGTCTGAAGCAACATTCACAAAGCAATTAGATTACCCATGTTCTCTGGTAATTCACAACTGTCACCCCATGACGTCTATAAAACAGTTTAACAATTTTAACATCAAACCTACTGGGGAAGGGGTAGAAATTTGGTACATTTTAATGAGGCAAATGCATACCTGAAAATCTTTCTTTACTAGGATTTAGAGAACACTAGTCATTTACAATTTATCATGCTCTTATTTCTATCCCAATGGACACACAAGCTTAAATTATACATTAAAATTCTAATTTGTCATTTTTGCAGCAAAACGGTGCAGCTCTTCAAAGTTCAGGCAGTCACCAGTAGCAATGAACATGGTTCTCCCACACACATAGCCATGCCAATCCATCAGCCACTAACTAAAGGCTAATCCCAAAATGACACCATGTGACTGTTACGATCCGTAAACCAAAATAACGGGATTTACCGAATGTCCCCAAAGGTGG
The DNA here is from genome assembly GCF_902713615.1 of Scyliorhinus canicula. Lineage (NCBI taxonomy): Eukaryota > Metazoa > Chordata > Chondrichthyes > Carcharhiniformes > Scyliorhinidae > Scyliorhinus > Scyliorhinus canicula. Next base: position 141,366,166 of record NC_052158.1, on the reverse strand, counting down.
GAATTACCAACAAAAAATGTTTCCTGTCTGTAATTTTACTTGAACATGAATCAGAATCAATGGCAATTGGTAAAGAAATGTAGAAAATAAGAAGAACATAGAACATAGAACATAGAAAAATACAGCACAGAACAGGCCCTTCGGTCCACGATGTTGTGCTGAATTTTTGTCCCAGATTAAGAACAAATTAATCTACACCCCATCATTCTACCGTAATCCATGTACCTATCCAATAGCCGCTTGAAGGTCCCTAATGTTTCCGACTCAACTACTTCCACAGGCAGTGCATTCCATGCCCCACTACTCTCTGGGTAAAGAACCTACCACTGACATCCTCCCTATATCTTCCACCATGCACCTTAAATTTATGTCCCCTTGTAATGGTTTGTTCCACCCAGGGAAAAAGTCTCTGACTATACTCTATCTAGTCCCCTGATCATCTTATAAATCTCTATCTAGTCACCCCATATCTTCTCCATTCTAATGTTAAAAGGCCTAGCACCCTCAACCTTTCCTCGTAAGACCTACTCTCCATTCCAGGTAACATCCTGGTAAATCTCCTTTGCACTTTTCCCAAAGCTTCCACATCCTTCCTAAAATGAGGCGACCAGAACTTCACACAGTACTCCAAATGTGGCCTTACCAAGGTTTTGTACAGCTGCATCATCACCTCATGGCTCTTAAATTCAATCCCTCTGCTAATGAACGCTAGCACACCATAGGCCTTCTTCACAGCTCTAGCCACTTGAGTGGCAACTTTCAAAGATCTATAAACATAGACCCCAAGATCTCTCTGCTCCTCCACATTGCCAATAATCCTACCATTAACCCTGTAGGGTCGGCCATTTGGCCCTTCGAGCCTGCTGCTCCATTCATTCTGATCATGGCCGACCACCCAATTCAGTAACCTCTCCCCCCCCCCCCCCCCCCCACGCCCCCCCCCCCCCACCCCCCACCCCCACCCCCATATCCTTTGATCCCTTTTGGCCCAGGAGCTATATTTAACTCCTTCTTGAAAACATGCAGGAGGGATTTTCTGCATTCCCCGCAACATGTTTCTTGGTGGCAGGAGGTGGCCGGCCCTTGCTTGACAACGGCATGTCCTGTTTCCACCCCTGTGAATGGGTTTTCCCATTGATTCCAGCCCCAGCTGACAGGAAACCTGCAGCGAGAGTTTGCCGTCAGCAGAACTGGAAGATCCCGTTGGTGAGAATAGACGTGGTAGCCAATTCCACATGCTCACAACTCCATTGGTGAAGAACATCCACCTCATCTCAGTTCTAAATGGGGTCCCCAGTATCCTCAGACTCTGGCTCTGGACACCCCCACCTGCAGGAAACAACTTCCTCCATCTACCCTGCCTCGGCCTGTTGGAAATTTATAGGTTACTTTCAGATCCCCCCTCATTCTCCTAAATTACAGTGAATATAATCCTTATCGAATCATACTCTCTCATACAACAGTCCCCACATCACAGGAATAAGTCTGGTAAGCCTCAGTTGCACTCCCTGTATAATAAGGACATCCTTCCTCAGAAAAGGACACTGTACACAATGGGCGGAATGTACCTCCCCCTCCACACGGCATGTTCTGCAGTGAAGGGAGGGCTCGCCAGTGGAATCCTTTAGTCCCCCCATTGTCAATGAGGCTTTCTTTAGAATGCACCCCTCGCTGCTGTGAAACTTACGGCAGAGGTGCGCCATCAGCAGGTCCGTAAGATCCCACCAGCGTGAAAGGCCAGAAAATCCCACCCACTATTCTAGGTGTGGCCTTACCAAGCCCCTGTCTAATTGCAGCAAGACACCCCTGCTCCTGTACTCAAAACCTCTCGCTATGAAGGCCAACATACCAATTGCCTTCTTTACTGTCTGCTGCAACTGCATGTTTAATTTCAGCGAATGGTGTACAAGGACACCCAGGTCTTTTTGCACATCCCCCTCTCTCAATCTATCGCCATTCAGATAATAGTCTGCCTTCCTGTTTTTGCCACCAAAGTGGATAACCTCACATTTATCCACATTGTACTGCATCTGTCATGCATTTAGCTACTCAGTCAACTTGTCCAAATCACATTGAAGCATCACTGCATCCTCCTCACAGCTCACCCTCCCACCCAGTTTTATGTCACCTGCAAATTTGGAGATGTTACATTTAATTCCCTCATCTAAATAATTAATATATATTGTGAATAGCTGGGGTCTTAGCATGATTCGCTGCATTACCCACTAGTCACTGCCTGCCATTTGGAAAAAGACCCGTTTATTCTTATTCTTTGATTCCTATTTGCCAACCAGCTTCTATCAATCTCAATGCACTACCCCTAATCCCATGCAGTTTAATTTTACACGCTAATCCCTTGTGTGGAACTTTGTCAAAATCCTTCTGAAAGTCCAAATAAATCACATCCACTGGATTCCCCTCGTCTACTCTACTATTTTCATCCTCAAAGAATTCCAGTACATTTGTCAAGCATGATGTCCTTTCATAAACCTGTCTGATCTTGCCACTGTTTTCCAACAGTGCTCCGCTATAAAATCTTTTAGAATGGACCCAAGCATTTTCCCCACTACCAACATCATGTTTACTGGTCCATAATTCCCTGTTTTCTCTCTACCTCCCTTTTTAAATGATGGGGTTACGTTAGCTACCCTCCAATCTGTCAGAACTGTTCCAGAATCTACAAAAGATGACCACCAATGCATCCACTATTTCTAGGTCTACTTCCTTAAGTACTCTGGGAGGTCGATTATCAGGCCCTGGGGATTTATCGACCATCAATTCCATCAATTTCCCCCACACTAGTTCCCTACTAAATCTGATTTCATTCAGTTCCTCCCACTCACCGAACTCTGTGTTTCCCAACATTTCATTGAATTTACAGTACAGAAAGAGGCCATTCGGCCCATCAAGTCTGCATCGGCTCTTGGAAAGAGCACCCTACCCAAGGTTAACACCTCCACCCTATCCCCATAACCCAGTAACCCCACCCAACACTAAGGGCAATTTTGGACACTAAAGGCAATTTATCATGGCCAATCCACCTAACCTGCACATCTTTGGACTGTGGGAGGAAACCGGAGCACCCGGAGGAAACCCACGCAGACACAGGGAGGATGTGCAGACTCTGCACAGACAGTGATCCAAGCCGGAATCGAACCTGGGACCCTGGAGCTGTGAAGTGATTGTGCTATCCACAATGCTATCGTGCTGCCCTGGTGTGTTATTTGTGTCCTTCTTTATGAAGACAGAACCAAAGTATGTATTTAGTTGGTCAGCCATTTCTTTGTTTCCAATTGTGAATTCCCCTGTTTCTGACTGTAAGGGACCTACATTTGTCTTCACCAATCTTTGTCTCTTGCATACATATTACGATCCCAGACCAGACCCCAATAGTGGCAAGGATACTAGACAGAAACACCAATATTTTAGTTTATTTGTCGCACTGTGTGGATAGAATGATTCACTCCAGGAGTGATTGCCTGAAGAATTAGGGCTTTGGCTTTCTAAAACAAAACTTTATTATGAATACAATATTAACCTTTTTAACTTCACATCCAAAAATAATAGCTTACCATTACCCCTTAACACTAATACTCAATTTCCCATTTAACAACAAGGTAAAAAAACATACCACTCTCAATCCGTCTTAAAATTAGCAGGGCATAGATTAGTACTTGCTTTATAAAATATATCAACTCCTGTTAGAATCCATTCAGACTCTGGCTGAATATCTTCAAAAAGCAGGGGCACCTGTTTCAGCTTCTTCCTTGTCCCCAGACAAGACTGTTCTGCTTCACAGATTACTACTCTTTTATAACAATCTTATGGTCAGAGAAGCAGGATTGTGGGGGTTGTGTGTGTGTGTTTGTGTGTGTATTTGTGCGGTTTAAAGTCTTGAATTTCCACAGCCAAGTGGGAGTGAGAAAGAAGCCCTGTGACATACCTCCCCTACAGCAGCAGTGGGTTGTGTCTTGTGGTAATATTACTGAAATTGTTATAATTGAAATACCTAGATGGACTGTTGTCTAAAGGATGGGGTGTTTATTTGTGATTCTCAAAAAGTAGTAAGAATATTTTGGGAAAATGTTTAGTCAGGCTAATTTTATCTGTGTAAATGTAATTTTGCGTGCTTAAGTTTTCTTTTCTATTGTAAATAAACATTTTGATTTAATATTTAAAATCTCCAAAAACGTTATTGGAATTGTGCCTCCTAACTTCAGTACATGCATTTTCTCATGGTAATATACAAATAGAAAACAGTTGTGATCACTTGTCAAGTTTCCATCTTTGGGATTTGGCTTGCATGTTATTTGCCACCTGCTGGATCATAACAATTGTGCTAATTTGCCAGTACTTCCCTCCCGTGTAACTTCTACCGTCAACAAAGGCATGAGGATAAGAATAACAACTTTCATTTATATAGTACCTTTAACAAAGTAAAATACCCCAAGGCACTTCACAAGAGCAGTACCAATCAAGCTTGACACTTCATGAGATTTTATGATCAAATTTTAAGGAGGTAGGTTTTCTGGAATATCTTAAAGGAGCAAAGAAAGATAGCGAGACAGGGAGTTTAGGGACAGTATTTCAGGGCTTAGGGCCAAGATCACTGAAGGCGTGACCATGAATGGTAGACTGTTGAAAAACGAGGAATATACAAGCGGCCAAGAATGGAGAAACGCAGATATCTCTGAGGGTGAAAAAGAGGGAGGAGGTTACAGAGACAGGGAGGAATGAGGCCACAGGAGGACTTAAAAAAAAGGCTGAGAATTTTTAAATTGAGGCATTGCTCATCTGGGAGTCAATATGGTCTTGCAAGCAAGCACAAGGTTGATGGGTGAACAGGATTTGACGCAAGTCAGGATATGAGCAGTGGAGGTTTGGATGAACTATGTTTATGGAGCGTTAAAGGTGGGAGACCAACCTGGAGGGCATTGGAATTGGAATAAAGAAACAGATGTAGACCATTCAGCCCATGGCGCTGTTCTGCTATTCAGTTAGGTCATAGTTGATCTCCAGTGTAACTCTATGGTTTCATAATGCTTGATAGCCATATTTAAGAACATTATCAACCCCCAGGTTTCCCTCCAAGTCACACACCACCCTGAGTTCCTCACCTGTGTGAACACTGTCATTGCTGTCACAGTGGCAGTTCCAGGAAAAAGCCACCTATTAGCTTCTCAAAGAAACTGGGGGCGAGCAGTAATTGATACCTTGCCAACATCACCTACAACCTATATTTCTTTTTAAAGTTCTGCCATAGCAAGGGGAAGGGTAGGAACAGGTGAACACAATTGAGAAGAGATTGATGAGGAGGAGGGGGAAAAAAGTGGGAAAGAAAAAAATTGCTTCTCATCCATATAGATAATGATGATGGTAAGGGTGAAGACCATAAGGAGAATATGTTAAGTAAAGCCCCCTGGATCTCCATTAGTTCTGTCTTAGAGAAGCCAAGTTCCTCTGCACCACCCTCGCAACTTGACCCCTCTATCTCACTTTTCCCGTCAGTCCTGCACACCAACTCAGATATCTCCAGCTGGGGGCGTTGGGGGGGGGGGGGGGGAGGTTGGTGGGAGGGGGGGGGGGGGGGAGTTAAATAGTATCAGTGAAGATTTGGCATGAGGCAAGGTCTGGACCGCGCCAGGTGGAGCCAGTTGAGTGACTCGCGATCGGCCCGGTGCCCAGGGCAGAATTTGGGCTTGCCGCGATTCTCCTGTTGTGCCCGGCTCTGTGCAAGGGTCAGTGAATCATAGCCTCTAATTTTTATAATGTACCCTCTAGTCTGAGAAACCTCAACTGGCGAACACAGTTTCTCACTTTCTACCTTCTCTGTTCATGAAGGCATCAATCAAATCACCCCGAACCTTCAAAATTCCAGGGATGCAAGTCTACTTTGTTTACTCACTCATTGCAGCTTAACCTTTCTATTATTCGCATCTTCAAGGCTAATGGGTCCTTCCTAAGATATGGGGCAGGATTTTCCGTAGCCCGACGCCGGAATCGGGAATGACGATCGGGCGGAGAATGTCTCACGTCTCTGGAATCGGGGCAGGCGGCGGGTTGACGCCGGGACGCGATGCTCTGCCCCCTTCAAATCGGCATCATCGGGATGCGCGCTGCGTGCAGTCGCAATGCTGTTGGTACCTCATCAGCTGGCCCACCCGCGATGCCCCGCCTCCAATATGCCGAGTTCCCGATGGCGGGGGCCATGTGTGGTCCCAGTGGTCGGGAGCCTGGCATGCCAGTGTGCAGACAGTGTCCAGCACCGCCACACTTAGCCGTGCCGCTGGGGGGGGGGGGGGGGGGGTTTCTGCCAGGACCTGGGGGGAGTGGTGGGGGGTGGCCAGGAGGTGGGCTGTAGGGTCGGGGTGGGCAGGTACGTGGTCCAGCACAGCCAGCAACACCTTTTCCAGTGTGACTGGTGCATTTGTGGGGGCTGGAGGCATGCGTGGCTGCCACTTGTCAGCCCTGCGCATGTACACCATGGGACCCGGCAATTTTCCGCATGTTCCGCGGGTGTTTTACGTGGCGCTGGTGCTAGCCCCTCACCGGTAGCGAAATCTGTGAGGGTTTTGCGCCAATTTTCCAGTCGTGAAACACCACGGGTCTTCCGTTGGCATCGGCACTGATTCTCAGGAAGGGAGAATCCAGCCCAATGGTGTCCAGAGCTGTTTTTGCAGTACTCCAAAACCAGGGCTTTGAAATGAAATGAAATGAAATGAAAATCGCTTATTGTCACGAGTAGGCTTCAATGAAGTTACTGTGAAAAGCCCCTAGTCGCCACATTCCGGCGCCTGTCCGGGGAGGCTGGTACGGGAATCGAACCGTGCTGCTGGCCTGCTTGGTCTGCTGTAAAAGCCAGCGATTTAGCCGAGTGAGCTAAACCAGCCCCTGTATATCTGAAGCATGACTTCAAACCCCTTGTATTCTTTTGGTTTTGACATAAGGGTCTGTCGGTTTCCCCACACAGCAGATGGCCCACCTATCACTGGTAAAATGTCAGCGGTGGAGGAAAGATATCCCCAGTTGACCACTCCAGTGGCTCACTGGGTCTCTGGCTGGAACAACTCTTCTCCACCTTCCCGACATATCCATTGGGAATCCCAAATCCAGTCCTTGGAAATTCTCATCATGGCTGGGTGCAAAAGTGTCCTAATGGTCCAACCACCAGATTGAAGTCAAGCGCTTTCTAGATCAAAAACCCAAAAAAAACTTTAAAAATTCTTCACAAGCTCCAGCCACTTCCACCAGGCTCAGTTGTTATTGGTGACAGATGTTTCTTTGTTATTTGCTGCCGCTTCTCCTGTTCCATTCCAAACATAGCGTGTCAGACTTTGTTGCACCGACTCCATGGGCTGGATTCTCCGCACCCCGACGGCGAAATCACGTCCGGCGCCGGGGCGGAGAATCTATTGCAGCGCATGGAATCGGGACCGGCATCGGTTCCCCGATTCACCCAGCCACCACGTATCCCGTACCTGAGGCCATTGCTGGAGGCCCGACCGGCCGGACTCCCGATGGCATGGATTAAACATGGTCCCAGCCGTTTGGGATACTCGCATGGTAGCTGCGGACTCAGTCTGCGGACGCCATAGTCGGGAGGGGTGGGCCGATCGGAGGGTAGGAGAGGCCTCATATGGGACCTTGCAATTTTTGGGCAGGAGGTCTGGGTCGGGTACGCGGCCGTTCGGGGGCACTATTTGGGAGGTTTGAGTCCGCCATGGAGCACGCCGCTGGCGATGGAGGCCACCACCTTGTGCATGCGCGGCCTCTGACTCGGAAGTGCGGGGGCCCATATCTGCAGCTACAGCTGCTAGTTTCACTCTGGGTCCCTGCTAGCCCCCTGCAGGTATATGAATATGGGGGTTTTTCTGTAATGAAAAGCCACAGTTTATAAAACGGCGTGGGGACATAGTCCCAAAAACAGAGAATCCAGCCCCATGGGTCCCATTGGGACCTCGGCAAGTGGATCACGGAGAGAGCAGAGCTTGATCAAGAAACTTTGGTGCGTCGATTTTTGAGCAGAAATCGAGGGAAAATAAATACTTCTCCAAAGTCAAAGCTAAGCGACAGAAACAAATGCTGAAAAAGGAGAGGGAATGAAAAACATTTCTTTATATTTAGGGGCTGGTTTAGCACAGTGGGCTAAACAGCTGGCTTGTGATGCAAAACAAGGCCAGCAGCGTGGTTTCAATTCCCATACTGGCCTCCCTGAACAGGTGCCGGAATGCGGCAACTAGGGGCTTTTCACAGTAACTTCATTGAAGCCTACTTGTGACAATAAGCGGTTATTATATTATTATTGTTCATGTTTTCACAATACTATTTTCTGAGGAATTGAGCCTGTTGGGGTTGGGCAATGTGAGGGGGTGGGTGGTGCGTAGGGGGATGGCGGCTTGGTAGAATGGAGAGGGGTGTTGGGCTGGTTCATCTGAACATAGTTCTTCCTCTTTGTTTTCTCTGCCCTGTAACGCTGCCTCTCCATTATCGGGGCAAACGATGGAATACACATCAGGGTTCTCAAAGTTCATCTTAACTTTCTGGCTTTTGTATTCCAAGTCCCCATTTATGAAGTGCAGTACCCCGTATGTTACTGCTTTCCCAATCTGCACTGCCACCTTTCGTGATTTGTACACCTATACCCCAGGTCCCTCTGCCCCAGAACCTCGTCTAAAATTAATGGGCGGGATTTTACATTTAGGCCCATCCTGAGACCAGAGATTCCCACCCGAGGTCAACAGGCCTTTAAATGGTCAGTCAGATTAACCGCCCCGCCCGTGACAATACTCGGGACAAGCGGGACTGGAAAATTTACCCCAATATCCTTTATTTTATACAGGAGAATTATTGAGACAGGTGATATTGAGACTCATCCATCAGAATGGCATATTGGGAAAACCCAGGTACGCTCCCTGCCATTTTGCATCCATGATGAAAAAAATAACTTGAGCCTCGGGTCACGATTTCCCAAAATACTCATGTGGGCAGCAAGATTTTTTTACCAAAGTAGTTTAGCGCAGTGTATAATTTCAGTCTGCAACATAAGATGACAAAAGGCAGGTTCCTGGCCCATCTATTCTGAATGTACTGTGGCTGGCACACTGGATGATGGTTTCCCCTGATTCTGAAGATTACTTCCCAATATATAAATTAGGAGCAGGGGTAGGCCACTCGGTCCCTCAAGCCTGCTTCACCATTCGATAAGATCATGGCTGATCTGATTGTCATCTCAACTTCACATTCCCGCCTACCTATACTTTTCACACCAAGTATTCATCAAGAATCTATCTGCCTCGCCTTAAAAATATTCAAAGGCTCTGCTTCCACCACGTTTTGAAGAAGGGAATGGTGAAGACTCACAACTCACTGAGAGGAAAAAAAATTCTCCTCATCTTTGAGTTAAATGGGCGACCCCTTATTTTTCAACAGTGACCCCCTAGTTCTAGATTCTCCCCTGAGAGGCAATATCCTCTTCACATCCGCCCTGTCAAGGCCCCTCAGGATCTTATCTGTTTCAATCTAGTCGCCTCTTGCTTTTCCAAGCTGCGGAGGATACAAACGTATAGCCTGTTCAGCTTTCCTCACTAGACAACTCTCCCGTTCCAGATATTAGTCCAGTCAACCTTCTCTGAACTGCTTCCAATACACTTACATTTTCCTTAAATAAGGAGACGAGCGCTGCGCACATTATTCCAGACGAATGAAGGAACATTGAAGGAAAAAAATCGGTAAAACTTGGAAATGAAGGATAACAGTAAAAGTTGTCCAAACTGGTCCTTGAAACGGAACTCCCGTATTACGAATTATTACTGGGATTTGAAAATGTTGGATTGTTTTTTTTTTCTCTCCCTTAGATAAGTAGAGAGCAACAAGCTCAGGAAAAAGGTGGCAATTGTATACTGGATAGGGTAACAGCACCTCAGGGCGAGGTAGCAGCAGTGGCAGACCTGAGTAAGTTGGTGTGAGGGATAAAAATGGCAGAGTGAAAGGGAACACAGGGAAAGATACTAATGCTGGCTTGGATCTGCAGAGAATGATAGGAGCAAATTATTTACAGTTAGTTGAGCAGAGCAATTGTGATTTTCAGTGAAATATATGGACCCACAGCGCCACCTACACGCTTGACTCTAAATTGCACGCTGCCTTCGCTGCCACGGTGCCTGCCTCTCACTGCAGCTTTCCAAGAAGAATGATGAAGAGAATTTTTTTTTTTCTTCTCCATGCCTCATCAAGTATGCCTGGTCTCTGTTGGCAGTAACCCATGTTGCACAGACCACAGCCATGACATCCTCAAAGAACTCCCTGGCTGAGGGAAAGTCCTGGAGCAAACTATCTGCTTAGAAGTTTCCCACCTTCCCTGAACCATATCCGCATTGCCACCGCAGGAGGGGCGGGAGGCAGAGAAGGAACAGCTTTGAAAAATAACACCTTTGTTATTGCAAGTGTTAGTGATGAAGCTGAATTTGCAGATGGCCCCGCAGTTTCTGCACAATTCACCAAACACAGATGGAAAATGGACCCTTTGAACTATTCAAAAAAGAAATCTGTTGCGATAGCTTTCTACGAAGCCTGAGAAGATCCCTCGGTGACTTCCTCTGCCTGGTTTTCAGGGCAGGTGCTGAAAGAAAGTCCGATTTTTATTTTCTTTTAAAAGGCAGATGTACTCATAAAAGGGCTGCTGAGTAAACAATGATGAAAGCGAGTTGGACCAGTTTAATGTAATTTATTTTTTTGTTTCATGTCTCGCATGTCACGTCTTAACGCACAATCGAATCAAAGTACTGCCAAGGGTAGTGACAGTGATGTGACTTTGAAACAACAGTCAACTGAGGTGCAAAGACAATTCCCAGTTTAAAAGGTTTTCACTTCAAGTCGTGGCATTTTTGCTCTGGATGAAATCGCCTCGATTGTGTTTAATATTATCATCAGAGAAATTAATTTTAAATGAATCAGGATTTAAGGGTTATTATTTTAAAGTCCTCTAATAACTGCACATGCTGGGTTTGACGTCGTTATCAGGTTTTTCAGAGCCTGCAATAATTTTTCCAATTGGCCTGCCAAATCTTCCACTGCTTAAATTCCTTTTGGAGTTACACTCGTGTAATCACTCATATGATCAGTTTCTGAGCTCGGAAATCAGGCAGCCTGACATTTCTGTGTCCCTGCAGGTCTCACAATCAGGCTACAAAACGCCTGATTGCAAACTGCCGCTAAGTGCCCTGCTTTTCATTAGGAAAAGGAACTAACTATATTATGTTACATTATATTGTATACGTAATGGGTGGTTAGAGGGATAGACAGATGGATGGACAGATAGATGGACAGACAGATAGATGGACAGACAGATATACAGACAGACAGACAGACAGATAGATAGATAGATAGATAGATAGATAGATAGATAGATAGATAGATAGATAGATAGATAGATAGATAGATAGATAGATAGATAGATAGACAGACAGATAGATAGAGAGATAGATAGATAGATAGATAGATAGACAGACAGACAGACAGACAGATAGATAGATAGCGAGATAGATAGATAGATAGATAGATAGATAGATAGATAGATAGATAGATAGATAGATAGATAGATAGATAGATAGATAGATAGATAGATAGATAGATAGATAGACAGACAGATAGATAGATAGCGAGATAGATAGATAGACAGACAGATAGATAGATAGCGAGATAGATAGATAGATAGATAGATAGATAGATAGATAGATAGATAGATAGATAGATAGATAGATAGATAGATAGATAGATAGATAGATAGATAGATAGGGCTCTAATGAGATACAGTACAAGAGCTATGCTTATAATACCCTTGGAACCCCCTCTGATTGAATTAATGCATTAATTCTGTCAATAGCTTTAGAATAAGCATGCTTAATATTGAGCAAGGGCATTTTTAAGAAAAAATTCTTCACCTCAGAGGAGGGCAGTTACTATCGAAAAATAAAAGGTCCAGAATTTTGTCACCTCCAGACCCATCTGCACTCTTCTATTTGTACTCATTTGAATCAACCAAGGAATAAATCCCATGGTAAATTCCCTCTCCAATCAAGAATTTCTGACAATTCATCAGCTGGTACAGTTGCCGCTGTTGGAAGCAGCTGGCTGAGCTGTTGGTGATTAGATTGGCCAAATGCACTTTCTGCACTGAGCAATTTCACATTTTTCCAAAGATGGGGGAAGACGGTGCGACAAAGGGTTGACTTTTCTCAGCCTTGTGGTGGTGGTCTTGGGGGTGAGTGGGAGATGTGTGTCTGGGAAGATAGTGGGGGAGCTATATCAGGATGAATTCCTGCTGTTGAGGGACTTTCCCAGGAGTGTCATGGGAAGAGGAGCCAGGCAATCGTTTAACATCATTATGCCCCACTTAGGGGTTATTTTGTGGATTTACTGGCATTTAGTCATTGGGAGCGGTGCCCCTCGCCCAGCTCAATAGAGGCAGCCACCCTGCCATCTACGCCGGTGACTCAATCCCCAATGACGGGGCCATGGGCTGCACCCACAGCCCAAATGATCCAAGTGGACATGTTTCCCCATACAATGACTTTGACCCTCAGAATTATTTATTTAAATTTAAGTCTCTGAGGGTGTTTCCATGTTAAAGCACCTTGCGACCTCCAAGCTGTGTTTCAGAGCTGTGGGTTCCCTGATTGGGCTGACGGCATCAGGAGCCTGTCGGCCATCTTTAATGGGATGCCAAGTGTGGAGGCGGTCAATTAGAAGGCTGCCCCCAGGAAGGTTGCAATGCCTGTCTCGCTGCTGGCATGTGTAGGCTCAGAACCCCAATTTGGTCCTGACATCAATGTCCCAAAGCCCGAGAATTCAATTTGCAGTCAGTGGTATAGCATTTCCACAGGTTCTTCCTGGCATCTGTTGTAATCGAGAGCTAGAAGGTGATCTGCTCCCAGGCCTATCCCAATACTGCTGGCTAGCCCCTGCTGAGAGATATGGGAGCATCACTGCGTTAATGTCTTCTAGTATGGAAGCACCCAACCCCTGCTCGGTAACATTTACTGATGACTCAGCTGAGGCCAGGAGCTCAGTGTCTGGTCAATTGGGATAATATATGGCCAGTATACAAACACGCTGCTCCCCATTAAAATAATCCAAATTCGCTGCTTGCTGATCCTTTCTGTACCAGATTGTAACCGACCGAGTTATATAAAATAATAATTGGGGGAGATTTTGACATTATACCACCGCAAATTGGCAGCTTACTATAAATCCTACATTAAACAGCGACTACACTTCAAAAGAACTTCATTGGATGTTAAGTTGCTTTGGAAGATCCTCAGCGTGTGAAAGGCACTATAGAAATGTAAGTTCCAAAGTCAACCCAGTGTTGCTCAGTTCTGAGGATTGCTGTACCTTCAGCATCTCAGTCCAAGGTTCACCACCCACCCCGCTATTCTTAATGCCGTCTTGCGTGACTTGGCGTCAGCACTTTTTGAGTGTGATTACACTCCCACGAAAGCATCAGGATATTTTGTCACGTGAAAGGCACTGTTTAGATGCGAGTTGCTACTGGTAGTAGTCGGTTTGGAATTTGGGTTAAGCATTCCTCATCGCGACTGGTAACCAGCCAGCACGGCTACTTAGCAACCTGGCTGTCGGCTGAGCGTCTATGCAGTCAGAATCCCTTTGCAGATGGAGTTCTCAATGTAGTCAGCTGCAAAGGAAGGGTCAAGTGCTAATGTTTGCAATGGCTGCAATAATGAACGTCTGCTCTGATCTCCACATGGTAAAAGAGGCACCGTATTTCAGCATGCTTGCAACCGTGTGGAGATCAGAGTGGACATGTGTCATCACGGTGACAATCTGTCCACTGTGGGCCGGATAAAAAACAATAGAACTTTCTTCGTCTTGGAATGCAAAAGCTTGGATTTTCGTAGTTTGAGACAATGGGAATATTGCAAATTTTGAATAATTTTGAATTTACTACATTTATAAATGATAAAGTCATTATGCATTCAAATATTAGGTACCGCTTCCATAAATAAAAAGGCAGAAATGCAATTGAAAGATTCAATTTATATAACATTCCTGCTTTATGTCCTTCATTTAAACCCCTAGATTAAATGAATAAATTCAGGGCAACGCGCACATTATGCAAAAGTATTCTTTTTCTTAAATACCACCATAGGGAAAATGTTTTCACCCAACAAGCACACCTTTGAACTGTGGGAGGAAACCGGAGCATCCGGAGGAAACCCACGCAGACACGGGGAGACTCCGCACAGACAGTGACCCAAGCCAGGAATCGAACCCGGGTCTCTGGTACTGTGAAGCAACATTGCGAACCACTGTGCTACCGTGCTGCCCTTTCATTGTATGTAAGTTCAACTTGCGTATCAGGGAACCCCAGGTTTGGCATTAAATGCATGTTTAATCCTGCACCCAGCGTACAAGATCTGCACTCCCCCCCCCCCCCCCCCCACCCCCAAGGGTATACTTCGCTAGGAGTTGGCCCATATTTTACAGTTTAGGGTTATGCTCGCCTTATAAGTCAGTCCATGGGATGAAGCAGGTAATATGAGCCGTGTTGTCAAGAAATTGCACAGGAGTTTAAGACATTCCCACATTGAACAAATCAAGTATTTCATACATCAGAACCAGTGATTCTCATTTTATGATCAGCGTATATGTAGACTCATGTTTTTGAAAGGACTTTCCAAAGTTTTCAAGGTCATATACACTGTGATCTCTAGTGGAGAGAGAATAAAATATAGGGGCTGGGTTTCTCCGTCTGGGAGACTACGGACTCCGATCCTGTGGCAATGTCTGCAGGATCTGTCTGGTCTTACAACCAAAGAGTCGGCGCCGCACCCGCACCCATGCTCCGCCCGGTGGGGGGCTAGCTGCCACGCTACATAAAGACCCCAGCTTTACCTGCAGATAAGGCCGCAGAATAGCTGGGTCCATGGCCGTGCATGCGCACGGTGGCAGCCTGCGGTGGCCGCGTCAAACAACATGGCGCCTGCCGCGTGTGGACCCGGTCTGCCAAAAACTACCCACCTGTAACACCCCTCGCCACCCCTGGACCACCCCCTCCCCCAGCCCCGCTGAAGCCCCCCCAGCTAGCGGAATGTTTCCCCCACCCCCGACTGTGGCAGGGCTGGATACAGTCCCCAGCCGCCACGCGAGGTCCCCGAAGGTTGTCAAGTCACACGTCCCACGCGTGGGGGACTCGGCCCATTGGGGGTGGATCATTGGGGGGGGGGGGGGCCTCAGGTGACATCCTGAGGCCGTCCCAATGGTGTTTTCATGGGGGTGGAGTATCGGAAAAATAGCGCGCCCCCGATTCCAGGGTAAAAATGGAATCTCCGGCTGATCGTCGAATGCTATTTCGGTGTCAGCGATCAGAGAATCCAGCCCTATGTTCTCCCAGTGGAGCTGAATCGCGGCTGATCTGCCCTCACGCTGGGAACGCAAATCCGGCAGCGAGTCGCAATGCTTTGCCATGAAAATTTATACATGGCGAGGATTGCGAGGGATTCCCGATGGAATCCCACTATCGAGCCACCATTTTGAGCGGGCTGCCAGAGACGCGATGTCTGTTGGCTGGACCCCCTCCACCTCAAATGCAATTAGGCCCCTCTCCACTGCAAGGATTTTCTAGGTAATCTCTCCCTCCCCCCTCACGGTACAAGGATGATCCGCCCCCCCCCCCCCCCCCCCGCCCCCACTGGAGACCCCCTACTTAAAGAGACCCTCACCAGAGACCTCCCAGGAGAGAGACCCCTGCCTGGAAGTCCCCAGAAGATAGACCCTTGCCTGGGAGCTGGAAAACAGTCCAAACAGAGGCAGTGATAAACAATCAATGCTTTAAAACACCCCTGGGCAATACACTGGCTCAGGCACAGGAAGCAGCACCTTACAATGCCTGGAAAGAGAAACCCAGTCAGCTGGGTTTAAACCCCTTCGGACCTTTGATCTGCAAGCCATTCATTCATTTCTCTGTGAAATTGATTTCCCTAGGCTGTGATTGTTAGCTTCCACACACACCCAGCTGTCAGCGTTGTTCTATTCATCTCCTTTCACACTCAAGTGTCTTTATGGTAGTGAGCTGTGACACGAACCACAATGTTTATAACCATCAAGCTCCAGGACCACATAAGTTCATAAGATATAAAGGAGCAGAATTAGGCCATTTGGTCCATCGAGTTTGCAACACTATTCAATCATAGCTGATCTCCTCCTGGCTTTAACTTCACCATTCTGTACATTCTCCATAACCCTTCAACCCCACTGTCAATTTAAAATCTGTTTCACTCCTCCTGAAATTTACTCACTGTCCCAGCATCCACCACACTCTGGGTAGCAAATTCCACAGATTCGCAACCCTTTGGGAGAAGTAGTTTCTCCTCAACTCAGTTTTAAATCTGCTACCTCTTATCCTGAGACTGTGACCTCTCGTTTTAGAATGTTCCACAAAAGGAAGCATCCGCTCCTCGTCTACTTTATCCAAACCTTTTATCATCTTGTACACCTCAATTTGATCTCCCCTATTTCTTCTAAACTCTAAGAGAGTACAGGCCTAAACTGCTCAATCTCTCCTCATACGACAAATCCCTCATCGCTAGAATCAATCTAATGCACCTCCTCTGAACTGCCTCCAATGTCACTACATGTTACCTCAAATAAGGGGACCAAAACTGTGCACAATACTCCAGGTGCTGTCTTACCAATATCTTGTATAGTTGCAACAACACATCCTTAACTTTATACTCAATTCGTTTTGCTATAAATGTCAACATTCCATTCGCTTTCTTTATTATCTGCAATTAGGGCTGATTTAGCTCAGTGGGCTAGATAGCTGGTTTGTGATGCAGAACAAGGCCAGCAGCGCGGGTTCAATTCCCGTACCAGCTTACCCGAACAGGTGCCGGAATGTGGCGACGAGGGGCTTTTCACAGTAGCTTTATACTTGTGGCAATGAAAGGTTATTATTATCATATCTACATGCTAGTTTTCTGAGACTCGTGAACGAGGACCTCCCAGGTCCCACTGCATCGGAGCACCCCTGAAGTCTCTCCCAATGTAGATAATAATCAAAGAGACTTGTGCTTTCTGTTAGTTTCACTTAACAGGTCTTAATGATTCATTTGCATCCTCCTGCGGGGCGCAAACTTCCATCCCGACACCAGTGGGGGACCGGAGCATCGGATTAGGATCGGCACCTGGTGCAAATCCCATTTTCTGCCTTCCCTGGATTCTCTGCCATCTGCCGCCGGTAGCCGAGGTGCTGAAGTGGTGCAGAATCCAGCCCATACTGTTGTGAAAAACACACAGTCCATAAATCTCGTCAATGTAAAAACAATAAAGATAATCAGTCCCTTTCAACAATGCATCTGTGACATTACTGCAGGATTTTTATGTGATTGCTTTTTCCATTTATTCTTTCAAGGGATTTGGGCGCCATTGGCTAGGTCAGCATTTATTGCCTGTTCCTATTTGCCCTTAAGATGGCGGTGGTGAACTGCCTTCTTGAAGCGCTACAGTCCATGAGATGTAGGAACATACATGTTAGGAAGAGAGGATTTTGACCCAGTGACAGAGAAGGAATGGTGATATAGTTCCAAGTCAGG
Organism: Scyliorhinus canicula; assembly: GCF_902713615.1. NCBI lineage: Eukaryota > Metazoa > Chordata > Chondrichthyes > Carcharhiniformes > Scyliorhinidae > Scyliorhinus > Scyliorhinus canicula. The sequence continues at coordinate 141,348,554 of NC_052158.1, read as the reverse complement.
ATGGTGCATGCATGTTTCCATGCATCTGCTGTCCATTTCAGTGGAAGAGGACACAGCTTTGAGGTGCTGTGAAAGAAGCCTTAGTGAGTGTTTGTAGCTGTAAGTAACTTCTGTCCCTCTGCGTCGGTGGTGGATGGAATGAAATCTGAAGGTGGTGAAGAAGGTACCAATCAAGCAGATTGCTTTGACCTGGATGGTGTCGAGCTTCTTGAGTGTTGTTGCAGCTGCATTCATCCTGGCAAGCGGACAGTATTCCATTACACTCTTGACTTGTCGATGGTGGACAGGCTTTGGGTAGCCAGGTGTTGAGTTATTTATCGGAGAATTTCCAGCCACTGTCCTGACCTTGTAGCCACAGTATTTATGTGGCTAGTCCAATTCAGTTTCTGGTCAATGGTAACCCTCATGTTCATAGTTGCAGATTCAGTGATAGAAATGCCATTGAATGTTAATAATAATAATCTTTATTAGTGTCACAGATAGGCTTACATTAACACTGCAATGAAGTTACTGTGAAAATCCCTTGGTCGCCACACTCCAGCGCCTTTTCTGGAACACTGAGGGAGAATTCAGAATGTCCAATTCACCTCCAGGACTTGTGGGAGGAAACCGGAGCAACCCGGAGGAAACCCACGCAGACACAGGGCGAACGCGCAGACTCCGCACAGAAGGTTTCTAGGCTACTAGGGTCCTTCATCCCTCCCAGACCGGTTTACCTCCGCTGTATCCATGACCTTGGCAGACTCCCTTGTAATCCCAATAGCAACCACTATTGTGTTCTGGCAGTGTTAGGACTACACTGGCTGTCCAGAAGTGGGCAGACGTCCCACTCTCAACTGGTTAAGGTCGCCCCCAACAGGGGGCTGGTGAGGAGCCAACCAACAATATAAGCGAACAAAATGGCACCTGTAAAATTCACTCCCAGTATATTATAAACAGTAACAATGAATGCCACCCTCAGCTTGCTAAGCTGTGCTGGTATTTATTTTTGCCGGAACAGGTAACTAGAGTAATTATTTACTAAGTGCCAGCTCCCCAATAGAATCATAGAATGTTGCAGCATTAAAACAAGCTTTGCAAGCCTGTGCCAACTTTTGATTTCCGCCTGAGCCACCTAGTTCACTCCTGCTTTCGTGCTTGCTAAATGGAGCAATAGCTCGCAACTCCAGTCACAAACATTTGTCTGCTCCGCACTTCATCAGCTCCCACCTTGTCCACGAAGAGGGACACTGGGAAGCTCAGAGGAAGGACCACTTGGTCATGTGCATTCTTTATTTTGAATTCCAGTGAGGCCTTTGGAGGTGGGCAGGGTCTGAGACCCTGACAATGTTTAACTTTAATATGTTAGCAGGATCAGGATTTTACGGCAAACATTTGAGAATAATTACAAGCCCAAGTGCATGTGTTTGCTTACTTCACAGAGAGGCAAATAATAAAACAATTACGTTTCAACCCAAAACGAGTCCAAAAGCGTGAGGTTTGGCCAGTCCGCGCCTTATCCCAGTATGCTATCAGATCCTCGGGAAATACTAATGTAGTTCACAGTATGTTATGAGACAAAGGATAGCCAAACATTTTCATAGAAATCAAATCAATTTCCTGATAGACCACATCAAGCTGTTTAAAGGACTGTAAATACATAAGGCCCATTTCTGGAACTTAAAGAGACACAAATAGAGATTGTGATCAACAAGAGTCAAGGGAGTTTTGCTGTTCATAAGGCTGAGGCCCATTTCCAAATCATTTGCAATTTTACAATGGTGCGGGTGAACACTTGAGGATAATTTTCAGGGCAGCAGACGGAATACCAGAGCTCGTTGCCAGTGAAAAACAGATCTGAGGGGAGAATTATCATTTGAGTGTTGAAGCAGAGGAGCGTGGGCAGCTTTATCATTGCCAACTTCTTCCTCGTCCAGACCCACCCAATTCTATCATAAAGCGATGGAAAGACGAGTGAGGCTTCATTTTAGGTCGGCCCAATAGTCCTGCTGGAAAAAACGTACACAAAATATTTTTCACGATTCTTTCGTGTTGATGTGGGTGTCTCTTATAAAGTCCACAATTGCCCTTAAACTGGGGGCCGTTATGAGTCAGTCACTACTCTGTGGGCAGCTTTACCTTCCAGACTAACTAACTGACTTTAAATTCCACCAGCTGCCATTGTGGGATTCTGAACCAACATCCCCCGAGCATTGGCTGGGGGATTATTAGTCCAGGGATGTTACCACTACACCACCCTCTCCCAATAGCGACATCGATCGGGTTTTAACATATTTTCTGTCGTCCCACAATATCCATCCAGCCCAAAGTGAATGAGTTTTTAAGATCCCAGGAGATGTTAGGGCCGAATCAAACCCTGGCTCAAAAGACCGTGGGCTAGATTCTCCGATCGGCGAAGCCAAAATCGCGTTTGGTGATGGGCCGGAGAATGCCCGTTTGCACCTGAATCAGGGGGGGGCTGCCATTTTTGCGCAGCTCCGCCACCTCAAAAATGGCGTACTCGGGGAGTATACCGCACGCCGTATGGACGGCCTCAGGACATCACCTGAGGCCCTCCCCCGATGCTCCAGCCCCGATGGGCTGAGTTCCTGACGGTGTCGCTTGCGTGGGCTCACACAGTTTGGAGACCTTGTGTGATGGCTGCAGACTGAATCCAGTGCTGCCAGTCAGGAGGTTTGGGGGGGGGGGGGGGGGGGGGGAGCCGATTTGCTGGCAGGGTAGGCTTCGGCGGGGGCTGGGGGGACTGGTGGGGGTTGGGGGGTGGTCTGGGGGTGGCGATGCTGGTTAGAGGGGGGCAGTTTTGGCAGGCCAGGGTCCGCACGCAGCATGCGCCATGTTGTACGGCACGGCTGCTAGCAACGCCACCGGACAGAGGATGGGTGCAGGGGTCGGCGCCGACTTTCTGGCCGTAAGACCAGACGGATCCTGCGGACATAGCTGCACAATCGGAGAATCCAGCCCAGGAACTTTTACTTTATTTAATAAAGAGTAGAGGAACCGAGTTGCACTACTAATTGGTTTTCACAAGAAAAAAACATTTATCAAACATGAAGGAGGCAGATTATTATACAATACTCCTTCAATCCCTCCACGTTTAACAAATACCACACATTTAAGGATTAAAATGGCAAAAGATCAGTTACAAATTAAACAAATGGGACTTGAGAAAGAATTAAGGCAGCTTGAATACGAAAGAGAGAGAGAGGAAAAAGAAAGAGAAAGAGAGAGAGGGAAAAATGGATTATTTCTCCACAGAATCCACCCAGATGATAATAACATGCGAATTTCCAAACTCCACTCCCAGAGTGAACAGGCAGAGGGTGGATGGATACAGGGTGGATGGATACAGGGTGGATGGATACAGGGTGAATGGGAATAGGATAGATGGTTATAGGGTTGATGGTTGCAGGGTGAATGAGTACAGCTGAATTGTTACAGGGTGAATGGGTACAGGGTGAATGGGTACAGGGTGAATGGGTACAGGGTGAATGGTTACAGGGTAAATGGATACAGGGTGAATGGTTACAGGTTGAATGGGTACAGGGTGAATGGGTACAGGATGAATGGGTACAGGGTGAATGGTTGCAGGGTGAATGGTTACAGGTTGAATGGGTACAGGGTGCATGGGTACAGGGTGAATGGTTACAGGGTGAATGGTTACAGGGTGAATAGGTACAGGGTGAATGGGTACAGGGTGCATGGTTACAGGGTGAATGGTTACAGGGTAAATGGGTACAGGGTGAATGGTTACAGGTTGAATGGGTACAGGGTGAATGGGTACAGGATGAATGGATACAGGGTGAATGGTTGCAGGGTGAATGGTTACAGGTTGAATGGGTACAGGGTGCATGGGTACAGGGTTAATGGTTACAGGGTGAATGGTTACAGGTTGAATGGGTACAGGGTGAATGGGTACAGGATGAATGGGTACAGGGTGAATGGTTGCCGGGTGAATGGTTACAGGTTGAATGGGTACAGGGTGCATGGGTACAGGGTGAATGGTTACAGGGTGAATGGTTACAGGGTGAATGGGTACAGTGTGAATGGGTACAGGGTGCATGGTTACAGGGTGAATGGTTACAGGGTAAATGGGTACAGGGTGAATGGTTACAGGTTGAATGGGTACAGGGTGACTGGGTACAGGATGAATGGGTACAGGGTGAATGGTTGCAGGGTGAATGGTTACAGGTTGAATGGGTACAGGGTGCATGGGTACCGGGTTAATGGTTACAGGGTGAATGGTTACAGGGTGAATGGGTACAGGGTGAATGGGTACAGGGTGCATGGGTACAGGGTGAATGGTTACAGGGTGAATGGTTACAGGTTGAATGGGTACAGGGTGCATGGGTACAGGGTGAATGGGTACAGGGTGAACAGTTACAGGTTGAATGGGTACAGGGTGAATGGTTACAGGGTGAATGGGTACAGGGTGAATGGGTACAGGGTGAATGGGTACAGGGTAAATGGGTACAGGGTGAATGGTTGCAGGGTGAATGTTTACAGGTTGAATGGGTACAGGGTGAATGGGTACAGGGTGCATGGATACAGGGTGAATTGGTACAGGGTGCATGGGTACAGGGTGCATGGGTACAGGGTGAATGGGTACAGGGTGAATGGGTGCAAAGTGAATTGTTATAGGGTGAAGGGTTGCAGAGTGAATGGGTACAGGGTGCATGGGTACAGGGTGAATGGTTACAGGTTGAATGGGTACAGGGTGCATGGGTACAGGGTGAATGGTTACAGGGTGAATGGTTACAGGTTGAATGGGTACAGGGTGAATGGGTACAGGGTGAATGGGTGCAAAGTGAATTGTTATAGGGTGAATGGTTGCAGAGTGAATGGGTACAGGGTTACAGGGTGAATATGTACAGGGTAAATGGGCACAGCCTGAATGGGCACATAGTGGATGATTTCGAGGTGAATGGGCACAGGGTGGATGGTTACAGGGAGAGGGATAATTAGTATTGAGGAAGCAGGCGGGCTGCATAAGGATTTGGGCAGGCTAGGAGAATGGGCAATGAAGTGGCAGATGGAATACAATGTGGAAAAGTGTGAGGTTATGCACGTTGGAAGGAGGAATGGAGGCATAGACTATTTTCTAAATGGGGAAATGCTGAGGAAATCAGAAGCACAAAGGGAGTCCTTGTTCATGATTCTCTTAATGTTAACATGCAGGTTCAGACAGCAGTTAGGAAGGAAAATGCAATAAGAACATAAGAACATAAGAACTAGGAGCAGGAGTAGGCCATCTGGCCCCTCGAGCCTGCTCCACCATTCAATGAGATCATGGCTGATCTTTTGTGGACTCAGCTCCACTTTCCGGACCAAACACCATAACCCTTAATCCCTTTATTCTTCAAAAAACTATCTATCTTCACCTTAAAAACATTTAATGAAGGGGCCTCAACTGCTTCACTGGGCAAGGAATTCCATAGATTCACAACCCTTTGGGTGAAAAAGTTCCTCCTAAACTCAGTCCTAAATCTACTTCCCCTTATTTTGAGGCTATGCCCCCTAGTTTTGCTGTCACCCCCCAGTAGAAACAACCTGCCCGCATCTATCCTATCTATTCCCTTCATAATTTTTTTATTTCTATAAGATCCCCCCCTCATCCTTCTAAATTCTAACGAGTATAGTCCCAGTCTACTCAACCTCTCCTCGTAATCCAACCCCTTCAGCTATGGGATTAATTTAGTGAATCTCCTCTGCACACCCTCCAGCGCCAGTACGTCCTTTCTCAAGTAAGGGGACCAAAACTGAACACAATACTCCAGGTGTGGCCGCACTAACGCCTTATACAATTGCAGCATAACCTCCCTAGACCAAAACTGAACACAATACTTCAGGCCTCACTAACACCTTATACAATTGCAACATAACCTCCCTAGTCTTAAACTCCATCCCTCTAGCAATGAAGGACAAAATTCCATTTGCCTTCTTAATCATCTGTTGCACCTGTAAACCAACTTTCTGTGACTCATGCACTTGCACACCCAGGTCTCTCTGCACAGCAGCATGCTTTAATATTTTATCATTTAAATAATAATCCCGTTTGCTGTTATTCCTACCAAAACGAATAACCTAACATTTGTCAACATTGTATTCCATTTGCCAGACCCTAGCCCATTCACTTAACTTATCCAAATCCCTCTGCAGACTTCCAGTATCCTCTGCACTTTTCGCTTTACCACTCATCTTAGTGTCGTCTGCAAACTTGGACACATTGCCCTTGGTCCCCAAATCACTGAGTGTCTTTAAGACAGAGATAGATAAGTTCTTGATGAATAAAGGAATCGGGGGTTATTGGGAAAAGGCAGGGGAATGGGGATGAGAAAAATATCAGCCATGATTGAATGGCGGAGCAGACTCGATGGGCCAAGTGGCCTAATTCTGCTCCTATGTCTTATGCTCTTATAGGGTGAATAAGCACAAGGTGGATGGGTACAGGATGAATGGTTACAGGATGAATGGTTACAGAGTGAAAGGGTAAAAGGTGAATGGGTAGAGGGTGGATATTTACAGGGTGAATTGATTCAGGGTGCAGGATCAATGGTTTTAGTTTAACTTTAGTGACAAGGACATTTAATTTGAGCTTTCTGGAAGCATGGTAGGTCCAGGGGAGACTCAGCCATAAAACTGTTGGATCTCGCAATACACCCTGGCTCTGTGGGTGACATCTAAAGCTCTTGGCGCTCACATCTAAATACTAAGCAAATGAGGATCATGCTCCTTCTGTCATTGTTTCCCATTTACAATAAGTTCTACTTCTACCTCATTTACATTTATCTTCCTTAGGTCCATCTCAAAGAAATATCCATTGATCTCAGTCTCCACATCATGTCTATTGTTTACAAACCGGTAGCTCTTTGATTGCCTCACAGAAACCCACAGCTCAGCTCTGATTGCCTCACAGTCATTAGCAATGAATTACAATCATTTTAAAAATCAGACCACACTAATTCCTGTACACTGCCTGCAGCAGACTGAGATAAAGCATTGCTGCACAGCTCCCCAGCCAGAGCTCCAAAATAGAACCTGTTTAGCATTCAAAAGTTGTAACACAAAGTTATTTCTGGGATTGTTTTTAGCCTCTTCTGCCTCTTCGTTATAGATTTAATTGCTGATTTTCTACTTGACCGATCATGCTTAGCAGATGAGTTCACCACACAAAATATGAGTTAGCAGCCAGAAAGTGCAAAGTAGAGTTAACAGCTGGAAATCAGATTTTCAAAGACTGTTGTAAAATTCAAATTATTTTGGAAGCAATACCATCCAGCCGTTAACCATCCACCCAGTAACCATCCACCAGAAACAATCCACCCAGTAAACATCCATCCAGTAACCATCCACCCTGTAACCATCCACCAGTAACCATCCACCCAGTAACCATCCACCCAGTAACCATCCACCAGTAACCATCCACCCAGTAACCATCCAGCAGAAACAATCCACCCAGTAACCATCCATCCAGTAACCATCCACCCTGTAACCATCCACCAGTAACCATCCACCAGAAACCATCCATCCAGTAACCATCCACCCAGTAACCATCCACCAGTAACCATCCACCCTGTAACCATCCACCAGAAACCATCCACCCAGTAACCATCCACCCAGTAACCATCCACCCAGTAACCATCCACCAGAAACCATCCACCCAGTAACCATCCACCAGTAACCATCCACCCAGTAACCATCCACCCAGTAACCATCCACCAGAAACCATCCACCCAGTAACCATCCACCAGTAACCATCCACCCAGTAACCATCCACCCAGTAACCATCCACCTAGTAACCATCCACTAGAAACCATCCACCCAGTAACCATCCACCAGTAACCATCCACCCAGTAACCATCCACCCAGTAATCATCCACCAGTAACCATCCACCCAGTAACCATCCACCCTGTAACCATCCACCAGAAACCATCCACCAGAAACCATCCACCCAGTAACCATCCACCAGAAACCATCCACCCAGTAACCATCCACCAGAAACCATCCACCCAGTAACCATCCAGCCAGTAACCATCCACCCAGTAACCATCCACCAGTAACCATCCACCAGAAACCATCCACCCAGTAACCATCCACCAGTAACCATCCACCCAGTAACCATCCACCAGTAACCATCCACCCAGTAACCATCCACCAGAAACCATCCACTCAGTAACCATCCACCAGTAACCATCCACCCAGTAACCATCCACCCAGTAACCATCCACCCAGTAACCATCCACCAGAAACCATCCACCCAGTAACCATCCACCAGTAACCATCCACCAGTAACCATCCACCAGTAACCATCCACCCAGTAACCATCCACCCAGTAACCATCCACCCAGAAACCATCCACCCAGTAACCATCCACCCAGTAACCATCCACCCTGTAACCATCCACCCAGTAACCATCCACCAGAAACCATCCACCAGAAACCATCCACCCAGTAACCATCCACCCAGTAACCATCCACCCAGTAACCATCCACCAGTAACCATCCACCAGAAACCATCCACCAGAAACCATCCACCCAGTAACCATCCACCCTGTAACCATCCACCAGAAACCATCCACCCAGTAACCATCCACCCAGTAACCATCCACCAGAAACCATCCACCCAGTAACCATCCACCCAGTAACCATCCACTCAGAAACCATCCACCAGAAACCATCCACCCAGTAACCATCCACCCAGTAACCATCCACCCAGTAACCATCCACCAGAAAACCATCCATCCAGTAACCATCCACCCAGTAACCATCCACCAGTAACCATCCACCCTGTAACCATCCACCAGAAACCATCCACCCAGTAACCATCCACCCAGTAACCATCCACCCAGTAACCATCCACCCAGTAACCATCCACCAGAAACCATCCACCCAGTAACCATCCACCAGTAACCATCCACCCAGTACCCATCCACCCAGTAACCATCCACCAGAAACCATCCACCCAGTAACCATCCACCAGTAACCATCCACCCAGTAACCATCCACCCAGTAACCATCCACCCAGTAACCATCCACTAGAAACCATCCACCCAGTAACCATCCACCAGTAACCATCCACCCAGTAACCATCCACCCAGTAATCATCCACCAGTAACCATCCACCCAGTAACCATCCACCCTGTAACCATCCACCAGAAACCATCCACCAGAAACCATCCACCCAGTAACCATCCACCAGAAACCATCCACCCAGTAACCATCCACCAGAAACCATCCACCCAGTAACCATCCAGCCAGTAACCATCCACCCAGTAACCATCCACCAGTAACCATCCACCAGAAACCATCCACCAGTAACCATCCACCAGTAACCATCCACTCAGTAACCATCCACCAGTAACCATCCACCCAGTAACCATCCACCAGAAACCATCCACTCAGTAACCATCCACCAGTAACCATCCACCCAGTAACCATCCACCCAGTAACCATCCACCCAGTAACCATCCACCAGAAACCATCCACCCAGTAACCATCCACCAGTAACCATCCACCCAGTAACCATCCACCAGTAACCATCCACCCAGTAACCATCCACCCAGTAACCATCCACCCAGAAACCATCCACCCAGTAACCATCCACCCAGTAACCATCCACCCTGTAACCATCCACCCTGTAACCATCCACCCAGTAACCATCCACCAGAAACCATCCACCAGAAACCATCCACCCAGTAACCATCCACCCAGTAACCATCCACCCAGTAACCATCCACCAGTAACCATCCACCAGAAACCATCCACCAGAAACCATCCACCCAGTAACCATCCACCCTGTAACCATCCACCAGAAACCATCCACCCAGTAACCATCCACCCAGTAACCATCCACCAGAAACCATCCACCCAGTAACCATCCACCCAGTAACCATCCACTCAGAAACCATCCACCAGAAACCATCCACCCAGTAACCATCCACCCAGTAACCATCCACCCAGTAACCATCCACCAGAAACCATCCACCCAGTAACCATCCACCCAGTAACCATCCACCAGAAACCATCCACCCAGTAACCATCCACCCAGTAACCATCCACCCAGTAACCATCCACCAGAAACCATCCACCAGTAACCATCCACCAGAAACCATCCATCCAGTAACCATCCAGGCTGTAACCATCCACCAGTAACCATCCACCCAGTAACCATCCACCAGAAACCATCCACCCAGTAACCATCCACCCAGTAACCATCCACCCAGTAACCATCCACCAGTAACCATCTACCCAGTAACCATCCAGCCGGTAACCATCCACCCAGTAACCATCCACCCAGTAACCATCCACCAGTAACCATCCACCCAGTAACCATCCACCAGTAACCATCCACCCTGTAACCATCCACCCGGTAACCATCCACCCAGTAACCATCCACCCAGTAACCATCCACCCTGTAACCATCCACCAGAAACCATCCACCAGAAACCATCCACCCAGTAACCATCCACCCAGTAACCATCCACCCAGTAACCATCCACCAGAAACCATCCACCCAGTAACCATCCACCCAGTAACCATCCACCCAGTAACCATCCACCAGAAACCATCCACCCAGTAACCATCCACCCAGTAACCATCCACCCAGTAACCATCCACCCAGTAACCATCCACCAGAAACCATCCACCCAGTAACCATCCACCCGGTAACCATCTACCCGGTAACCATCCACCTAAACATCCACCTGGTAACCATCCACCTGGTACAATCCACCCGGTAACCATCCACACTGTTACCATCCACCCGGTAACCATCCACCCTGTACAATCCAACCGGTAACCATCCACCTGGTACAATCCACCCGGTAACCATCCACACTGTTACCATCCACCCGGTAACCATCCACCCTGTACAATCCAACCGGTAACCATCCACAGTGTTACCATCCACCCGAACATCCACCCGGTAACCATCCA